>NC_142592.1:7521789-7833178 GCF_965207765.1 Zootoca vivipara
GCGTCCCTTCAAATTCACCCCGGAACTAAGGTGATCAGCGGCTCACAAACGCAGGGGGCGGAGATTTGGGGTCCCCAAACTACTCTGCTGGGGGAGGAGCCGAAAAGCGCCATTGGGAGAACCTGATAGTACTGAATAGACATGTTTTCATGAAGCTCTTGCACTGTAAATAACTTTCACAATAAAAGCATTATGTCAAGATGGTTTGGAGTGTCGTTGCTCGAGGGTAGCTAGCAACCTCCCTGAAAATTATGATCAGATGTCAGTTGAATATGGTGGGGGTTTTTTACTCTGACATTTTACAAATAGAGGCTAGATTATTTCAATACTGAACAGCAACAAATGGTTTTGCTGTGTTTTAATGGTTCTGAATTTTATACATATTTTCAAGTACAGTATGTTGGCTATTGTACCTTTTTATTGCATATGTTTTGTACATCGCCCCAAGCTCCTTTGGCATAAAAGGAATGAATAAAAATGTTTCGGCTATCTGATGCAGAGACAATGTTGGCAATTCAGTTGCTAACTACTGTAAATTAGGACAGAGCCACTGGCAGCCATACTAACATGAATCTTTAGGATGCCAGAGCACAATATCTGATACAAAGTTCTGCTTATATATAAAGAGTGAATGAATTTTGCATTTTACATGTAATGCTGGGTTTACATATAACACACATTCATGAAAGAATGTATAACCTATCACACTATAGAGAAACCAGAGGCCCACAGCCCAGGCTTTAGTTAATAAATTCCCTATGCACTGAATGGGCCTTCAATAGACTTTGGGAAAATCTCCTCTCCCTGTCTGTTGCTTGCCCTACTCTTTCTCCCCAGCAGCGTTCCAACCTCCAGCTCACACTTTTCTCCTGTCTTCTGCCAGTTTCTACCACCCCAACCACACTCTTTCCACCCAGAGTTTTAACAAGATCCCCTATCTGACACTTGCCCTTCCCTGCGGCACATGTCTGTCCATCCTCTTTCATGGATTTATTGCCTGCTGAGAGGTTCATGGTTGCAAACTCAGTAAAATATAGTGTATGGTTATATATTCTCATGGCATGTTTATATGGCAAACAGAAGCCTTATGAGTAGCTTTAGGTTAAATCACAGTCATTTGAGAATAGGGCCCATCATTCAGCCTGGACACTGAGATCTAGCTCCAAGGGCCTTCTGGAGGTTCCCTCACTGAGAAAAATGAGGTTACAGTGAACCAGCCTTCTCGATAGTGCAACTCCCTTCCTTTAAATGTAAAGGAAATAAATATCTGACTCTTAGAAGACACCTGTTCGGTGAAGTCAATGTTTGATGTCGTATTGTGTTTTAATTTGTTGGAAGCCGCCCAGAGTGGCTGGGGTAACCCAGTCAAATGGGCAACATATACATATACATATTATTATTATTATTATTATTATTATTATTATTATTATTATTATACCTGCTGCTATATATGGGACATCTCCTAGATGATTTAGAGCTACTGGAGAAGTCTGGAACCAAAGCAACACAAGTTTTACATGATTCTTAATCATTGCCCAGTAAGAAAGAAGAAACCACAGTCCATATGTAACCTTTCTATGCCCCTCTTCATAAAGTAAATAAGCAAGTTTGTCAACTTTTATAAAATGACTTTAAATTATTTCAGCCATCTTTGATGCTGAAACGCTGCAACATAACTTTCTTTTTCATTCCCTCTACCAACCCACCTGCTAGGTGGGTGCTAGGTTAGGTGCACATTTGGAGGGCAATTGGAGGGATTGGGGCAAAGATAAAGGTCTTGTTGCACCAGCAGAACATAATTCAATCCTTTAAACCTGAATTTAAGAGCCTGTATTTAAACTTCAAATAAGACAACTGCCTGCCATTGGTTCTTTAGGAAAATGTCAGTTAAAAAACTGAACACATTCAGGAACATCAATATTTTCCCTCTCTTGTGTCAGTTCTCGTGTCAAATTTTACAAAGCTACTTTCAATTTTGATCATAAAAATGACTTCGTTGTTGCAACATCATAAGTTAACTTGCTGCATAGTTGTCTGAATGAACAGAGGAAAAACTCTATAGCAAAGAGTTCATCAAGGAGAGCAATGTTATTACATTTATTTTGTATACAAGCTATGTCTGTTTATAAGAGACAGCAAACATTGTGTTAACGTTACTTTTCCCTTCTCATTTGAAATGTCATCCTTTTTTTTCAGAACACCCGATACATAGAAGCATGTAATTAAAACTCAGAATTAAACAGGTATACCATCGTGTGTTGCAAATATATATAAATGAACACAGGCGTCAATACTTCTACTATTAAGCATTTTTATCGCATATTTCAAGGGCTTAAATCACCCATCAACAACCTTTATAAAATCCTAAAGGGCCAACATTATTCCTATATTGGATGGGAGATGGACTGAGAGAACAATGACATGCCAAAGGTGTCTGAATTCAGAATTGTCTAAATTGCAGATTGAGTTCCTAATCATAACAAATCATAACAGCTCTCATGCTTACATGATTATCTAGTAATTAAGTTTGCGTGCATATCAGGGAAGGACAACATCGCCTGACCACCTTGACTGGAGGAGCTGGCAGTGTTACAAGTGTCACATAATACCTGTTCTGCATTTGTAAGAACTTGATCTTTTAATTGCAGCACCTACACTTTGGAACTCCTTGCCTATTCATATCAGACAGGAGACTTCACTGTACTCTTTTTGCCACCTGCATTTTGTTTGTTTGTTTGTTTGTTTATACAAGTTTAGTCATATGTTTAAAAAGTAGATGCAAGTTTTAATCTGCTTTTAACACCGCCTTCTTGGGTAAGATGCTTAAGAGGGTGGCAGGCACACAGCTCCAGGTGCCCTTAGAAGTGAAATAACTAGACCTATTTCAATCCGGTTTAGGTTCACTTCTAGCCCTTGGTCACCCTTACAGGCGCTTTTCGTTGGGACAGAGGGAAGATATCCCTGTCGATTTTCCTTAATCTTCCTCAGTAGCTTTTGTTACCATCAACCATGGTATCTTACTGGATTGGCTCTATGGGTTAGAAGCTGAGGGTACAGTGGTTCCATTTCTCTGTAAAGGACAGATTCCAGAAATTAGCATTTGGTGACCTGTGGAGCCTCTAAGGCAGTTGTAGTTTGGGGTCCCATAAAGTTCCATCTTGTCCCCCATGCTCTAACGTCTATAAAAAGCTACTGTGGGATGCCATCAGGGGACTGGAAGAAATGTGCCAATGGCACGCTAGTGACACCCAGCTCCAATTCTCCTTGAAAATGATTCAGAAGCCACATTTAGTACATGGCAGCATTATTTTAAAAGCCTCCAAAATTTGGATACAATAATCTGTATTCAGCTGACAGCTTCATTATGTATTTATAACTTGCAGGGCTAGTAGTATGAGAAAAAACATTTTGAGCTTCCTGAATGAAAGCCAGAATACAAATGTTCATGTGTTCTTATTTCTAATCAACCTCACAATTAAATGTTTGGAATCACTCCAAATTCTGTGGGTTTGAAAGTGTTCATGAAAGTCAGTATAAACTAGGATAGAGAGTTGTTCCAGCTAGGATTTTGAAATAGATGCATTTGTAAGTTTGCTTTAAAATACATAATGGTTATGCAATGTTCTGCACACAGCCAAAGAAGTACATTTTAGTTGTCTGGGCTTCACAAGGTCAGGAGCAATGCTATACAAGACCTACATTTCAGCCTAGTAAATATACAGAAGGGTAACAGATCTCGCAAGATCCAGAACTAACACACACAATCAGGAAAAAATCTGCCTTATCTCAGTGTTGTTTCATCAAGACAGCCCAAGTCAAACACAGAAGCAAACAGTAAGTGAGGGGATCTTATTACGAGAAGGGGAGAACAATTTTGTGTCTCTTCTGTTCCTCTTAAAGAAATGTTACTTTCAGTTCATAACTTCAGACAGTTTATGTTGTACATTTTAAAAGTAATTCCTTCATACTAGCACAAAGACCTGACCTCAGGCTTAATCTTTGTCTTTTGTTTTGCTATGTTATTGGTTTTCTTCTGCTCCTGCATGGCACTGATCTGGGCCATCACCCAGCACTTTACTGACAAAGAACCTTTATACCATCTTTTATGGTCAAAACCCTCTTTTGAGGACTTCCAACATAGAAAACCACAAGATAAAGCAGTGTGAAATGGCAAAAAAGTACCATGTGAAGTTTTCTTTAATTCGTCTTTCAGATTTTTCACTTCTTCCTGTAGCTCTTCGTCAGACACCTCTCCAATGTCACATTTAGCTTTCATTGACTGGTAAAAGGAAAAATATTGGTTACTTTTCCTGATTACAATTACTGTTTCAAAGTAATTGTAACAATAAGAAAAAGTGAAACAGGTGCAATAAAAATCAGAGCCAAACCTACATTTTGCTTTTTTTCTTCAATGGTGATTTGGAAGAAACACAGTAATTTGCATAACACACATTCTGCTCACCTAGACCCATCATTTTATAAACAAAGGTTCTCATTTCATTTTCCCTAGTGCTACGAATGCTTCTGTATTAACCTTTACCTGATACCGAATAAAGACCTTTGCTGCTATGGACTTCCTATCAATTCAAAATATTAGAGACCAACCCAATTTCAAGAATAAAATATTTACATATGCCTTAACAAAAATACATGAAGAAAAGCATTAATTACTTAGAGTTACAGATATGTTTTGTTAAAATCTTTATAATTAGTAAGTCAAAATGTTTGGCGTCTTCTTCATTTTGTTCAGGTTTGACACTTTAACTACCCTGTTTCTCCGAAAACAAGACATAGCCATAAAATAAGCCGCAGCAGGATTTTTAAGCATTCAAGGAATATAAGCCTTACCCCGAAAATAAGCCATAGTGATAGGCGCAGCAGCAATGCCGGCTGCAGCAGCAGGAGGAGGGAAAAAATAAGACATCCCCTGAAAATAAGCCATAGTGGTTTTTTTGAGGAAAAATAAATATAAGACGGTGTCTTATTTTTGGAGAAACGCGGCATATTTGACACATTCATCTCTTCTTGGCCTTGCCTTTTTTAGCCTCCATTTAATTGCCACTTTAACTTTCAATTAAGAGCTTTTTCAAGCAGGGAATCTGGACAACATGCAAAGCTGTTCACCTGCTTGAGTAATAGGACTTTTGGTCCCCCAACCTTCCAGTGCAAGTTTTGGATGTGCACAGGGAGTGAAAAGGAAGGATATGCCCTACTGCATTACTGGACATTCGTTTGCACTATGTTGGATCTCACCCCTGGACCATTTTACATACAGTGGTACCTCGACTTACGAAGACGATCCGTTCCGTGGCGCTCTTCGTAAGTCGAAGTCTTCGGGTGTCAAAGCGCCCATTCTACGCATCCGCGAAGCGCGATTTTGCGCTTCTGCGGACCACGTGCTATAAAAAGCCATGAGTATTCATATGCATTTCATAAATGTGTTTCTCCTTCAAAACTGAATACTGCACACACAATAATAGTCATCATAATTTTATTATTTATACCCCACCCATCTGGCTGGGTTTCCTGAGCCACTCCGGATGGTTGCATTTGTGTTTCCCATGTATAGTCTTGCTTGATGGAATGAAACTGTGCATGCAGAGCTGATTCAACGGCTGACTTTGTCAGCTATATTTTATGGTGATGGGGAGCTGAATCCAGAGCCTTCTTTCCTCCCTCCATTCCAAACAACTGACCATCAAAGTTTCTATCTCCATGTTTAATCTGTGTGTATGAACACAGATCATCATGTGTAGGATGAGGTTAATAGGATCACAGCCCAAGTATGTAACACTATTCCTGCCATCTGTTTGTTAATATTTTCTGTGCTACCAAAATGAAACAAGATTATAGCGAAGACAGTGGCAATGTGTCTTTACCCATGTGAAATTAAGGCTTGGGATGCTTCCAGATTAGCAGTTCCTAATGGCACCCACTCATTGTAATTCCATTGTAAACTAGATGAAGAATTACAGCTGACTTTCTATACTTCAGAAGGGTATAGCACTGTGTGTGCGTCCATCCACACTACCAGTGGGAATTAGGGGTGAGACAACTCACTTAATCACACTAATGCTAATCTTAACCCAGCACATCTCAAAACTAATGCTAAAACAATCTATTAGCTGCAGAGATTAAGCTACTGTTATGCAGGTTGAAAAAGACAGAAGCAGCATAGAGGAAACACTGGAGGATGATTTTGGTGGCAACATCATGCAGATGACCCATAAACAGCAAGCAAACAAAGCAATTCCACAACAAACACCTAGTGTGGAATCACTCTTGGTTTACACATGCAGCAGAACGAACGTGACCACCTCAGAATATGAGAGGCATTGAAGAGGGGGGGGGGAAGAATGAGTTCATCAAATGCTGAAGATCAGATCTTTTAAAATGATTCCCTGTATTAAGAAGTCTCTGTACAAAGAAAACAAGCACAGAAATGGAATCCCTCACCTGAAGTGACTCAGTGTATTCTAGCATCAGGTTCCTCTAGACTAGGCCTATGAGGAAGCAGGGCCAAACAGATTCTGAGCTGCTAAGAGAACTAAAAACACTTTGTTCCACTTTTATATTGTTTGAAAAGTGATTGAGACATGAAGATATGACTAATGTTTTGTGTCAAAATTGTTAATGGATTTTAGTGTGAGCTCTCTTTAAAAAAATCCATGAGGTCTGAGGGTGTTGTAAATTACTGTGCAAAATATATTACAAAAATTCCAAACAAGCCTTGCAGTATCTATTCAGAAAGGTGACAAATGAATGATTAAACAGTACCACCCCAATACTGCAAAATGTTTGCTTTATGGCTTTAGAAGAAATTGTTATTGTCATTTGGAGGGGACGGGGACTGCATAGCACCCAGGTCTAATTCACAAGGCTAGTATGACTAGCTTTCTTTAAACACACACACACACACACACACACACACACACACACACACACACACAAATAAGGTGGTCAAACTACAAGTTGTCATTGGTTTACCTGAAGTGGCTTGTCTGAAGTAGGACAAACCACAACCTGCAGTCAGATGACATGCTAAGACAAACCATGGCTTAGCTCACATCAGCAGCACTGCAGGTGGATCAACGCAGTCCCTTTCTCCTCTCCAGGAACCCTCATACTCACGCATTCACGCTTAGCTTAGAGCAGCATGCAAACCAGGTCAAAGCGGTAAAATGCACTTAAAAACAAAACACAACCCATTCAACTGTGAAACATACTTGAAGTTTTTCATTCTCTTCCAAGCACTTCTTGGCAACTTGGTTGATATTTTCTACTTCCATTTCTAGAGCTTTCTGGTCTCCCATCTTTTTTGCCAATGAAGTGATAAGGGAAATGGTACGTCTCAGTACACTGGAAACCAGAAAAGCCACGAACCCATTAGAAAAGAATACAATATCAATGTATAAGTCGTGTTATAATGTTTTTTTAAAAAGTTTTCAATAACTTTTTACTTTAAATGCTGAGAAAAGATGCTCTGTTATGTGAAACATGAACTGCTTAATTTTTTTAGATGCTATTACAACTTACAGCTGAACCAGGACCTAGATTGGCCAGGTGCTTTGAAGTCATTTTATCATTCTAAATCTAAACACTAAATGTGAGCCCCAATTACTGCCAAATAGCCATCGCTATTCAGAAAATAAAAATACATTTTATTAACAACCATTCTTTCCCCTGGGTTATTGTCTGAACTCCGCAGCAGTAAAGGTACATTAGTTTCAGTTTCGCTAGTTGCAGTTAAATCAGAGAGCATAGAAATCCTATACTCACATTGTGCTCGGGGAAAGAGATACGCCAGTTATGACAATGGAATGAACTTAGTACCGTATGTGGAGAAAGGAGAAGCAAACAAGGAAATGCCAAAACAGCCCAGAATTGACGTATCATGGCCATAGACTGCAGGAGTACAGAATGAGCGAGGAACCATTTTCAGGAGGAGGACCACCTTACCCCAGAGAAAAACTATCACCCACACAAAATCACATGCAAAAAAGCTATTTTTTCATTACAATAGATGCATACGTTTAATTCTTAGTTGCTCCACTAGAGCAGGCATCCCCAAACTGCGGCCCTCCAGATGTTTTGGTCTACAACTCCCATTATCCCTAGTTAACAGGACCTGTGGTCAAGGATGATAGGAATTGTAATCTAAAACATCTGCAGGGCCGAAGTTTGGGGATGCCTGCACTAGAGTTTCACCTTTCACTTTCCTCACAGGCTTAAAAAGTGAAGTTTGAAAGAGAAAAAAGTTCTCTGACAACCTTTCTTGGACCTGACTGTGCACAAGGTAAAATCTCAACAGTAATCCCAGAGGAAGAGTGCAAATAAGGTCAATGTACTGCTGAACTCCGTTTTATAGCTATTTAAAATGCAATTGCAGCCTGAAAATTGCATGAAATTGCAAAATGCATATACTACTTTTTCTGTACGGTACTACTTTTTCTATACTTGCGAGGAATGCAAGTCTGCAGAGACATTGCTTTGATCTACTTGTGGAGGAACGAGCTGCAATTGCACAAAGGCAAAGCCCTTTCTCCTCCCTACTGAACCATCAGGTTATGACTGCAACTGGAGGCCAGATAAAATCTGCCTGTGGCCCACATTCAACCCATGGGTTTCCCATGCCTGCGGCATACAATATAGTGTTAATTTCTCAGTTTACTTGCCAAAGATCCAGGACAAACCGCTGCCTTCTGGAAATCCCCCCCAGGCATCACATCCTTTGAAATCCCGGTAATGTCCAGGACAGGGGTCAGCAACCCAAGGCCCATGGGCCGGAAGCAGCCCACGGAGGTTGTTTGACCGGCCCACGAGCCGCCCCCGAACTTGCTTCTGCGGTGCCGAAAATCGCGTCTGTGCATGTGCAAAAAATCACGGGGGCGCGCACATTCCGGCCCACGGAGGGATCTCCACGGGACCGATCCGGCCCAGGCAAGATAAACCTTGCTGACCCCTGGTCCAGGACATATGGCAGCCCTAAACTTCTATACTGCCCATGTCCAACCCGAGACTCTAACTGATTTTGGCTGCTTTGCTAATGCTCTACCTGTGCATTTGGGGTATTCTATCAGAATATCTGTTGTGTTAAATCCTAGAGTCATCCAGCTTCTGAATAGGATTTTAGAATGCAATCCTATTCAAACAATCAGGATTACAGTACTATGGGAGGTACATATGAGAACCCTACTGGCAAGCCTTTCATCTGCAGAAAAATTATGATGCAAGAGGCAGTGTTTTGAAACAACCAATACTACCATCTGTCTTCTGAAATAGTACAATTCAGTGAGAAGACTGTATTAATTCAGAATACAGCATTTGGGGGAGTCATATTCATTTGCCCCTTTTCACTTTAATATATCCTTTTTAATTATTTACTTTCATTAGCAAATCTGTCTCTCTCAAACATCCATAAATTACCATTACCCTCCATTTTCGTCCATCCAAATTGCATATTCATATTTTTTTTTACAAACTTGGGGTTTGAGCCATGCTCTTTTTTCATTTTGGACCAAGTTTCTTACAAGAGGCACAAAACAGAATTACTAAATAGTAAGTAGTACATAACTATACTTACAGCCAAAGAAACAGAGAGAATCCTGAGATATAAAGATTTCGTTGTGACCTAAAAAGTTTCATATGAATGTGATCCAATGCATTGGCACTTGTATGTGCATTTTTATCACTTAAGTTAACATTTGAGTATTTCCTCACTTCTCTAACAGCATCTACGAGTAAAAACGAGAGAGTTACTTGCATTTGTTTTCCATTGCCTTCTTTTATCAATTATTGTACACAATGCTTCTGCATCAAAAAGCTTTGCACATTATGTTTTTTTTCTGATAAAACTTTTTTACTTTTATTAGTATAGCTGCCCTGTTCTGGCTACTGACGGTGGGAATACCTCTGGCAGTAGATCTGTACTTTCTGTAGGCACAGAGCAAAGACTGTTGACTGTTTAACAAGTAATGGCCATGGAAATAATCTATAAACCTACAGCAAGCTTTATGATTAAGCAATTTTATAAACCAGTAATGTTCCTTATATTTTATAAGGATGGCTTTTCTTAATAGATGTTTAATATAAAGCACTTAAAAACCACAAGCAACAAGATATAGCTAACTTTGTAATCATCAGGGAACACATTCAATTCCATATTTAGCAGTAGCTTAAAAATGCAATGCTATTTCCCTTCCTCCAAAAAAGAAGAAGTCGATGATGACAGAGCTCAGTAAAATTCCCAGAAACCTCACTGCACAATTGTTTTCCTCTTAGTTCAACCATTAGTCCAAAGGGAAATAGCGCCACCTACTGATTACTTCAAAATCACTTTCTGCCACAAGTCTTCATTGGGTCTCCCATACCAAATCTGAATTCTGTTTTGTTATCTGCTAACATGCTAGCAGAACATGGCTTGTTACATCCTCAGTTCAAAAAGTGTAACACTAACTTTTTTGTTTGGTTTCTCAAACTATTCACAGCAAAGATAACTGACAGTAAATATAATAATCCCTCAAACACATTATCTTTGCTGGTTCAGTTACATGCATATGCATACAAACAAAATAGATTTCCAACTCACCCAGAAATAAAACAATTAACAGAATTATAATTGTAAGGAACCCCTTGTTCCAATAGTTTTTAATTCTGCTCCACACAGAGATCATAAAAACCTTCTCCCATCTGTAAAACAAAATTGCAGTGTTTCAAAGAAGCTTCATTTGTAAAAAGACTACTATGTAAGCATTTTTTAAGTGCACACTATAATCCACCGAATAATTTTTCAGCACCTTTTAAAATTACAGTACAGTACAATGGCATCTTGCATGGGGGTTATGCTTGGGGGGGGGCACATATATGCAAAAATATGTACTGTATACTCAAACCACCCCCTTGGAACTTCCCCTACATGACCATCATCACCATCCAAGGAAGACAGAGAACTTTTAAACTGGGGTGGGGTGTTGTTTTTGTTTGTTATTGTGGCATGTATTTTATATTGTAAACTGCCCTGCGATTGTTGGATAGAAAGTTAATAAAACATCATCATCATAATCTCTCTGCCTTGCTTACCGGGCTCTGTGAAGCTCTCACAGAGGTTCTGGGGTATTCATACAAGATCTTGCAGGACTGTCCAGGATTTCATGAGAGCATTACAGAGCCCGGTAAGCAAGACAGAAAGCCTGAATGCTCTTTCTGTGCTGAGAAAACCCAGTACCGTGTTTCTCATATTATAAGACACGTCTTATATTTATTTTTTCCTCAAAAAAACACACTATGGCTTATTTTCAAGGGATGTCTTATTTTTTTTCCTCCTCCTCCTGCCGCGGCCGGCATTGCTGCTGCGCCTATCACTATGTTTTATTTTCGGGGTATGGCTTATATTCCTTGAATGCTTAAAAATCCTGCTATGGCTTATTTTATGGGTATGTCTTAAAATATGAGAAACAGGGTACAATAGGCATGTTAAGATGTCCGCCTTCTGTGTAATTAATATGTGGGATTTCAGCTGGCCAGCTTTCAACTGCAAAAGGTTGAAACTGTGCAAGTTAATTGCACACAATATACAATCATACAGTACTGTACAGCTTGAAATGAAAATGCAATTTCTCTGTAGTTGTAAGTATACAGTACATGAAAACTCTGAAATAAATACAGTACAGACAGTATTACTGGGCCAAAACCCTGAGGAGGTTCCTGTATCTCCAAGAACTGACAGAGAGAAAACCCCTTTGTTCATCACATTACAGCTACTGTACAATGATGGTAACAGGTATAACTTAATAAATTCAGAGTCTAGACCTGCCAAGGCTGCTTGCTTCTAATGAGATAGACTAGGTATCTTTAGCATCCAGGTTTAATGAGACTAATTTGCTGCTTTCAGATCCTCTTAAAGCCTTATTCTGAAGACGAAAATCCCTTGATGTATTTAAATCACACCTTCAATTATCTTGTTAGTAAAACTATTGCAGTAACATTGCGTAATCAAACCTTCAACTGGTGGCATTTATATAAGTACAGTGCACTTATATTGGATTTATATTGCCTAACTCATCCTGACTAGCAGGAAAAGCAGCTCTGAACCTACAGTCCTGGGGAAAGGACAAAGGTCTCTTAATCAGCAACAAGCAGTTAAGAATGAAGGTTGATGACCACTGCTGTGAACATACCAACATATTATAGTCTGATTAGGTTAGGATGCATGTAATGGCTCTTTTCTCGGCTTTTTAAAAATTGCTTTTATTTGTTTTATTTATCCTGTCAAGTTCCTTTGACACTTTTCTTTTGTATAAAGTGACTGATAAACACTAATAATATAAATAAATAATACAGATCTTCAAATCCCAATCAGTGTTCCTTCCCAATTCTTAGGATACTGGTGGAAAAAAGAGCAGCTGCTGAGTTTTGAGAACCCCTTTAGAAATCTGAGGTTGCAATTTCTCCTAGGAATAAGCGCCATTAAACTTAATGAGACCACTTCTTATCCAGCTCTTCTGCTTTTGACTATGAGGCAGCTCTCCATGTGAATTATCTTTGCTTCATCTTAGGTTTCATATA
Organism: Zootoca vivipara; assembly: GCF_965207765.1. Classification (NCBI taxonomy): domain Eukaryota; kingdom Metazoa; phylum Chordata; class Lepidosauria; order Squamata; family Lacertidae; genus Zootoca; species Zootoca vivipara. The sequence goes on from NC_142592.1 coordinate 7,534,354, forward strand.
CACAACCCTTTATTAATGTTGATGATATAACTTACTTAGGGAATCTAAGGTGATTATACTGTTTGGTCGGCTGGCAACTTGTCAAGGAGAGTTAAGAAAGTTCTGCCTATGCTACCGGTAAGAATTTGTGGCAGCCCAAAGTTGTGTGTCTTTGTTTCCCAATTTGATCCTTTTACACAGTTTTGTATGTTTTGTAGTATTTTATGCATTGTGATTTGCTGTTATTTTTATTGATTGTAGATTGGTAATTCTTTATTGTGGTTGATAACTGTGAGCTGTTTAATTATTATTTACTGGTGTTTAATTTTACTGTTTACTATTAGATTCTGATGTATTGTTGAATGTTGCTTTGTTTGATATAAGTTGTTTATTTTAAAGTTATTGAGACTTTTAAATTGGATCAGATTGTTACTATTAATGTGTGATGTTTTACTACGTTTTTATGTGTTGGAAGCCACCCAGAGCAGCTGGGGCAACCCAGCCAGATGGGCGTGGTATAAATAAATAAAAAATATTATGTTACTATAATACAGGTTCTCTTCAGAAAATATATACTGTACAAGCAAACAGCATGGTATTTGTATTATAATTACTGTGATGCAAAGAAGACCACTGCTACCATGACCAAAGATTCTAATACATCACCACTGGCAGTGGACCACTACCAATTACTGTTGTCAATGCAATATTAATTCTGATCAAGGTCCACACTTGTAATAAGCTCCTTTGAGCATCATCAGCAAAACAATGGTATTAACATTACCACCGTGTGACAGATGGAGTTATAAATCTTACAAAATTTCAATGCCTATTAAATGCTTTTGTTAAGATTATTGTGGGAGCTGCATCAGATTTTAAAGAGGTAGAATAAAAAAAAATAAACAAATAAACAAAAAACCACCCAAACACAAAAAATAGAAAAATAAACTTAACAAAGGTAATACATACAAATAATAAATAGTTTTTAAAGTTGCCATTTGGATTGTCTTATCACCAGCAGGCATTCTTCTCACTGGAAGTAGTTCAGCTTATTTTATTTATTGTTTTGGGGAGATTCAGCACAGTTATTTTGTCTGTTACGCAAATATGAAAGGGTGGTGGTAAAACATAAGCATCAAGCCAGCCTTGTAAACACTCATAAACTTATAAATACAGATGAATGGAACCTGTGGGCTTATAGCACAAATTAATTTGCAAAAGGCAGTCCTAAACCATGCTGCCAATGTTGCAATCCGATCCGTGCCTTTTTTCATTTTCACTTATATTCTGATTAAACGGCGGTCATTTCCCCTGCGGCAATATCCTTACCTCAGAGGAGAAATAATCGGGAGGCAGAGCAACAGCAATATTGCTATTTCGGCATAGAGAAAGGCTGCAACAGCTGTCCACTGAAAAGTCATCTTATCTGTGAGGGATCTGCAGAGACGGAAAGCCCCCGGTTATAGATCACCATGGTTTCAAAACAGACAAGGAAGGCTGAAGTTGGGCAGAGGAGCTTCTGCTCCCAAACAAACCGTTCCGCGACAAACAAGGGCTTCCGGCGTGACAGTTCAAAATTGGGCAAAATAAATTAAAAAATAAAATAAAATAAAATAAAAGGGATCCGGCCCCTTCTCCCCATATGGGATATGGGGGAGCCCTGCAGTCCGTGTTCAAGCCACCCCATTGCTGCCCCCGAGTTTGTCGACCGGAGTGGAAGGGATGAATCCGATTCTGTCACGCCATAACTGCCACAGATTCGTGTCGGGAAAAGATACCGTTCTCCTCACACACGCGCTCGCCCCTTCCTCACCGACCCCGGGGTACAACACGCCCCTTCGCCACCCCGGGGGTACACAATAGTAATGGCCCTTTCCCGCTTCAAACTTCCCCTCCGCGCCCAATTCTGAGGGGAAACCTCTGCAGCCGTTGGGGGGGGGGGGAGGACCGACCCCGGGTTAACTTTTCTCTCTTTTACCCCGCTTCCCAAAGAGGCGCTGCTGCGGTCTTTCCCCCCCTTCCTTCATCCCCCGAAGGGGGAGAGGCGTCCTCCGGGGTCCTGCGGCCTCGACCGGCAGCAGCTCCGCGAGATCTTTCAGGGCCGCTTTCTGCCCGGCACACGCGAGTCGGCGGCGGCGGAAGCTGCGGAACGAAGGGAGGGAAAAGGAGCCGCGGCTGCAGGAGGCCGGGCGGACGGGCGGGCCGAGCGGCGGAGCCCCAACAGCCGGGTGGGGAGAAGGCGAGGAGCGCGGGCCTGGCAGCGAATGGGAGGCCGCCTCAGCAACGCTCGAATCCCCGGCGGCGCTTTCGCTCGAGAGGAGGCCCGAACCCGGCAGGAAGGCGGACCCCGCTCGGTGTGGTGTGTGGAGAGACCACGGCTTCCCGCTCCGTAGTGAAAAGCGAGCAGACCTCCCCTTGCCAGAAGAAAAGCAGCAGGCCAGGGAGATGGTGTACTGTATAAGCTCCCTCCCTCCTTGGCCTGCTAGTTTTCTTCGTGCAAGGGAGACACAGTTAAAAAAACTACAGCCTCTGCATTCGCCGGCTATTATTATTTATTTCATTTATTGATTGAATTTATATACCGCCCTATACAGTGCCGGGTTTATGTATAAGCTAAACAAGCTATAAGCTATAACCTTGGCCCTCCAGATGTTTTTGGCCTACAACTACTATGAACCCTAGCTAGCAGGACCAGTGGTTAGGGATGATGGGAATTGTAGTCCCAAAACATCTGGAGGGCCGAGGTTGAGGAAGCCTGGCTTAGGGCCCCACTCTCTTGGCGTATATTCTGGCATATAAAACGACTGGGCATATAAGATGACCCCCAACTTTTTCAGTTAAAATGTAGAGTTTGGGATATACTCGCCATATAAGAAATACGACCCGGTGTATAAGACAACCCCCGACTTTTGAGAAGATTTTCCTGTGTTAAAAAGTAGTCTTATACGCAGGAATATACAGTAATAAGAAACGCCCTGTTTAAAGTTTGGGAGAAATACAAAAGATTTTTAGAACCGAAGACGCCAAGATGGATCTCCCCAAAGAGGCAATCACAGTTAAAAAAAAAAGTATGAAAGAGAGCTGGATAACATATAAGAACTTATTGATTGAAAGGGTCAAATAAAAATAAAAAATTACGAGGAAGTGAAGGCCTTCCTTACAAGCTGGTTAGAATATTACCAAATATATGAGTTATTTAAAGAAGATTTAAAAATAGGATTTAGAAAAAAACCCACAAAATTAGAAACTGGTTTAATAGACAATAAAACAAAAACAATTTCAAGAATGTACCGGCTTCTCTTGAATTTTGAAGTGATGGAAGAAGGGACCAAAGTCACTATGATAAGATGGGTGCAAGACATAGGACGCCCCATTATGATATCTGAGTGGGAAAATTTATGGAAAGTTAACATAAACTTCACCGCGAGTTACAATATTAAGGAAAATATGATGAAATTACAGCACTGCTGTCAGGTTGTCAAAGATGTATAAAAACTTAGCAAATGTATGCTGGAGGTGTGGGGGAAACGGTCCCGATTTATATCACATGTGGTGGACTTGCGGGAAGATTAAGATATTTGGGATACTAATATATGACGAACTGAAGAAAATGTTGGGCATCACTTTTCCTAAAAGACCTGAGACTTTTTTTGTTAAGTATTGTAGGAAAAGATGTACCGAGTTCAGCAAAAGAAATTTTCTTTTACGCAACAGCGGCGGCTAGACTATTGGTGGCTAAGGGTTGGAAAGAACAGGAGACCCCTTCAATAACTGAATGGCAGGGTAAAATGCAGGAATTAGCGGAAATGGAATATCTAACAAATTCTTTAAGAGGCAAATCAATGGGTAAATTGATGGAAAACTGGGGAAGATATAAACTATATGTGCAAAGATACAGTAAAGGCTTATTATCTATGCAAGCATTTGATTGACCTTGGAAAATGTACCAATTAAGATAAAAATTTTGTTTTAACCGAGGCACGCTAAGAGAAAATAATGTATTAGACGTTAGATACAGATATTTTTATTGAGTTACGTATATTTGTTTTAAAACATAGGATATATATCAGAAACTGACAGGAAGTCTAATGGGGGAAAAGGGGGGGGAGAGGGAGGGGTTGTGAATAAAAACTTCTCTTTTGTTGTTACTTTTACTTTAGGATGTGGGTTATTGTTGTAATGGAATACTTTGTAAGTCTTGTTTTGTTCTGAAATTGCAATTAAAACAAAAACAAAGATAGGTATCCCTGTAGCTATCGATCGTAAGGGGTAGGGGTAGGAAAGGACTAACACTCAGCAGGGGCTGCGGAAACGAAAGAGGAGAATGGGACAAGGCAAAACTGTGCTGCTCCAGTGTCCTGAGAAGGCTGTTTGTTTTGAACTCAACAGTGGTGGGGGGGACACAGTAGCAGTAAAAGCCCAACGAAAGGAAGGGGGGGTGAGTGTAGAATGACGGCAAATGAGGCAGGCAAATGATAAGCAGACGGGACCTTGTAGCACAAGGTACCAACCACACTCCCAGCTGTTCGACTTGTTGATCCGATGCGAGCAGGAAGCAGAACGAGTAAGACCTAAGGGGAGGGAGGGAGATCCCATGCGTGCAAAGGAGCTCTGGGAGGGACCAGCGAGTGGTAGCCGAGGCGGCCAAAGACGGCTCAGCCGGGTGTTTTTTATTGTTGTTGTTGTTCTGCTCCCCTGGCTTGCAGCAGCATCCAATCCTTAAAGGCAGGAGGCAGGATTGCTTCACCGCAGCCTTTAACCCTTCATCGCCCGAGCCTGCAGAAAACACAGTGCTTTGAAAACCGGGATATACGGGATACTTGGCAGCTATGGGGGGCAGCTGCACCCCCTGCCCCTCGCTGGGTACGTCCATGAAAAGAAAACCTACATACAGCAACAGTGTTTTGTGTTGTGTAGGCTCCTGTGATGTAAGTCACGCTTCCTCAACCTTGGCCCTCCAGATGTTTTGAGACTACAATTCCCATCATCCCTGACCACTGGTCCTGCTAGCTAGGGATCATGAGAGTTGTAGGCCAAAAACACCTGGAGGGCCGAGGTTGAGGAAGCCTGATGTAAGTAATGGGCCCCACCTGCTCCCTAAAATATCACTGGTTTGCTCATTTCTATATATAGGGTGCCTACATTCTGCATGGACTGGTTGCATGGCAACATGTGCAAATGGCTTGAGATACCTACGATATTAGGTCTATTAACTACCATATAGCATATATTCAACACAAAAAACAGTGACAATTTGTTGTTGACAAAGGACAGCTGGATATATAAAGGGCCCCATTACCTTCAGTAGCTTAGGGCCTCATCAAACCTAAATCAGCCCTGCCAATAACACGCCCCCCCACCCCCCACCCCGGGGCAAAAGAGCCATATTTTAAAAGGTCATAGGATGTCAATCTGATCAACCAAAGGCCTGGTTAAAAAAGAATGTTTTTGCCTGGCGCCTAAAGGTGTATAATGAAGGCACGAGGTGAACTTCCCTGGTGAGAGCATTCCAGACAGGGGGCCACTGCAAAGATGCCTAGCATACACTCCCAGCATTTCTCTGGTGAAAATAGGGGTGTCCTATTCAATAATAATAATGGTTTTATTATTGGTACCCCCACCCCCACCTGACTGGATTGCCCCAGCCACTCTGGGTGGATTCCAACATTAATGAGGATGATGATAATGTTAAAAACTTTAAACTTTTTTTAATATAAAAAACCTTCCCTATACAGGGCCGCCTTCAGGTATCTTGTATAAGGTAACTTGTCTGCTTGGTTTGGGGGTTGCATAACTTCCAACATTTCTCCTAAGGGAAAGTGGGACATTCCAGGATCAATTCGGAAACTCAGGACAGCTCCTGTAAATCCGGGGCTGTCCCTGGAAAATAGGGGCACTTGGAGGTATACCGGTATGAAAGGCACAAGTACAGGATGGGTGACACCTGGCTTGAGAGCAGTACATGTGAAAAGGATTTAGGAGTCTTGGTAGATCACAAACTTGACATGAGTCAACAGTGTGATGCAGCAGCTTAAAAAGCCAATGTAATTCTGGGCTGCATCAATAGGAGTATAGCATCTAGATCAGGCATCCCCAAACTTTGGCCCTCCAGATGTTTTGGACTACAATTCCCATCTTCCCCAACCACTGGTCCTGTTAGCTAGGGGTCATGGGAGTTGTAGGCCAAAACATCTGGAGGGCCGCAGTTTGGGGATGCCTGATCTAGATCAATGGAAGTAATAGTACCACTGTATTCTGCTCTAGTCAGACACCTGGAGTACTGTGTCCAGTTCTGGGCACCACAGTTCAAGAAGGATACTGACAAGCTGGAACATGTCCAGAAGAGGGCAACCGAAATGGTCAAAGGCCTGGAAACGATGCCTTATGAGGAACGGCTTAGGGAGCTGGGTATGTTTAGACTGGAGAAGAGAAGGTTAGGGGGTGATATGATAGCCGTGTTCAAATATATAAAAGGATGTCATATAGAGGAGAAAGGTTGTTTTCTGCTGCTTCAGAGAAGCGGACACGGAGCAATGGATTCAAACTTCAAGAAAGAAGATTCCACCTAAACATTAGGAAGAACTTCCTGACAGTAAGAGCTGTTTGGCAGTGGAATTTGCTGCCAAGGAGTGTGGTGGAGTCTCCTTCTTTGGAGGCCTTTAAGCAGAGGCTTGACGGCCATATGTCAGGAATGCTTTGATGGTGTTTCCTGCTTGGCAGGGGGTTGGACTGGATAGCCCTTGTGGTCTCTTCCAACTCTATGATTCTATATATGTCTTGCATATATAGAGAAGGCCTGGGTCTCATACCACCATGCCATGACTACCCTAGTCCATCAACCTAATCTGCTCCATAGCCAGGAGGGCAGTTATCTCTATCCCTATCCTTTCTCATTGAAACTCCTTCTCACATCACTTAAGCGTACCATCTTTTCTCAAATCTCTTAGTCAAATGTATTTTTCAACCGTTTTTTTTATTTCATTATTTTATAAGCCACATGTATACAATGTCAGATACACTTTAGACACCAAAGGAGTGTTTGGTTCCAAAATCTTGCAGATCTCATTTTGAAGGAACTATATGTAACTAAATGATCACTGAAGATTTAAAATCGACTATTAGCTACAGGTCTCAAGTACACCCTATTGAAATGAATGCCGACATGAAGTGATATTGCATGGACCTTAATAATTTCAGGCACAACTGTCTCCTACGCGACATTTGTGCAGCTTTATTATTAAGAATATGTTAAAACATTGTAAATACATTCATCTGAGGGACTCCGGTAAGAACAATTCAGAGACAAAAACATTTTTCATATATAAAAAAATATTCTGAGTTTAATGTCCCATTGTAGAACAATGAAATCAAAGTCTTTACATTATTATTATTTTTGAAAGTTAGTGCACACCGTAGTTATTTCTAAGGTAGTCTAAAACAGCCGATGTACTTGATAAAACATTGAAAACTTTCTTTTCTTGCTTTGAAGTAATCCTTTCCAGCATGTACATTAAATGGTGGTGAAAGCATGCAAAAGGAGTCCCATGTTCAAGAGCAATATCGACCCAGTCTTGCAGGCACTGCAGAGGCGTTTCTTCATATCCTGCAAACATGGCAGGATTGGCTAAAAGCCCCCTAGCAACCATGATACCTAGCATGGAAAGAAATACAAACAGTAAATTAAAACTACCCCCCAGTCATCCGCAACTGGACCCAACGGTCAGGGGTCCCTTTACCTTTACCTTACACCAGTGATGGCGAACCTATGACACGCGTGTCAGCACTGACACGCATATCCATTTTCGGTGACACGCGGCCGCATGCCGAGGCCTCACTTCCGGCCGGCGGCAGAATGCCACAGGCGACGCATCTCTGGGGGCCTTGGGGACTTTCAGCGAGGCAAGATGGCGGTTGGCACAGAGCCGTGGAACTTCTGAAAGTGACCAGCGCTGCAGGAGCTGCTGGACGGGCTCCTGAGCCACCGAAACCGGCAGTGCCACTGCCCGGACACTGGGGGCCACCAGTGCAGCCACCGGGGAGATGCCGGACCCCACCCCTACCCCGCGAACCTGACGGACAGCCTTGAGGCACTCCGGAGGCCTGAGGAGGAAAAAGGAAGCCCCGGCACAAGCCCAACCCGAGCCCACCTCCCCAGCGGCAGACCCATTGGAGGAAGGCCTGAGCCCAGATGCCCACTGGGAAAGACCTCTGGGTTTTGCCTTATTTTTTCCCCTTTTTATTTTTTTTAAGGGGAAACAATTATACATTTTTGTTATTTAAACTATAAATATCGCAAAATTATGGGTTTTTTTCTCGAAGTGACACACCACCCGAGTTTTGACACACCAGGCTCAAAAGGTTGCCCATCACTGCCTTACACATAATTTACCTTATTTGTTTTAATGCCTTGTGTTGGACATATTACCATGGAAGTTTAGTTAAATCAGATACCCATAGAAGTTACAAGGCTAATATGACAGCGGCATTTTTGTTAGCAGTGCTTAACAAAAGGCTTTGGTTATACCTCTCAATGGGAGGGAGGGAAGGAGGGAGGGAAAGAGGGAGGGAGGGAAAGAAAGTAAGAACAAAGGGAAAGATGGAACAGACTGGAAATGGGAAGAGAGAATGTAATTTGGGAGATGAAGAAGTGAAAGGGACTGCTTCTTCATATATTACAGCTGCACTCCCTTTAAACACTTACCTGTGAGCAATTTCTATTGAAAACAGTGGGAGTTACTGCATAAGACTGTATTGCAACATTCTGGAATTTTTTGTAAAGCACTTTAAGTCTCCAGGATATACTAACTCAGTACTGTGCCAAATTAATTCCTAGGTCATCTAAATATATTTCCAGCCCCACATCGGTCCAATTTAGAAATACTGCGAACACAGGATTTTTTTTTTTTGCTTTCAATTACAACCGCACTTATTAACATACTTCTAACTCTGACCTGGGACCCAGGTGGCGCTGTGGTTAAACCACTGAGCCTAGGGCTTGCTGATCAGAAGGTCGGCGGTTCGAATCCCTGTGACGGGGTGAGCTCCCATTGCTTGGTCCCAGCTCCTGCCAACCTAGCAGTTCGAAAGCACGTCAAAATGCAAGTAGATAAATAGGAACCGCTACAGCGGGAAGGTAAACGGCGTTTCCATGTGCTGCTCTGGTTTTCCAGAAGCGGCTTTGTCATGCTGGCCACATGACCTGGAAGCTATACGCCGGCTCCCTCGGCCAATAATGCGAGATGAGCGCGCAACCCCAGAGTCGGTCACGACTGGACCTAATGGTCAGGGGTCCCTTTACCTTTTTAACTCTGACCTAAAGTTAATTTTGTCCTCAGTTATTTCGCAGTGAAAAATAAAGCAATAATCTCTGTCGCAAGATCACTTTTCTGCACGGCTGCCAGATAACCCTTCCATCTGCTACAGTTGGAATGGTTCATAGATACCGGTATTAAGTGAACCAATCCATTAAAACTACGCTACTTTCCGTCATAACTCATTTCTTGCAAACAATTCAAGTTTAATGCCATGGATAAAATATACACACATATTTCCCATTTATCGAGAGGGGGGAGCCCAAATGAGCCCACAAGTTGTTCTTACCATCTGTTCCTGTTTTTTGATGAACGTCCTTCACATCTTTTAAAGATTTAATGTCACCATTAGCTATAACCGGTATAGACATACTTTGTTTAATTATTTTAATTGCATCATAGTGTACTGGCTGGTGTCTTTCTTCTACATTTCTCCCATGGACTGTAATCCAGGATACTCCAGCTGCTTCCGCTTTTTGACACAGGTCTACAGTTCTTTTTAGGTCATCATGAATCCTAGCATTACAAGTAACAAAAACATCAGAATTCTGCATGTATTATCTGAATGGCATGAAAAAACGCCAAGTTAAGAACCAAGGAAAAAATGGGGGGGGGGGGGAGAATGTTCAAAAATTTAAGAATCATATTTCAATTCATTAATTAAATGTTTTTAAGCTATTTTAGTTGTTATTGTTTGCTTTTAAGAGTGCCTTGAGACTTATGTGAAAGGTAATTCATAAATTGATGAAATAACCTTTTCATTTTATCTTCACAAAAGTCCTGTGAGGTAGGTTTGGCTGAGTGACAAGTAAGAAACTTCTTCTACACTTGGTCAATTACACTTTTAATGTATTTTTAATGTAGGTGGTATCAAAACTTACCTTATCTTAATAGATACTGAAAACATGGGGTTTTCAACTTGATTTCTTACCAGCCTCACCATCTCTTGCACCAGTTCTGGTTTGTTTATTAAGCAAGCACCAAAACCTTCTGCCATAGCCCACCTTAAATTGAAATAACAAAATAATGTTTGCATATTAGAATAGATGGCTTAATTTTTCCTTTTATCTTCTAGGTGCATAATTCTTGTGAGGAAGCAAAATATTGACGTGAGAGTTCCAGGAAATTCAGACTAATTTTCTAACAAGTTTCCTTTGTTATAGAAGGATTAAACTAGGGCTGCCATACGTCTGGATACTCCCAGACATTATTGGGATTTCAAAGGCAGAATTGACGTCTGGGGGAATTTCCGAAAGGCAGTGCTTTGCCCTGGATCTTAGACAAGTCAATTGAAAAATTGTTTTTTTGGTGTTTTTGTAAAAGAAAGCTCAACAACTTTGGGGTTCGACTAACAAATTTTGGGTTTCCCTTTCAAAAGCTCAGCAATTTGGGGGGTTCCCAAAACAAGCTCAACAATTTTTATGGTTTCCGGGGGGGGGAGCTCAACAATTTTGGGGTCTTCCTAAAAAAACCCCTCAAAGCTCAATAACTTTTGGGGTGTCCTGGTTTTTACTTTTTGAAATATGGCAGCATAGCATATTCTGTATATTTAGTAAGATATCTTTTAGATTCTGATGCAAACAAACCTTGAAGGCTGGAGGACTTGAACAGAGACAGAGAGACCTGAAGATTCCAGCATTGCCTGAAAGACATTGTCTACACACCAGGTCCACCTATAAATGGACTGCTTATCTACCCACCGAGAAATACAAGTTTCTCAGAGGTCAAATCTACCCAGACCTCATGTCAGTCACCAGAGCTTCAGAAATGGTCTCTAACACTAGTTACCATGCTATGTTTATTTATTGAAAGTATTTGACTTTGCCTCCTCTGGAGAAAAAAATCCACTCTGCAAATATCCATGGAAAGCAGCCAGGATTCTGCACATATTCAGTGGTTGTATCTAACAGTGTTGCTTGGCTTACAGTAAGGCTTCTGTTACAGGATGGGCAGCGAAGCTATCTCCAGTGATTTGCCCCTTACAGCTTCATCTATCAACTCAGAAGTGTCCCTCGATCATCTTTCTGGAGCAAATTTAGGGGTTAGGGATATTGGGGGGGGGGGTCACCAAAAATTGCTTCCCTACCTGCTTTGCTGGTATAAACCTTACTGTCAAGCTGAGTGGCATGTTGGATACCTCATAAGTTTATAGTTAGCCTCTATTTTTGCTGAAATGGTTGATTTCAGTCAAATGCTGACACAGAAATGCTCTTCCTAAAGTTAAATCATTATCAACCAATTATGTGAATTGTGAATTCATAAAGAGTTATATAGAATAAATAATCTGAGGCCAGATTATTCAGAGGCTTGCCTGCACCTATGCAAAACTGTTGGCCTCAGAGGCCCTGCTTGTAGGCACACAATTAAGATCTATTACCAGTAGGCTGGCAGGCCTGTTCAGTGGTAGCTCTATTTTTGCAGCTCTACTGGTTTAAACTGTACCTTTATTGTTCAAATCTGCATTTTAATCTATTTTATGCAAATGATGCTAGGCTGTATATTGTTTTTGGGCTGCTCTTTTAACATTTTGTAATAGCAATGAGATGGTTTTTTTTCTTGTGTTTTATATTTAAATTGTTTATGTCCAGAAATGCAGGATATAAATACTTGAAATATAAAAAAGTTAAAATGTGCAGTTTACTCATTGCTCCCTGAGTTTCTTAAAAATTTACCTCTGTGGACAGCCACAATTTACATCTACGCCATCGGCAAAAGGACTGATGATACAAGCAGCTTCTGCTAGAACTTCTGCATCTTTAGCAGCAAACTGAACAATCAGAGGGCGATCACCTGATAAGATGAAATTTCATAATAATGAAAAAATACACCACATATAAACATACAACATACTGTATTGGTTTTGATTCTAAGATTTAAGATTTAAGGGTTAATTTGAGGATATTCATGGGAGAAAAAATTCTCTCACACACCCCTTGAACAATGCTCTTGCTCTTGAACAATGTGGAATGGGGATCTGCTGGGAGAGGGAGAAATCACTCAAAAGTGGGCAGGGTTCAGGTCAAAATCGGGCAAATCTTCCCTTCTGCAGGAATCTCCCCCCCCCCACATGTTACATTGGTCAGGACGACCCTCTGGAAAAGTGTTCAGGGGGTGCAAGTGGCTGTAAGAGGGGGAGAAAATGGAAAACTCTCCTTCCACAAATTTATTTCAATTATCTTAGGTTGTAAATCATGAAGTCTTGATAATTCTTCAAAATAGGACGCTGTGTTTATAATGCTTACTTGCAATGGAACTTCATGTACATTCTTTTGTTATCCTTACCACCACCCTTAAATCTTAAATCTTAGAATCTTAGATCTTAGATGGATGGCTGAGGGTGCGAGACAGAGGCTTGCTTAACGTCGCTTGCTGATTTTGTGCGAGATTTGATTCAGGAATGCCCTGATTTCAGGCACAGTCTCTTAGGCTATTTGCACCAGGTGTGGAGAACCTCTGGCCCTCCAGATGTTGTTGGAGCTACAGCTCTCATCCACCCCAACAAGGATGGCCAAAGGCCAGGAATGGTAGTTGTTGTACATCTGGAGGGCCAAAGGTTCCCTGCACATTTCCCTGGGAGTAAGTCCCAACTCATTTAATGAGACTTACTTCTGAGTAGACATGCATAGGACTACAGCGTTAGCTGTTATACTACATCAGGCATCCCCAAACCTCAGCCCTTCATATGTTTTGGACTACAATTCCCATCTTCCCTGACCACTGGTCCTGTTAGCTAGGGATCATGGGAGTTGTAGGCCAAAATACCTGGAGGGCCGCAGTTTGGGGATGCCTGTACTACATCAACACATAGAACCTGCGAGTAAGTAATAAATTGAATAATAAAAATGTTGCTAATAATAATAATTAATAAGAGAAGAAAGTGGGGAGGGGGAAGCTGGGAACATTATCCACAAAAGTTCCCTGCTATGCCAGAGCAACCATCTCTAATTCCATGTCCTTACTCAAGCAGTCAAGCCTCATAAAAATGCAGACATATGTAGGGTACAGAGACTCCATTGTCCTAGTGCCATGGAATTCTGCTTCTGAACAGCATGCCATGGGCTGGAGCACCATGTGTGTGGTAGTAAAATGCGTTTTATCAATTATTGCATGGCAGCTATGATTTGTCATCTCCAAAACGTAGTTATGTCTGGAGTTTGATGAAACTAAGGTGGGACTCCAGCTGTTCTGGTGATGCTGCAATCCTATGCATGTTTGCTCAGAACTATACGTCTTAGTGCTCATTGTATATAGGACTTTAGCTTAAATAAAAGTAGTTTCGTAGGACTTTATACAAACCCCTAGCTAAAGGAGCATAAAAAAGGGCCCAAAGTGGCCCTTACATTTCATCTAATGAAAACTGAAGAAATGCAAACACAATACCTTGGTTTGTAGTAAATTCACTATGTCTAGCTTTTACAGATCTGACAAAATCAGCTGCAACAATCATTGGAGTGTAGCATAAATCACAGTTGTATTTCCGGACTAACGTTCTGAAAGGTAATCTGAAAAACAAATACAGTAGTACTAATTTTAACGAAAACACTTTTGAGGTAAATAAAATGTATTTCATTTTGGTATTTTATTCCGAACAACACTTAAGTGCAACAGAATCACTTCTCATATAAGGAGAATGAATTTTTTAAAATTGCTTTCAAATGCTCTTTTCCCATAAGTGGCCAAAGGGGGGGGGGAAGCTTAGATAATGCCATTCTCAAACCGTGTATTGTGGAGTTAGCAGTTGTGTTTATATGTTCAAATGATTCAAAAGGCTGAGGCACATTACGTTTCATTGTGTGGCAACTGGAACATTTATTTTATACGATATCTCAAAAATATAAAAATTTCATTAGGCTATTCCTAGGCAAGTGTTCTGAGTACCTTCCAGCCCAGCCAGCTGAGCTGATAGCACAAAGGGAGCTAAGAGCTAGGCATCCATCCATCATGCCTGGACTCAGCTCCAGCCAAGAACTATACAATGGTACCTCAGGTTAAGAACTTAATTCGTTCCAGAGGTCAGCTCTTAACCTGAAACCGTTCTTAACCTGAGGTACCACTTTAGGTAATGGGGCCTCCCGCTGCCGCCGGCGCGTGATTTCCGTTGTCATCCTGAGGTAAAGTTCTCAACCCGAGGTACTACTTCCTGGTTAGCCGAGTCTGTAACCTGAAGTGTCTGTAACACTGTAGTCCCTCCAGGTTAGCAACTGTCATAACAGAAGCTGTACAGTCATACCTTGGTTCTCAAACTTAATCCGTTCCAGGAGTCCATTTGACTCCTGGAACCGTTCAAAAACAAGGCACGGCTTCTGATTGGCTGCAGGAGCTTCCTGCACTCAAGCGGAAGCCACGTCGGATGTTAGGCTTCCGAAAAACGTTCACAAACCGGAACACTTACTTCTGGGTTTGCGACATTTGGGAGCCGATTTGTTTGGGAGCCAAGCCGTTCGAGTACCAAGCTACCACTGTACTTCTAAGAAAGGGAGGCAACTATTTGACATCATTCTGGTAACCAAGTTCAGCTGTCTTTCCTGCATTAGCTGCTGCCATATTGAAGGAAAGAGAGATTAAATGACCATTCAGTTTCATCTGTGCAGCACAGTTCTGATTTTAAAAAGTACATCCCCACCAAATTGTCAAAATTGGAAATATCCTGCAGGCAACTGCGAAATACTTAACACACATTTCTTTGTCAATAAAGTTCTAGAGGAGCCTGTGTACAAGAGCCTCCATGTGTACAGAAGCCTCTAGCAAGGTTTAGAAATTATGAGTTTTGACAGTTGCTTCAGCCACTCTAGCTGCTGTCACTGCTCACCTACTTGAATTAGTTGCTGCAGTCTGTAGCATTCACATCAAAGTAGACCCATTGGCTCAAAGCCAGTGAAAGCTAAAGCTCCTCTGCTGGCTAGCAAGGCCATTCTTATGCCTCAGTAACTGTTGCTATATTCCATTGCTGTACTGTCTACTTTAGGACTACGGACCGCAATAAAGCTGTGTGTGTACTCACAGCTAAGCTAACTTAAGTACAATTTTCTTGGATGGAACTGTTTATTACAGTCCAGGAAAATATGTGAATAGGAAGCAATCTGAAAATGGCACTTACTTCGAATATCTAACCATAGGAGCACATATTTTCACAATAGTCTCAGAGTGAAACAAATCAACTGGATTTCTTAGCGGACATTGAAGGATTTTTCTGGACTGACTACTCACATAAAAGTTATCAGGCCACATCTGAAAAACAAAAAACATGAGACAACTGAGAAAAAAGCAAATTATTTTAATCTTGCTAAGCTTGCAACATTACCCTAAGAATTGCAAGGTTGTTGTTTTTTATAAAAAAAAACCCTTTGATCAATAGCTTCAGTAATTTCAAGATCAATAGAACACTTAAAATACATTTTACAGCTTCGTAGCAGTGTCAAAATAAGCCAGGCTATATTCTGGAGGGATTTTGCCCTAATGAGCCCTCACCAGAAAACTTTTTTTTTAAAAAAACCCTATTTGCATACACATCTGAAGTCACCCCTCACCAAATACCAAAACTGGCTAACAGAACTGACAATCTGACATCCTGATTCAACAGAGTTGCATGTTTCAACGGATCTGAGTCTCAATGGCTGAAATTTCAGAGGGCCTACTATGTTGGTCAGCTGCAGCAAAAGCAAAGTACTTTTTAAACTTAAAACATTTTATTGCACATAAGCCTTCACATACTACAGCCCAATTCAAGCACCACACACTCTTTTTATCTGACGGAGGGCTCCACTCATTGAAAGCTCATGCCAAAATAGCATTGGTTTGCCACACAGGGCCACCCCCAAGACAATTTTGGCAATTGAGGCGAACCACAAAATAGTGCCCCTCCTTGCCAGAGAAGAAGCGGTGAGCGAAGATCCACTCCAGGAGCAAAGGGATGGGGGATAAAAAGGGTTTCTGGGATAAATCAGTCGGTAGAGCATGAGACTCAATCAATCTCAGGCCCCACGTTGAGCAATTGGACAAAAAAGGATTCCTGCATTGCAGGGGGGCTGGACAAGACGACGACAACAACCCATTTGTATGGGTTTCCCTTCCAACTCTATGATTCTGTGATCTACATCAGCTGCCCCCTCCCCGTGGATTCTGCCGCCCAATGTGGTTCCCCCACCTCGCCTTACGACTAGGGCCCTTTCAATAGCCCTAACCATTCATGGGGGTGGGTGAGAATGATGGGCAAACACTTGCTCAAAACACAGCTTCTCCCATCCAAATAATAGAAGAAACGTCCTGAGCAGCAAAGAAAGATGTCGGAAGAATCAGGACGTCAGCAGAGGCAAAAAAGAAAAAGCCGGGATGTGACGGCGGATTCTTCGCCGCGCCACCAAGCCATGGAAGAACACTACGGAACGCTACCTTGACCCTTGTGGCCCTTCCGTAGGGCCAGAGAGCAGCCGGTTTTAGCGGGAAGAGAAGGCAAGGGTCCTGAAAGAAACTAAAGGGAAACCATAGAAACAAGAAAAGTATAGAGGGAGCAAACAGCCTCGATTTCCGAAATGTTGGGTTTCTTTAGGCGCCGCTCCTTTATTACCTCGAAATTTCTCTCTCTCTTTTGCACTGGAAGGTACCGCGGAAAGTTACCGATCGGATTTAGGGCGGAGGTAGCGTTAAATATAACGAAGAAGCGAAGTAAAGTCAGGACCTAAGTAGGGCACAAGGAGAAGGGGACGACAGAGGACGAGATGGTTGGACAGTGTTCTCGAAGCTACGAACATGAGTTTGACCAAACTGCGGGAGGCAGTGGAAGACAGGAGTGCCTGGCATGCTCTGGTCCATGGGGTCACGAAGAGTCGGACACGACTAAACCACTAAACAACAAAGTATATACGTCTAACCTTTGGTCTATCTACGGGAGGTCCCGGTTGGAGCTTATGTGAGGCGCCTCAGCGGGCGCGGCCATAGACTTACCAATATGGCAGAGTCACGCAACGCCTCCGAATGCTGGGTTCCTTCGGAAGCGAGCGCAGCCCTTGTCTAGAACGGGGACATAGTACGGCGGGGATAGGGCGGAGACGCGAGGCCGCGTTGCTTCGGGTCGCGTGGGCAAGGCGGGCGTAAAAGCATTTTGTTGATAAACTGTTCGGGTTTAAAAAAAAAGTTTTGGAAAGGGCGACGACGCTGGGCCGGAAAAACCGAACCACCCGGTCACCCTGCTCAAGAGTCGGGAATCGGACGGAGCTGCAGGGCTACCGGATGGAGCCTCCTTCGCTGAGACACAGCCACAGCAACGATGCCCTGTTGACATCTGGCAGGGCAATTTTTAGAGCAGGCATCCCCAAACTTCGGCCCTCCAGATGTTTTGTACTACAATTCCCATCTTCCCCAACCACTGGTCCTCTTAGCTATGGATCATGGGAGTTGTAGGCCAAAACATCTGGAGGGCCGCAGTTTGGGGATGCCTGTTTTAGAAGGACTTAAGCCGCGTTTCCCTTAAGAAGCAACGCCCGCTGCCGCTTTATTTTCACTTTCCAAGTCATTCGTTTAATTTAAATACAATAGGACTACAGTAGCTTGTCCAGCAGCGCATACTTTTCAAGGGAGCGCAAACATCCATCCTGCGGCCTCTGCTGCAAAGTCACAGTTTGCGCTAAAAAAAGAGAGCTTTTTTCCGTCGCTTTCTTTTTTCAGATATAGGTTTTAAATTTCCAGAAATTTCACATACAGTATACATTCAGCTCAGTACATAACAATTCCCATCCATAAGATCTTTCTTCTGTTTTATCGACTTCCCGTCCATTTTCCATGGTGTTTTCTCTCCTTTGCAGCACTCTATCTTTCTCCTCCCCTCAATAACAGTCATCTCTCATTCCTTCCGCTGATCATAGTTCAAGTCCTGGACAGGATTCCGTTCCCTCACTCCCTATGGCACTGCCAATGGACATTCCCGCCCGAAGGAACCAGGAACCGACCCCTCCGGCGAACGGTTTCGCCTCTGTCTTTCGCATCTCTACGTTTCCCGCGGCCCCTCGCGCTTTCGGTCCCGCCCATCCTGTGGCTCGGAGGCGACTTCCTGTCCCAGAGTACCCTACACCGAACCATGGACCACAATGGTGAGTTGGGGAGCGGGCGGGCGAAGCCGAAGCCTCGCAGCTTCCCCACCCGCCCGGCGGCCTCCCGCTCCGTCTCCGCCCCGCCGTGAAACCGGTATCCGGAGAAGGACGGCGGGGCCTCGAGGGCCGCGGCCTTGTTTCGAGCGGGAGGGCGGAGCGGTTCGAAACGCGCGGCCTAGCGTGGCCTGGGCCTCAGGGGGCCACAAGGCTGCGCTAGGCCGCCCTCTCCCCTCACCAACGAAGGCTAGCGGCGCTTACTCTTAAGTAGGCTCATGTGTGGGGGGGGGGGGAGACTGCTGACCTGCCCGCCTCGCGTCTTGACAAGCTTTGCGAGGCGCAGCCTTGGGCCGCCTCTGGAGGGAGCGGTGCTTTAAGGCTGCCCTTTGCTGGCCTCCTCTCTGCTGAGCCCTTCAGGGGTCCTCCTAACTGGGCTGGCTCCCATTTCGCTCCCTCTATAGGAGGGCAGGCGCCCCCCCCCTGCCGAAGCAGGTTTCCTCCTTCCGCGTGAAAAGCGTCAAGGAAAGGGGCTTCCCCGCTGGCCTCAGTGCCGGATTTAAGAATCAGTTAAACAAGCTCTATCTTAGGGCCCCATTCTCTTGGGGCCCCCCAAAAAAATTAAAGAAAAAAACGCTGAATGTGCATATCCAAAATATAAGATAAAAAACAAACAAACTTTGATAAAATACATATTTTGTTATGTGCAAATGGCTTTAGATACCTATTAGGTCCATAAATTACTATATAGCATATATTCAACACACAAAAACAGCTACAATTTGTTGTTGACAAAGGACAGCTGGACATATAAAGGGCCCATTACCTTCAGTAGCTTAGGGCAGGCATAGGCAAACTCTGGCCCTCCAGATGTTTGGGACTACAATTTCCATCATCCCTAGCTAACAGGACCAGTGGTCAGGGATGATGGGAATTGTAGTCCCAAACATCTGGAGGGCCAGAGGTTGCCTGTGCCTGGCTTAGGGCCTTATCAAACCTAAATCCGGCCCTGGTTGCCCGTTTTCTGTACATGCAAATGGATGTAGTAGCCCATCTCCCCACCATCACCACACTCCCCACCACATGTGGGTCAAACGTGACTCTGAAAATAATGATAATAATTTATTGAGTTTATATGCTGCCCAATACCTGGAGGTCTCAGGGCGGTTCACAGAAAAGATCGCAGCATATAGAATCAGAATAAAAGCAACAACCCAATAAACAACACACACCTCGGAAAAGGTCCACATTTTAAAAGGATGTTAAATAGATCAACCGAAGGTTAGCAGGATTTTTTTTGCCGGGGGGGGGCATTATTGGTTAAGGGTTTTGTGGCAAATGCCTGGTTGGAATTTCACAGCAGGGCAAACGCGGCTTTCTCCGATTCCCCCCTCCCATCCCCAGATGAGTTAGAAGTACTATCAGGAGTTGGTACGGTAGTACAGGAGTTTGGGAGTCAACGTCTTGAATCGGACACGGACAGCCTGCAAAAGTGTCTCTGTCGCTTAATGGGTTAAGCTTGCTTTTGTTGTTGTTGATTGAATTATGCTACTTTAAAACATAAATCATTCAACATGAATAGGAGTTATTAATGTTGCAGTTGTTGTAAAAGGGATTATTATGGTGACCGGAATGTAATGGAAATGAGTAAGATTTTGGCAAGCAGAAATAAAGCAAATCATGAAATCTAGCACACAGGGAGCCACTTTATCTAAATTGTATAATTTGGTATTTGAACGATTTGTATTAATAATTGTATTATAAATTGGTATTGTTGTAATGAGGCTATTATTGGATTGTAATTGAAAGCTAATAAAAATTATTTTAAAAAATCTTGCTGCTTTAAAACAAAAAACACAAACAAACAAAACAAAACAAGGCAGGGTTTAAACATTTTTACTAGATAGAGAGTATTGATAGAAACTCCTTTTATCTCTCATGAAGTAAAATGTGTAAACATTGGTAGCTCTTGATCTACTGCAGCATTTCTCCGGCTGCTTTTGGGCTACAGTTCCCATCATCCCTGACCACTGGTCTTGCTACCTAGGGATGCTGGGAGTTGCAGTCCAAAAACAGCTGGAGAATCATATTTGGGAAACACTTCTCTATTAGGTTGCTCATGCCCTTTTAAAGCCTGCATCTTCTCATAGGTCTACTGATTTTGTTTGCCATATTGGAATTTATTAAAATCAGCTGAGGAATCTGTGCTCCTCCATATGCTGCTGTACTGCAACTCGTATAATCCCTGACCATTAGTCATGCTGGCTGGGAACAAATGCTGAATCCATCACAGAGTTATAGGATATATTTCTGAAAATGCCACTGTCAGCTTATGTGTAGGAAGATTGGCTAGGACCAGGGAGACCCTGGTCAAATTCCCTTTTACCTATGAAGCACACTGAGTGACTCCTGGCCAGTCATTCTCTTTTAGCTGTACCTAGCTCACACAGCTCTTGTGGGGATGTAATAAAGGAGTGGACAGCCACCCAGAACTCCTTGGAGGAATGGCAGAATAAATATGCAATAAAATAAAATTAATTTTAGGCACATTTGCTATGGGTTTAAGCTATGGATTCGTTCTAGTTTGAAGCGCTTGCAATGAAACACATATGATATGGATTGGTATGTATTATAACAAGGAACAAAATTCTTATTTAGAAGCAGGTGCAATTTAGATAGAATTATAGAGTCACAGATGTGTTACCTTGGGTTGATTTCCAGTTACTTCATTATACAGTGAGAGATATGAGAAATGCTAACCATTGAATTTTTCTGTATGTTTTGCTCTTTTTACCTAGAGCCAAATAATAATAATACTTGGTTGTAATCCTCACCCTACTTACCTAGGAGCAATCCCGCTTGAATTAAGTGGGATTTACTTCTGCGCGTACATGGCTAGAATTGTACTGTAAGTGGCCTAATTTGCAGGCAATAATTAAGTTTCTTCAACACTGTTACATGTAGATATAGTTTCTAGTATCAGAGTTTAGCTTTCTTTTGTACATAGGACTGTATTAACAACAGAATAGACTAAGTGTGTCTGATGAGATGATTTCTCATTATACACTCTAGATTTGAATAACTTTGGGCTTATCCACATTTACCTTTTGCCCTGTGCTTTCTAGGCACAAGTCTGTGCTTTCTCAGTTCGTATCCAAGCAATTTTTTACTTTTTTTGCCCTGCCTCTATGCCCAAGAAAACCCGCTCTTTAACATGGAATTGGAGTGTTTTGGATTTTCTGTGGATTGCTGTTTGCTCTGATGCAGCAGCAAAGTGTTCATGGAGAAAGTACTCAGACATAGAGCTTTAAAGTGTGGCCTAGAAATGGGGCACAAAAAGGAAGTCTGGATGAGCCTTCTGTTAGTTTGATTTGTGATGATGTGGTAACTGCTCCAAAGATTCTTCCTATTTTCCTTGCTGTTGAAACCACTGAGCTGCTTCCGAATTGAGTCTAGATAGGTACATGCGAAAAGTATAGGAGATCCTCTTTGAAAGTAAGACTACATATTTCAGAGAGTGAAGAAGAGAGGCAGTTCTACTAATTTGCAGAGTTCTTTCAGCTAATGAAAGTTCATGAAACTGGAAAAATGAAAGGCGTCACTTCAGTTTTTATCAGTCATGTATTGTGCAAGAAAAGACTGGTCTCTTCCCAAGCAGCTCATAGTCTAAAATTTCTACAGCAGGCTTCCTCAGACTCTGCTCTCCAGATGTTTTTGGCCTACAACTCCCATGATCCCTAGCTAGCAGGTCCAGTGGTCTCTTCCCAAGCAGCTCATAGTCTAAATTGTATGGGAATTGTAGTCTCAAAACATCTGGAGGGCTGAGTTTGAGGAAGCCTGTTCTACAGTATGGCAGGCAACAAGGGGAGATGGAATAAGAGGCCAGAGTAACCAAGGAGAGATGCAGTTACATTTACTTCAACTTTATCTCATTTGGGAATTAGGGCTAAGGGTTTAATTTATCCTTCACCAACCTGGCATCTTCCAGATGTTTTGGATTACAACTCCCCATTGGCCACAGCAAACATCTGGTGGGAACCAGGTTGGTGAAGGTTGTGTTACTGTAAGCCAAAGGTGTCACAGAAAACTTGAGTTTTGAGGAGAGGAGATCTAACCTAGCAACTTTGTTATGCTAACCTTTCTTAAAAGCAATGGTTTGTAAAATGCAGAGTTCTTCATGAGAGGATATTAAGAAATGGTGCTATTTACCTGTTATATATTTATTCATTTTTTTTTGAATTAATAGCCTATATCCTTCACCAGATGGTTTTGGGGTAAGGTCCAAAAGTATATCCAAGTTAAAATAATTAGAAATAATATTTTAAAATTATAAAACTACTCTCCCCCACCCTTTAAAAATGTGTGCTCGACATAGAGAATCTGTGTGATAAAAATTATACTGTTATAAAGTACATACTGAGATGGGAAGGGTCTTACAAAAAATTTGAAGTCTGCTTGTTTTATGATTGGCGCAGTAAGTCAGATATTGTTAATTGATTGAGTATTTGACTGTTGTCAAATATTCATACTGTTCCTATTCCTTTATTTATTTTGTTTTAATTTTCAGGCTGTAGGCTTGCACTGTTATTTCAGAATAAAAAACAAGAAGAAATATTTGTTGACATTTTAAGGAAACCTGGTCTAATATTTTTTTAAAGCTGTAATTCATAATAGTTGGCTTTTAAAAAATTCTGCTAGTACAAGTCAAGGCACCCCATTTTCACCAATACCCTTATCAATTGCAGTCCTCTGCTATATCCCATACTATGCTAGGGGTGGTGGCGGTGATGGAGGACTGTATTGAATAGAAGGAATTGTTGGCAATGATTTGCCATGCTTTATGGAACTATTTCTGATAGCATAATACTGCCTTTGAATACTTCCCTTTGTTTTTGTAGCTAGCCTAAGTACTATTAAATCTGCCAATCATTACAGGTTATTTTCTGTTGTTCCAGTAAAGTTAATGCTTTATAACATTAAATAACATATTTTTGATTTCTTTTTTTACATAGACAATGATTTGCAAGGTACAAATAGTTCCGGATCATTGGGAGGTCTTGATGTTCGTCGACGCATCCCTATAAAGCTAATCTCCAAGCAGACAAACAAAGCTAAACCTACACCACCTCGTCCTGTGAGAAGTATGAATAGGTTGCCATCAAAGGCTGGTGAAGAAGGTAAACTGATGAGAGAAGCTATATCATAATTCCAAAAGGCTTTAGCAGGTTTTGCCATTTATAAAAGGTATTTCAAAATTGGCGGTTTGCAAAAGATAAGCTGATGGTAAAAAAGCAGGGGTGATTTCATTTAAATCAATTCTATTTAAATCATTAGTCAGTAAGACTTGATTTAAATCATTTTTTTACACAAAGACTCATTTTTGCTCATATAATCTTAATATTTACAACCAGATGAAGGTTTCATTTTTGGAATAATAAATTTTCAGAGTAGTTTTTACACTTACCATATATAAATAACTGATTTGGTTGTACTATTAAAAAAACATAGATTATTATGAAATTATCATGAGGTTTAATAAGTTAACTGTTTATATTTGGACAACTTTTCTGCTGTACTTTATTGGAAGGAGAAAAATAATCATTTCCTTAATAACAATTTAAACAATTCATTTAACTAAAACAATAACATTATAGCATATGCATCCATGTTTTTTAACTGATGTGGTTAAATAATTAAAAATAAAAACCTAGACTGAGTTTTAGTACACATGAAAAACTTTAAACAAATCCTTATTTCCAGATGAATAGCCCTTGGACTATAATGTAACTTAAATAGAAAACTATCTTTAGAAGGATTTTTCCTCCAAAAGCATTTTATTGTAAAAATCCAATTTAAATTAAAAAAATAGATTTTTTAATTTAAAAAATCCATCCTGCTTGCTTGTCATTATCCAATCTGTTGTGCCCTTCCCAACAAGAACAACAACCTTCTGGATCAGACCAAAGGCCTGTTTGGTCCAGCATCCTGTTCTCACTGTGGCCAAACAGATGCCTGCGGGAAACCTGGGAGCAAAACACAAGCCCAAGAGCATCCTCTCTTCACATGGTTTCCAGCAACTGGCATTTGGAAACATTCCTGCCTCCAATGGTGGAGGCGGAGCATAGCCAACATGGCTAGAGGCCATTGATAGCCCTCTTCTCTGTGAAATTGTCCAATCCTCTTTTTAAAGCCATTTTAAAGCCGCCTGGGGGAACGAGGGCCATAGCTTGACTATGTGCCGTGTGATGTACTTTGTTCTATCTGCCCTAAACCTTCCAGCATTCAGCATATGACAAAATGGCACCACGTGTCAGTGTGAGTGTAGCTTTAAAAACCCCACCCACAGCAAGGTTGATCTAAACTTTTGGTTTGTTCCCCACAGAAGAATTTGACTACAACGAAGAAGAACGATATGAATGCAAAGGTGGTGATGTGTTTAGTAATCAAAGAAGATTTCCTGGACACCTCTTCTGGGACTTCAAGGTTCACTAATTGTCTCCATAGTTCTGAAATACATTCTAATTTAAAAAATTATAAAGTCAAAATGTTGTTTTAAACAGGAGTTGGGTATCATGTTTTTTGTAATCCTGTATAGTGCCTAACCTGTTGCTGTTACTTAATGCAACTGAATAGAAATTTTAGTCCTGTTCACAAAAGTTATGGTAAAGGGAGGGAGTGGGACTCATACCTTCCAGAAAAACGTACCCAAGATTTTTGTAGATTTCTATGCATTAAATATGCAAGTGTATTGTGATAATCAGCTGATGAAATATGATGCTTGCTGTTTTGACAGATAAATTTACTAGGAGAAAAGGATGATACTCCAGTCCATTTCTGTGACAAGTGTGGACTACCAATCAAAATGTATGGACGCATGGTAAGCAGAACTATTGATCAACTCAAAACAATCATACAACTATGTGATATGTATAGCCATGTCTTCTCAATACAGCTAATTTACCATGTATGCTCATTTAACTTATGTGCATTCAGCTTTACGTGCTTGGCTAATTTTTTAAAATATGCAAAGGGGCAGACAATTAGGCGGGATGGGGGATCTTTGACAATCCCACCTGCCATTGAAGCCAGTGTGTTTGGACTATACGTGATTTTGGCTTTAGGCGCTATCCCTCGAATGTAATCACAGCGTAAGTTAAGGGTCACCTGTCTGATGAGCTATAAAATCACTTTTGCTTATGTATCATGCATGTTAAATTAAATTTGATACGGTGTGCATTGAAAGATAGCATGGAAAAAATATTTTGATGTTCTTTTTCAATAGTATGTTTTCCAAAACACTGACCTATATATAATTTCAGTTTGCTTTTTTGTGAAAGCTCTTCCAGTTTTGCAAACTGAATGTAGAATTGTTTTTGGTTTCGTTTGTCTATTATTTTGTATTCCATTTGTATCCTGCCTTTCCTCCAAGGAGTTCAAGCTGGAATACATTATTCCTTCCCACTCTGCTTTATTCTCACAAGAATTGCAAGGTAGGTTAGGCTGAGAGATAGTGACTGGCCCAAGGGCACCTAGAGAGTTTCATGGCTGAGTAAGGATTTGAACCCACATATCAGGTTTTTGGATTGTAGTTTAGGTGTGGACAGTTTACTCCAACCATAGAGTACCCAAGTTAATAGAAGTTTGTCTTTAATTTTGAAGAAGCTCAGATTGTTCTCAGAACTGGGATGTTAAAATTAAATCCTATTACAGTGGTACCTCTACTTACAAATTTAATGTGTCCCGAACACACATTTGTAAGTTGAGAAAAATTGTAAGTCGAATCCCATAGGAATGCATTGGGAGAAAAAAATCGTAAGTCGAAGCAACCCTATCTAAAAATTCTTAAATAGAAAAAATCCTATCTAAACCGCATCCAAGATGGCTGACGGAGCTCTATTCGTAAGTAGAAACATTCGTAAGTAGAGTTATTCGTAAGTAAAGGTACCATTGTACTGGATATTGGATGTTTTAGTTTGTGACCCATTTGTACATGGAACAATCCAGATTCTTACCAATATGGTTATGTATTTTAATTGGGAGACACTTGCAAAACCAAAGAGTGTCCAGCAGATGGAAAGGGAAGCCTATATAACAAGGAAATTTCAGCAACGTGCTTTGGAGTGTTCTTGCTGTTATTTGCTTATTAGTGTGCAAAACACCTTATAGTCCTGGTAGCTGGGTAAGAATCTATTCTGAACAAAGCTGTTTACGGTATCCTATTTAAAAGTGAAGAGTTTGCAAAGCATTTGCTCATGCGGTTTTCTTTCCTGTTTTTTTAGATACCCTGCAAGCATGTTTTCTGCTATGATTGTGCTATTTTACATGAGAAAAAAGGTGACAAGATGTGCCCAGGGTAAGTTAAACTGATGAATGTGTTTTTGTGGGTTGGGGAAATACACTGTTCCTTTTTTCTGGTGATCAGTTGTATGTGACTTTACTCCATGTGTTTCCTCACTAAGAGGTAACATGTAACTCAGGTCTTTACTGGGGATAAGAGGAAGGAAGATGCTGGTAAATTGGACGGGATCTGTAGTTGCCCATGACAAAAGGGGTTGTATTCAGAATTATATTAGATAGGCAACACAGTAGTCTGCAACAAGGTTAAGGGTTGTTGGTTCTAAACTTTACTTTGCAAAGTTCAGTGTGCTTTCTTTCTTATCGAGAGTGCTATCCCTGCCACAAATTTTAAATTGATATTAATGGAGAAAGATTGTGTTCAGAATTTTATCCCAAGGTATATACATAAGCTATTATAATACAAAGCAGCTAATCTTGCCCCCGGAAATGATTGTTTGTTTATTAACTTGTAGAACTTGTAGTAATGTCTGCAAACCACTTTCTTGTTTCTTTCCCCTCTCCGATATAGCTGTAATGAATCCGTGCAGCGAATTGAGCAGTGTGTCCGGGGGTCTCTCTTCATGTGTAGCATTGTGCAAGGTTGCAAGAGAACATACTTATCCCAGAGGGACTTGCAGGCTCACATCAACCACCGCCACATGAGAGCCGGCAAGCCAGTTGCGCGGCCCCCACTGGAACCTGTCCATCCTCCGATCGCTCCTCCTCCTGCCGAAATCCCGGAGCGGTTCATCCTGCCTCCCGATAAGCATCACCTGAGCCACATCCCACCCAAGCAGCACATCCTGATGCCTCCCCCGTTGCAGCACGTCTCTCACGAGCATTACAACCAGCCTCACGAAGACATCCGTGCCTCCCCGGCGGAGATGTCCATGGCTCCCCCGCCCCCTCGCTCGGTCAGCCAAGATACTTTCCGCATCTCCACAAGGAAACACAGCAATCTTATCACGGTCCCTATCCAAGATGATTCAAATTCCGGCGCTCGAGAACCGCCGCCGCCGGCCCCGACACCTGCTCACCACCACCCCGAATACCAGGGCCAGCAAGTGGTGTCCCACCCCCACCATATCATGCCGCCTCAGCAGCATTACGCCCCTCCCCCTCCCCCTCCGCCACCAATAAGCCACCCAATGCAACACCCTCCCCAGGCAGGAGGCACTCCCCACCTGGTGTATAGTCAAGCTCCGCCTCCTCCAATGACCTCTGCTCCCCCACCCATCACCCCTCCCCCTGGACACATCATTGCCCAGCTGCCACCATATATGAACCATCCTCCACCGGGACCGCCCCCTCCTCAGCACGGTGGCCCGCCTGTCAATGTAAACGCTCCCCCTCCCCATCACTACAACCCTAATGCTTTGCCAAAGTTCAGTGAAGACCAAGGAACTCTCAGCCCTCCGTTCACTCAGCCGGGGGGGATGAGTCCAGGCATGTGGCCAGCTCCAAGAGGGCCGCCGCCGCCGCCGCCGCCGCGGATGCAAGGCCCGCCTTCTCAAGCTCAGCTTTCTGGACCACACCATCCTGATCAAGGCAGATACAGGCCATACTATCAATGATATTAATAGTAATTTGAACTAAAAAGTATGACATAGGAAGGATAACTTTCTAAACAGCAGCCTTTTAATGGAGAGCTCTTCTTTCTTTTTGTTCTGCTTCATTTATTTGAAGAAATAAAAAAGTTTTAAAATGTGACTGTAAAACTCTGGGGACTTAATTCTTAAGGTAATTTTTTAAAACCTTGATTGTAGGACTCTTTGACAACTGATATACTGTAGTGCTGTATGGCTCTGTAGTTGCCAGTGACATTTTAACAGACGTTGTACCCGTAGTCCGGTTGAAGTACCCCAGAAATGAACATTTGTAATATTTCCCAAACAACCAAACACTTACTGTACCACTTGAAGGTATTTTTTGTTAAACCTGATGGTTAGTTTTATTTGTCATACATTTCCTTTTTTTGTCAACCTGTGTATAATTAAATTTAAAATATGGTCCAAAAAAGTTTGCTTTTTTGCATGAATTTTAAATGTTCGGGTGGAGTGGGGAGTAAGAAATAGTGAATTTGGTGTTACTATTTTTCATGCAAGCATGATGGCATTTTCACGTAGGAAATTTGTAATCTTTGTGGAGTATGAGAAAAAAGAATAGGTAAAACAGACCTTTCATTCCGTTAATATCTTTTGCTAAGCAAGCACAGACATTTTGAGTTTCATGAAGGTCTTAAAAATTTGAACTTTAAAACCTCAGACTTGTTAAGTATTCCAAAACATCCCTTTATCTATTTTAGTGCTTCAGTTTTCAGGCGATGACATTGACCTTACAGCAATGACTTTACAGCATAAGGTTTTCTGTTTATTTGAAACTCAAACATAGTGCCAATGCCATTTATGGGTTCATGTTTAAGTCATGTTAGTGTTGGAATCACAAATTCACTTGTTACATGTTAAGGAAATCAAAAATTGGTATTGCTTTATGGAGAATATTCCTCATGGACATTGTTGAAAGGTTTATAAACTAAGGGCCACTTCCTATGTTAAACTTTTAACATGCAGAATATTTCATATACTGCCCGAAATGTAAATTGCACGCTCAGGAAACTAGTGTTTTCCGCTGTGTGCACCATAGAGGCAACTGTTAACTGTGATTGGCTATGTTTGATGTGGTGGTAAATACGTTTAGCACCATGTAATACGCAACGTGGAAGCAGGTTTATGCGGATAAATAACAGTGCTTAGGAACTGGAAGGTAGTTCTGCTGATAAGAGGAACATCACACCGTAAGGCTGTGATGCTATATTAGGGAGGGAGTTTTCTAAAAAAAAAAATGGGAGTGCTACTTCTGTGTAAACATGCCTAGGATTGTACTGCATGGCTGCAATCCTGTGCACAGCTGGGAATATGCCTTAGACTTCTGAACAGAAGTACAGGATTGCACCGTAAAGGACTTTCAGCTCATGATGCAAAGAATTCTGGTTGACTGGAGATCTTTCACACTTCACACATTTACTTGGGGCATGTACAGAGAAAACAGGCAATCTGTCTACTGGTGTTATAAATCAGGAGATCTCCCATCCCACCTATTACGAAATTCCCCTGACCGTCTTCACAACGCTTAGTTGTTACTTAGGCACCAGCAGTTGTGTCTTTTGGGACTGAAGGCAAGGAAGCCAGCAGTAAGTGGAGCCAGAGCCAATGGCAGGCAGAGGCCATGCTCCTCACTGCTGAATTCTACAAGGGCAGCACCAAGCCTAAGCAAGAGGAAGCTGATGGGTCTGATTCTAAGTAAGAAAGTGAGTAGCTGAGGGCAGGCTGATGCGGAGGGGGCACCACCCCATTCACACTAATGGACCAGCCTCCGTTGGGTGCCTGCACCCATGATTCAAGATCAATCGTTTGACGCTGCTCAACAAACTTGTCGGGAGAGAACCTTGTTGGCTGTTCACTGAAGCTGGTTCACTGCAGCACCCAACTTTTTATGAATGGGTGGGATTTGTGGAAAAAGAGGGGAGAGCCTGCTTTTGATTTCTTAACTGCAGTTAAGGCATTGTCCTATTTATGTTTCCACTGAGCTTGTGGGCTCAGTTGCCATATACCAGGCATAGGCAAACTTGGCTCTCCAGATGTTTTGATACTACAATTCCCATCATCCCTGACCACTAATCCTGTTAGCTAGGGATGATGGGAGTTGTAGTCCCAAAACATCTGGAGGGCCGAGTTTGCATGTGCCTGCCATATACCATGTACTCCAGCTTCAGTGGTTTGCATTACTCAACTGATGAAGATCTGAAATTCAGGTGGGCGTGTAGATACTTGCCTATTCCAGTTTTTTGGTGTAGGTTTTTTTACAGGAGCTGTAGATATGTGTCCTGCTTTTTCCATTAGTGATTTCAGGTGGTTGCTCTTTTTTAATAATAATAAGTTTCGTAAAGCTATAATTTTTGGGTAACTTTCATAACTGCATCTGTCACTTGTCTAACCATCGTGATTCAGAGGTAGTTGGGTGCACCATAATATTGTCACAAGTTTCCATAGAGTAGCCATGTTAGGTGGCTGTAGCAGCAGCCAGATTGCTGTGACACTTGAAAAGACTGGTGTTTTTGTTACAGCACAAACTGTTTCGGGCTAGAAGATGACTAGTTCATAAATGCATATGGTATAATAGGTGTATGAGTCTTTTAATAATGCCACAAGATTATTTGTTGTTTATGGTGTGTGGAATGACTTGTAACCCTGAATGTAGATACATACTGTATTTTTTCATGTATAAGATGTTGCTTTTTGCGGGGGGGGGGGGAGGGAATTACCAGTAGGCAAAAAATGGGTGTCGTCTTATACACGGATAGTGAATGCAGTGGGGGGACGTGCGATTAATGGCAGCAACAAGCAGGCAGCAGCAATTGGGCGGGTGATTGGTGGCTGCGGCAAGGCCTGCTGGCGATTGGCTGCGGCTGTGGCAATTGGGCAGGTGATTGGCAGCTACGATTGGCGGCTGTGGCAAGTGGGCGGGTGGGCTGTTGGTGGCGGCGAGCGGGCAGACAATTGGCAGCTGTGGCGAGGTGTGCGATCGGCATTGGTTGTGGCAAGCAATCGGCAGTGGCGGGCAAGCGGGTGAGCAATTGGTGGAAGTGACCTCTCCCACCCCACCCCCAAAAGCTAAACAACTTAATTTCCTAATTTTGGGTTAAAATAAATAGGGGTCGTCTTATACACGGAAAAATACGGTACTCTCATCCAAATAATAACAGATAAAACTAGCAAAACAGTGGTAGTCAGATTGCAAAAATGCACATCTGCTTTTGGCTTGCATGTGTTTGGCGGTTGTGTGTTCGGTTCCTAACTCAAATTACACATCTGCATCCCCATTGCATGCTTTGCCCTTCCCTTGGGCAAAGGGGGGGGGAATGCTTGCAAATGGGTATGATGTTTAAACCCTTATTCCCTTTCTGTTTAAATCCTTACTTTCAGGTTCTTTTTTAAAACCTTTGTGCTGATGTGTTTCAATGAAGGTATTTTTCACGCGCTATTTGTTGCTCATACTGTAAATTGCCATAATTGGATTTAACTGGAAAAAACAAGGTGTGCTTATAATGATTGATTTTACATGGTACGGACTGCATCACTTCAGACCGCAGGCGGGTAGATCCCTGCTTAAGGTAATATCTGGTCAGTTAATAGCCCAGGACGGCGGTTTCCATGGGACCTGATTGTTAAACAATTGCCCCTTGATACAGGATCACTCCGAAAGGTAGCTTTTGAGGGTAGAAAGATGCAGAGAGAGCTGGGTTTGGGACTCTGCAAGCTCTGGAAAGTGCCTTTTGCAGGGGACTGTTTCTGATGTGTATGTCTACTGTTGGAAACATAGGGACCCAGGTGGCGCTGTGGTTAAACCACTGAGCCTAGGGCTTGCTGATCAGAAGGTCGGCGGTTCGAATCCCTGTGGCGGGGTGAGCTCCCGTTGCTCGGTCCCAGCTCCTGCCAACCTAGCAGTTCGAAAGCACGTCAAAATGCAAGTAGATAAATAGGAACCGCTACAGCGGGAAGGTAAACGGCGTTTCCATGCGCTGCTCTGGTTTGCCAGAAGCGGCTTTGTCATGCTGACCACATGACCTGGAAGCTATACGCCGGCTCCCTCGGCCAATAATGCGAGATGAGCGCGCAACCCCAGAGTCTGTCACGACTGGACCTAATGGTCAGGGGTCCCTTTACCTTTACCTTACTGTCGGAAACAGTATGCCTCTGAATGGATGTTGCTGCGACTCACAAGCTGTGAGAGTGCTATTGTGCTCACGTCCTGCTTTTCGCCTTTCCTTAGGCATCTGGTAGGCTACCATGACAGCGGATGCCAGACAATATGGGCCATTGGTCCAATCTAACAGCCTCTTATGTTCTTTAAGGTTTTATGTGGGTTTGGCTGTTAGTACGAGAGCTACTCTTTGCCTCCACCTATGCTCAACCGTTCCAAAGCCCAAATAAGACCCCAGTGATATAACAAAAGAAACGACACTTGGTTAAGTTCTACATTATTGGAATTTCTCACCCCTGGAAGAAAAACGATAGGGACAGCAGTATTAAACTGTCATCATATTTACTGCCTGTTTTGAAGCTATTTTAGGCAGTGTTGGAATAATAGCTAATGCAGGGAAATAAGGGCATTCAAAGCATACAATCCAATACACCATATTTTTCTGTCTATAAGACGCCCCATGTATAAGACGCCCTCTAATTTTGGGGACTCAGATTTAAGAAAATGGGGGGAAATGGCCCTGCGTATAAGATGCCCCCCCTAATTTTTTACATTTTTTGGGGGGGGGGCGTAGTCTTATACACGGAAAAATACAGTACTTTGTTACACATTGGGCTGTTTTTTGGTAAATCTTCTCATAGGACTGTGCTTCTGGTTTGGTTCCTATTCCATATTAAAAGTTTAGTAGGAACCCATGATTTTCACAGTTTCTTTTAAGACTTACATTGAAACAACGGTCTTTTTCAATGGGGAGTTAGGATTTGGGAATACTCGTTAACTAACAATAAAGGTCAGGTGTGTTACATAACTGAGGTGTGTCAATTGTTCGTTTTCTACATTTGGAAACTTAAGTAACTGGATTTGTATCCAATGCTGTATATTAGACTGCAGAAGTTTTGAAAAATCAACTATTCAAAACAGGAATGGCATTCTCTGTAAAATGCTGTTTAATCTACGATACTGTAAAAATACACACTATTTTAAACATAGCTGAAAAAGCAGTCGATATAAAATTAAGAGTTCTGAAAGCCTTAAAAAAAACAACTTTATGCAGGTCATAATACAAGATAAAACGTAAGACAGTATAAAATGGAAAATATTTTGAACTGTCATATAAAACAATTTTACACTTGTGACTGTACAATTTATCTTTGAATTATTTACAAATATACATGTTCTATGAGCTGATGCTGAATTGATATTGAACTTTTGAGATGGTAGATTGACAATTAAGTATTTTATAATATCAAACTTCCACTTTTTCATTTTATACATTTGCAAGGGCGGCATATTTTTTTTATAGTATACATATACAAAATGTTGTAATGAGGAGTGCTTCTGTTCAGGGTTCCAGCTACATTACTCCATTCACACAAACACACAGCCTTGGTTATTGTAACCCCCCCCCCCCAATCCATGCCCTGTTTCCCTGTTTCAAGTATTTTTTTCCCCTCCCATCTCTTTCCCCTGCATGGGGTGGGGTTTTGTTGTGGGGTGGGTTGGGTTGAATGTACCGCTGCTCAATCCTAGCTACGTTGATTTTTAAATTTTTCTCCATTGATTTATATGTGTAACTTTCTCTTCTGTCCACTGGGCCACTGAAAAATATATTACCAGTGTGAACTAGGAAGTCACCTAGTTTTTCAGCCAGAACTCGCCAGAACTCAGTTCCAGCATATCTCAGATGGGCGCTGTTGCCATGATAAGAGAACAAGGAAGGTGTTCATGGTGATTTCCGGCACCTCATTTTTCTAGAAAAATAGCACTTGCAGACAATGAGGTGGTTCTTTCTACCCCGTGTTTTTCTGTCTTCCTCTTCCAGCCACCTGACTAACTAAGTTCCCCCCTCTCAACTTTCTGTGCCCCTTAGCCATCAGACTTTTTGTACCTGTGTGTCCTTTGCCAGCCGGTATGTCTCTCTTGTATCTCAGTGGTACAGTTCTGGTTACAATTAGCCCAAGCATGGGAAGAGTCAAATCAGAATTAATATTGGCATATAGATACACACCCATGGTATAAAGCGGTTTCCCCCAAGATTGAACTGGTTCCCCAACAGTGACAATGCCTAGATGGTTTTCCAGCGGTTTTATACTCCCATCATTCGGTTTCCTGCTCGTCAGTGGGTGTGACAATTAGAATTTTGTTTCTGATGGTGCCTGTGGGGTGGAAAGAAGCAAATTCAAAATGGCTCAGCTTTTGTAAGTTGCTTTTGAGTTTGGCTTTTGGGAGGAAAAGACGAATAAATATTAATATCAAAAATAAAGTAAAAATGGCATGCCCCCAGCAGTCTCCCCAAATGTCAAGGTATGTTAGGAGTTGACCGTCACTATGCAGTTGTGTCTTCTGTTGAATAGATACGCAGCCACTTCTTAATTTGTTGCTGCTGTAAAGTACAGCAATATTGATGGAGCCAGTGAAATGGAAGGCAGATTGCATACTTAAACTGACCATGCCTATTGGGGCCTCAATTCTACCTTTCTGTAAAAGGGACCACACTTGTTTCTTTTAGCAGATCTGTTTAAGGGCAATAGCACACACACACACACACCCAATGCTCCTATCTTTACTGATGATTTTAAAAATTGGGTAGTTTATTTTATTGCGGCCATTGGCCCATATCAAAAACAAAACAGAAACAGAAACAATTCATCATACATTAATCACAGCAAAACAGTTTTTCAATTTGGGAGTGCCAAATTTAAAATAACCCATTAATAACATTTGTTTCATTTAAATTAACCCATATACTGGATAAATAATCCATCTGAGAACTTAATTTAAATCATCATATAAATCTAATATACATCATGTTTAGTTCCCCTTAATGATTCCTGGTTTTGACAAAACTATCGAGGTTGTGCAGTGTAAAAATTGGGTAGGAAAGTGTCCCTTACCATGAGCTCCCGACTGCGTAGTCCATTTGTATTGATTATATAATGATCCTTGCCTTCTTTTTCCTGTGACGGAATAGACGTGTTAAGAGTTAGGGACAAAAATTGGTTTCTCTTCTTTCCTTTAAGTAGCTGGTGGGGTTGAGTGATATATCAATATATCATCAGAAACCGGTTTGAAGTCCATATCATGATATCAGTTTCTTGATTTTTGACCTGGCAATATATCGCTAATCATGACGTTTGTGTGCTATGCAAAAATCACAATGTGGGGAAAACCAGGAAGCCAGTCAATGCCTCTGCGTAGCTCCATTCTTATTTCAGACGTTGTGATATATTGGCATATCGCAACGTTTTGCTGGTGATATATATCGCAATGTTGAAAACCAGATATCGCCCAGCCTTAGTGGTGGGTGCTGGTGCATTAGGGCAAGGGGGGGTGCTGCCCCACTGCAGAAGCGCAACTGGTTCACCTGCCAAGCCAAGAGGGTGCCACAGGGGGCACCCCAACAATGACAAACAATGGCAGGTGAGAGGGGAGGGGGCATTGAACTTTTTAAAGCCCAAGTCTGCCACTGCCCACCAACTTTGCACTCTGGCAGTCCCTTCCTGCCTGCCTTCTTTATATCCGGTCCAGGAGATAGCACAGGTTCAAACTCGTACGTCTCTATGTTGCCCCTTGTAAAACTCAGCAGGGAGGAACATGGGGGTAATATGTAGAATGAATTGGCTCTGCCTACAGCGCCACCTTGCAGAGACATCACCTTGCCTACAAAGGTCTGTATAGTTAAAGCTATGGTTTTCCCAGTAGTGATGTATGGAAGTGAGAGCTGGACCATAAAGAAGGCTGATCGCCGAAGAATTGATGCTTTTGAATTATGGTGCTGGAGGAGACTCTTGAGAGTCCCATGGACTGCAAGAAGATCAAACCTATCCATTCTTAAGGAAATCAGCCCTGAGTGCTCACTGGAAGGACAGATCCTGAAGCTGAGGCTCCAATACTTTGGCCACCTCATGAGAAGAGAAGACTCCCTGGAAAAGACCCTGATGTTGGGAAAGATTGAGGGCACTAGGAGAAGGGGACAACAGAGGACGAGATGGTTGGACAGTGTTCTTGAAGCTACGAACATGAGTTTGACCAAACTGCGGGAGGCAGTGCAAGACAGGAGTGCCTGGCGTGCTCTGGTCCATGGGGTCACGAAGAGTCGGACACGACTAAACGACTAAACAACAACAACAGCGCCACCTACTGTTGGACTCTCTGCTTTCACCCTACCAGCCCTAGCCAACACAACATTTAAAGTATCAGTTTGCTCGTAATTTTGCCACACTGACCTCAGTAATTCAGTTTGAGATTCTACTCACAACAGGAATTACTTTTATTTCAGCGAAATCTGTCTCCAGACCAAGTTACTATGGATGGAGGGATGGTCTTAGAAACCTACCTATAAGCAAATGTACAGCTGTGGTTTCTAATAAGAGCAGTTACTGCAGCATTTTTCTTACCATATTGGGTTTGTACTTTGGTGCGCTGAGCTCAAGGTCCTTTTTTAGCAATATATATAAAACTGCATCATGGATGGTGAGGAAAAACATGGACGGCTTAATTTCCTCATCAAAAAATCCACATCTTTCCAGTTTATCCAGAACGCCATCTGGAGGGGGAAAGAAAACAGGTTTCCAAGCCAGGAAAAAAGGTTAGTAAAAAATCTCAAGCACAACATTCGAATTTATTTAACTTATTTTATTTCAGATTGAGGAGCTTGGTCGCGGGCTTCCAGTTCCCAACTCTTCACTTTCAGAAAAGTTTCACTTTGAAACAAACAGAGAGGCAAACCCAGCACGACACCAGTTGTCAGGAGTCAAGCTGGCAGTAGATTTTGGAACTGGCAGCTGGAGAAATGATAGGCAGGGATGCCCCCATCTTGTTCTGCCTAAGAAGCTATAGAAACCTCCACAACAAGGAAATCTCTTTACACTAACAGGCCAGAGCAGATTAACTGGTATCTCTCATCATTGCAAAAGGTCAGGCTTATTGCTATGAGCGACTAGAAGATTCAGTTTAAATTCTTATTGTTAGCTGTAGTCTTTCTTTCTACGTCAGGCAACATCACCCCAAACTCCACAGGACCTTGGTTTAACATTGATGCCATTTGGTACAAAGCAAGAGTACTCCATGTGACCCTAAAGCTTAAAATATAGATAAAAAAGGTAAAGGTAAAGGACCCCTGACAGTTAAGTCCAGTCGCGAATGACTGGGGTTGCGGCGCTCATCTCACTTTATTGGCCGAGGGAGCCAACGTTTGTCCGCAGACAAATTTTTCCGGGTCATTTGGCCAGCATGACTAAGCCGCTTCTGGCGAACCAGAGCAGCACACGGAAACGCTGTTTACCTTCCCGCTGTAGCGGTACCTATTTATCTATTTGCACTTTGACATGCTTTCGAACTGCTAGGTGGGCAGGAGCTGGGACTGAGCAACGGGAGCTCACCCCGTCGCAGGGATTTGACCCGCTGACCTTCCGATTGGCAAGCCCTAGGCTCAGTGGTTTAGACTAGAGCGCCACCCGCACCACAAATAGCCTCATCCTCAGATAGTCTCTGAGGAAATTGTTCTAACTGCATACTGTAAGTAGCTGAGATCTATTTCTGGGTAACTATATTTAAGATTGGGGTGCCAGGCTACACTGTGTTTGCCACTCATACAACTGAAGAAAAAGCGCCACTGAAATTTCTGGGAATCATGTGCAAGTAAGTACTTTTAGCATTTTAGGGACAGACTTAAGATAAGACACAAACTTTGAGTATGCTGTTCTTTAAATAATCAAAAATAGAACAGGGTCAACTTACCATGTGCTCCCACAATATACACATCCACATCAATCCGGACAAATTCTTTCAAAGTCTGTTAAATGAGAAAATTACAGATAAGTTGACGGCAGGATGAACTGTTAAAAGCTTGCTTCTGTCACAAGCTTCCTAGGTGACTGTAAGCAAGTCACCACCTCCAAACTTCAGAGTTCCTCCCCATTCTCTCGCTCCTCTGTGCAATATTTGGATAGTAATTCTGGCTTTCCATACAGGATTAATGAAATAACATGCACAATGTGCTTTGAACACACCGAAGTAATATATCCATGCTGTGTCTTATTGCTACAGTATACAGTCGTACCTTGGATCTCAAACACCTTGGCTACCAAACAAATCAGCTCCCAAACTATCGAAACCCAGAAGTGAGTGTTCTGGTTTTCGAATGTTCTTTTGGAAGCCGAACGTCTGATGGGGCTTCCGATTGGCTGCAGGAACTCCCTGCAGCCAATAAGAAGCTGTGCTTTGGTTTTCGAACATTTTGGAAGTCGAATGGACTTCCGGAACGGATTCCGTTTGATTTCCAAGGTACGACTGTAGTAATTTTAGGTTGGATTTTCACATTTGTGTTTGACACAGTAAAGTCAGCTTTTGTCCGTCACTTTCATATGCTGGTAACTTTGCCTGGTTTCTCACCCCCTCTTGCCGTGTGGTGAGATCTGACATGTCCTAAAGAATGTGAACAATTGATGGATTTCTAAAACATGCCTGTTCTGTAGCTCTTTAGGGTTACAGGGTTTTGCCCATTGAATGAGCTATGCAGAATGAACATGTATTTTGTTCCAGTGTGGTATAATGTCAGACTAGGATTTGGGAGGCTCAGGTTGAAATTGTTACCTGGACTAAATTCAGTTGTTCACCATTTATCAGTCTAACTTATCTCACAGGTTTGTAGTGTGCGTTACAAAAAGGGGTACAGGAAAAAACCAATGTACGCTGCGCTTTGGGGTTCTTAGAGTAAATGTGAGGCACAAATGTAATAAAATGAATGAATAATTAGCTTTACACTTGTTGGCTGGAAGATATATGGAGGACAATTACCTCTCCAAGGACTCTCAAAGCAGAAACGTCAAGAAACGACACTGCCGAAAAATCTAGGATGACGCTGTGTGTGTCGATTTTCGGAACTATGATGTTGGGAGGAAGGTCTGAGTTCCAGTCTATCTGAACTGGCAAGTCTCTGGTATCTGTGGGCTGGTCCAGTTCTTCAATGCTGTTGTTGTCCAGCTCTTCGTCGGAGTCGCTTATGCCATTAACAGTGCAAATCAAGCCTTTCTGTATCAAAGGAAGAAAATTATAAGAATCCCAATTATTAACGAAAAGATAACTTAGCACACTGGACTGCTGGTTCTGCTGTTAAAGGTAACCTGTTTACCTATAAGTTGCTGGGCAGGGGGGAAACAGGAATGAGAGAGAAATTCTTTAAGATAGTAATGGTTTGTAAATCTTAGAAGAATGTAAGTGAGAAAGAGAAAGCATAGGGCTCCTTCAGGCACTGTTTTTTTGTGATTTCTAGGCGCTAAATAGGATCAGTGGCTCAGGGGGTCAACATGCAGCCCCAAACTTCATTTTATGCCGCTCCCAGTGCCTCCTAAAGCTGGCCTATTCTTCAGTCACATAAGAGTTCCTTCTTTCCTATTCATGTCTTCCTTGTTTTCCCTGAATTTTTAAAATGTCCCTCCTCCAACTTCCTACATAGCTTCAGAACAGTTGGCGGTGTGTGTGTAAACCATTTTTTCCTGGTCATATGACTTAGTAAAAGTATATTTTCCCACCAGCAGAGAACAAACTTGTAGGCCTTTTCAGAATAGTAGGTGATTCGTCTACGTTCCAGATTAGTTAACCTAGAGCAACCCCAAATAGACTATTCATGAAGGAACGTGACCCTGGACAGGAAAAAATGTTGCACACTTCAATCCAAGAGATCTTAGGGTTTTCTTTTTTAAATAAATTTTAGCTTTAATTCAAAAATATGTCAGTTTGTACAGGTTTATACAGGCCATTTCTTCAACTGCCAGCTTTTTATGATCTCAGGAAAACTCCAAAAACTGTCGCTTTCCGTCTCCTGTGGTAAAATGGCATGGCTGAACCTGGGCAACAGCACTGTATCCTGGCATGTGTCTTACAACTACGTAAGTAGGGTAATGCCTTACTTATTTTGAGTATATGTAATATTTGTGAGCCCTCAGTAGCCCCAGTGACTTTCAAAAAATGATCTTCAGACTCCTGCAAGGTTTGTTAACTGGGATAAAAAAAAACTTTAAAAAAACTGGGATGAGACCCTTGTAAATTAAGTGAGAGGTCTGCACAATTTAATGAATGCAGGATACTTACAGGTGTGACTTGAAGCTCTCCTTTCTTCAGCATCCTCCTGATTTTCCTCAGAGCTTTGTTGCGCTTGCGTAGCACCCTCAGTGGCTTAAACCCAACCTGA
The DNA here is from genome assembly GCF_965207765.1 of Zootoca vivipara. Lineage (NCBI taxonomy): Eukaryota > Metazoa > Chordata > Lepidosauria > Squamata > Lacertidae > Zootoca > Zootoca vivipara. The sequence continues at coordinate 7,575,009 of NC_142592.1, forward strand.
AACATTTGATTTGATTTGGTTTAGCTTGTTAAATTCACCGCCCTTGTAAGTTCTGAGTGTTATATGCACCTTGCACTCAACTACATTAGTCGAAACACAGCGTTATGAATGCGTTATAACACTGTGACACCAGACGGCGCCATAGAGCTGAAATCGCAACTCAATGCTATTTTCAGTTGTTAGCTTTCCAACCGTTTTTTTGCAGAGCGTTTTCAGAGCGTTTTTTAATAGCTCTGTAGATCTAGCCCTTGGTTCACTGTCTAATATCCAATATTACATGAAAAATAATTTCTGTTAAGGAATTATCACCAGTAATATTGTTGGGTGCCTCCCCCCACTCTCTCCAAGATTCCTAGGGGTTAAGGGCACTCACCCAGGGCTGGTGATCATTTTGGAGAATTGAAATACAAGGAGATTATTGTAGATTTAAGAAATATGACTTATTCACCCAGTTACCCTGGCAACCTTCCAAATTCCCAGTCTCTGTTCACACCTCAGAGCAAGGGGAAAAGAGTTCTCTTGCATTGCCAATGATCCTCAATGGCCCTGTCTTGTTTCTTAATGGCCCTAGCATGGCCCAGGTCATTTTGCATAGGCTATTCCAGGAATTCCTCTGCAGCTTGTATTTCTCCCTTCACATCCCAAATACCGTGGTACCTTGGTTCTCGAAATTAATCCTTTCTGGGAGTCCGTTCAACTCCCAAAACCATTCAAAAACTAAGGCGCGACTTCCGATTGGTTGCAGGAACTTCCTGCACTCAAGCGGAAGCCGCATTGGACATTCGGCTTCTGAAAAACGTTCGAAAACCAGAACACTTACTTCCGGGTTTGCGGCATTTGGGAGCCAAGCCATTCGAGAACCAAGATACCACTGTAATAAAAATCCTACCATTTATTAATTTCTAGGGTTTCAGGGGGTCTCCTCCCCAAATCTATAACAATGTGCTTACCGCTGCAGTCAATTTGTCCTTGAAGAATTCAATATTAGCAAAGAAGATTGGGGATGGGCACCTGAAAATTTTCACTCCCTCTGGCTCATATATCTAGGTCAAAAATACGCATGTTAGTTTAGCACATTGTTTCATAATCAACAGCACAGCCAGACACTAACTACTGCAACCAAGAATCAGGTTCTTACATCTCTATAATCCTTCCTGTTTCTGTAGATGTCACTTCTTCCAACATTTGCCAAAACTGTGCATTTTGGACTGAAAAAACAAATAGAAAAAATCAAATGAGTTGACTAACACACTGTAAGGGGTATCCATCAGACTTCATTTTAATGAAGATGCACGCCTTTGATGGGAGTTGTAGTCCAACAACTGTAGGGCCATAGGTTCCCCATGTATAGAATGGTATTGTTAAGTTTAAACCAACTTAGCAAAGCAATTTCCTTGCCCTAAGAAGCCCTGAAAGCTGCAGTTCATAAGGGGATGTAGTTCTCTTTCTAGCAGTAAGTTCTCCATAACATCATCAATTTTTTTCTGGGGTGGGGTTTCAACTAGGACATACTGGTATAAAACAGATACGTGTTTATGTTTGTCCTATGGGACTTATATTCTCAAGTAAATGTACAGTCATACTTTGGGCTACAGCCGCTTCAGGTTGCGTCTTTTCGGGTTGCGCTCCGCGCTGAACCCGGAAGTACCGGAACGGGTTACTTCCGGGTTTTGGCGTGCATGCGCAGAAGAGCCGAATCGTGACCCACACGTGCGCAGACACGGGTTGCGAACCCTGCAGGTTGCGAACGTGCCTCCCGTACGGATCATGTTCGCAACCTGAGCGTCCACTGTACATAGGATTGCAGCATTATGGGAGTTTGGTAGACACTCAATACACCCTGCAGCATTTTACTCTATGAAAAAGTTTGCTGGGAAGCAGGGATGCCAACTTGAATAAAATAAGGGGGGCAGCTAACCCCCGCCCCACATAATCGATCACATGATGTGGTACGCACACACCATTGGAATGGCACTTCCCATCAACTTGGGGGGTGGGCTCAGACGCCTCCAATATTTTATTGGGGTGCTGAGGACCCCTCAGCCCCTAGGAGTCAGCTCCTATGCTGTGAAGAATTGATTTGGCTGATTTTTAATGTGGATAGTAGATCCTAGTTTAGGCCCAATCTGCATTATTCATTTTCAATACCGCCCCATCTTTAACAGTCTTGGCTTCCCCCCAAGAAATCCTGGGAGCTGTAGTTTAAGGGTGCTGAGCGTTGTTAAGAAACCCCCTATTTGCCTCACAGAGCTACATTTCTCAGAGTTCCCGGGGAAGAGGGACACTTAAACCACTCTCAGTGTGTGGGTAGGTGGGGGGGGGGTGTTATTGTGTTGTTGTTTTTACTTTGATTATATATATTGTGGTGTTTTATGTAGATCTTGTTTTGTGAACCACTCTCTGGGTATAAGGCGGTATATAAATTTAATTAATCATCACCATCATCATAAAGAGAATAATAGAACCTGAAGTCTCCTTATGTTTTCTCATGGAGCAAATCACTGGCATAAGGAATATGTGGCACATACCGTACTTTTCCGTGTATTAGACGAGGATTTTTTTTACTGTAAATTAAAGCTCAAAATCGGGGGTCGTTTTATACATGGGTAGTGTGTGAGGGGGCAGACGTGGGATTGATTGCTGCCGCTAGCCGGAGATTGTCAGCAGCTATTGGACGTGTAGTTTGTGGCTGCGGACGGGCTGGTATTGATGGGGTGTCGCTATGGTATTTGTTCGGGCGATTGGCTGAATCTGCCAGCGAGGGGATAGCTGATAGGTGGCGCTTTTTGTCAAGAATTCCCGCTAAAAAAAGCTCAACAAGCCTGAGCAATTTCCCCGGGCAATGCACCCCGGAGAAAAGCCGTGAATGTGACCACATAGTATTAAAGCTAGCTGATTGCCATCATAGACACATAATTGTTTATTCTTTTGTGGTTTATATGCTGCTGATAACACATTACCTTCTGGGCAGGTGTAGGAGGAGCCCCACTGAGGGGTGTGTGGCATGGAGCCCCCCCCCCCCGGTGGGCCACTGTTCAGGGTAGGAGAGGGGCAGGGAAGCTGTTGCCCAGTCTTCTCCTGCTGTCCGCAGGGCGGAGCTGTGTTAGGCACAAGCGCCGCAGCTAAGGGGCAGTTCCTTCTGCCGCAGAGCCAGGCTCCAATGAAGGAGCCTGCTGTGGGGGCGCATGTTGGCGCCCCCTCTCAAAATTGCACCTGGGACCACGGCACCCACAGCACCCCCCACGCTACGCCTCTGTCTTCTGGCTGTTAATCTTTTTTTAAAAAAAGCGATTTTAAAAAATGGATTGCATTTTTAATTATTATTTTTAAATTAACAATTATTATACGAATCTGACAAGTTGGGAAGATGGACTCACAATTGTGCACGGAATATAACAGTGAGGAGTTCGAATCCTACTCCAGCTGCCAACCCAAGATCCAGACCCAGTAAGATGCCAGCAAGGAAGCTCACGATCCAGATAAGCTGAGAAGATAGATAGATATTGAACAACCAGGTATCATGGACACATTCAATCAACACAAGAACCAACATCAAGATACTCCATTTCCAATCCCTTACCACGAATGACACAAGACTGAGTTTGGGTTTGAAGCCACAATAAAGTTGGTAGGAATTGTTTTTGGAAAGTACTTATTTCTAAAGCTTACTTATTTGCAGAGAGGCACTCAAGGCACCATATAAGGTTTGGGTATTAGATGTAGTAGTTTGTGACTATAAGTTTAAAGACAGCAAACCTTCTCAGAAATAATCAAACTAGGACAATATATGACTCACAGCACGTTATAAACAAACAGGGGCCAAAAACATCCTTAAACTCATAAAACAAAAAAGAAGGGAGATTGACTCACTATAAATTAATAAAACAATGATCGGCATCCTGTAATCAAAGCAACATTTCTATGAATATTGGGGGTTGGGCAGGGGAAACTCCAGGTTACTAGCAAACAGGTGCAGGGAAAAATCACTAAAAACAAGAATACATTGCATTACAAAAAAGGACATTAGTGCAACATTCTCCTCTAAAGAAATAATCTCATAATTTGCTGACTTCTACTCCTGCCTATACACTTCCCACAACCCGCCCAAACAGGAAATTAAAGTATAAAGGAACTTCTCCAAACTAGATGTAGCTGTGCTGCGATGTTCAGCGTTGGTTATCCCATTGTAGGAGAATCCGCTCCCCATTTTTAAACAACCGTGCATTACCAGTGGTCAATTACTTATCCAGGTTACATTCACACCTCACTTTTCAAGCACATTTAAAACACATGGTTTTCCCCAAAGGTATTCTGGGAACTGTTGTTTACCCCTCACCGCATGACAGAAGCTGCAGCTCCCACGATTCCTTGGAGGAAGCCTTGTGCTTTAGATCTGCAATGAATAAACTTCCGATGTTTGGTGTTGATGTGGCCGAAACGCTTCTCTTGGGTTTTGGAGTGTATGGATTGTTGAGCTGCCTCTGTGATAGCGCAGGTTTTGTATGCACGCTGAGTTTGGCCTTACAGATAGTCCTTTTGAAAACTATTGCTCTGATCGTGGAATACATATCATGAATGCATTCCAATTCCATTGAATAAGTGCAATTGCATTAAGTGAGTGCTATGGATTTGTGAAGCATTTTTCCTAACAAATATAAAACAAAGCTTGCTACAAGGGAGCCAATGAGTGCAAATTACTACTACTACGTACTACTACTACTACTACACCGCCCTATACCCAGAGGTCTCAATGGCAGATCACAGAATAAAATCAAAATATAAAACCACAAAATACACAGTCAAAATAAAATAAAATAAAATAACAAAACAAAATAACAACCCAAAAACCTCACCCCAAAAACCCACATTTTAAAAGGGCATAGGATCCTCACAACATTTAAGCCCCCCCATGTCCGAATTCCTTGTTCTGTCTGGTGAAACTCAAAAGGCAACAGTTTTCTGAATAGCCATCTTTCATAATCAGTTTTAAAGCAGGGATTTCAAGAGTCTTTCACAGTGAGGTTTCTGTTCTATGGATACTTACGCAGTCGTATTTGTCCTTGCCCCACAAAATCTTGATCTCCTTGAACTGCATCAGCATTCCCTTTAAATTGCCCAGAGCCAAAGCTGCGAGGACTGACTGTCAATGAGAAAACAAAACACACTACATGGTGGAATCTAGACACATATAAAAAGTGTTGTGAAATTGCTTTTTTAAAAAAATCTTTTTGAAAAATATTTGGAATTTGCAATAAGCTCACCATCGCCACCTAGTGTCACTTTTGTATAATGCACTTAAAACACACTTAAAACGTTATATTTGCAACTGTATAGCTGAGACCCATGTTTAAGGTCAGATGGGGGCGGGCGGGGAATAGTACTGTGTGTACTAAAATGCTGTGCCTCCCAGGGTGTTGCTGCTTCTCTCCCTTGTTTCCTCCTTGCCTGCTTGCTTCCACCACTATGATGTCAAACTTCACTGTGTGTAATGCATATACTACAACATGAAATATTCACCATGAGGGGGGGAAATAGTGGCACCAAATATACAGTGGTGCCTCGCTAGACGAAATTAATTCGTTCCACGGGTCTTTTCTTATAGCGAAAAATTCGTCTAGCAAATCCCATAGGAATGCACTGAATTTTTTTCGACTTTTTTTGCCCATAGGAACGCATTAATTGAATTTCAATGCATTCCTATGGGAAAGCGCGATTCGCTAGACGAATTTTTCGTAAAGCGCATTCATCTAGTGAGGCAAGCTCCGCTCGAAAAATCCTTTCGTTAAGCGGAAATTTCGTTAAGCAGGGCATTCGTTAAGCGAGGCACCACTGTACTTTTTTTCAACTTGCCTGCACTGTTTTCCTCAATCCATGATGAGGAACATGCTAAAATATTAAGCAAGGTCAGAATAACCCAACAATACTTTTTTTTTAATTGGAGATGAGAGGCGTTCTTACACACTTACTGGTAATTATTCTATAGGAGAGCCTTGATTCTCTCTAAAATCCTTTGATGAGACTAGGTGTTCCATCCACACCAGAGATTTAAAGGTCATTCCCCCAAAGAATTGTGGGAACTTCAGTTTGTTTGGGGTGCTGGGATTTGTAGCTCTGCAAGGAGTAAACTACAGTTCCTAAGATTGGGGGTGGGTGGGAGCCATGACTAGTAAAGTGATATAAATTTGATTTAAATGTATGGTGTAGATGTCAAGTAAACCATATAGACCCCAACAGAAACACCTATACTGTTAGGCAGAGCAAAGTTGGTGCTGCCCCAGGTGGCAGATTTGGGGCATAAGATATGGCAAATTGCCAGTTACTTTACTATTATCATTGTTATTGGGAAGTGGGGCATTGTTTTTATTCTCTAGCTGAGAAAGTGAAAAAATGTGGACCATTTCAGAGCCTTGCTTTCCTGCTGCCAGGTAATTCCTTGCACAGAAAATTACTTTATGTAGATCTGGGGAATATCTGGCAAGCATGGCATTAGGTTCCACTGGTGATGCTATGGTTTTTGTTCTGTCCCATTGAAAAGAATGGCATGCTTTGTTGAACGGCTGTTATGCACATAGAAGTCAGTACCTTCTGCAATGGTTCCAAAAGATGACCTATGGCCAAGATGACAATCAAGACAATGACAGCTGAGAGGAGTCCAGCAATCTGCATGAGAAAAGCCCATTGTCAGTCTGCATCCTAGAATACTGCTTTCTCGAATTCAGTTAGTGCAAGATCTCGGCTTGTCCAATACCTGTGTTTTGCCTCCTGTGCTTTCCTGGACCCCCGACCTGGACAGCGAAGTGCTTGCGGCAAATCCTTTGAACGCACCGCCAAAGACATTGCCTATTCCAAAGGCGATTAATTCCTTCAAAAATACCAAAAGGATATTTATACTTTATGACCAGACAAGGCATTCCGTAAGCCAAGTTCTTTCTCTGGCAAATTATATATTTTCTTCAAAAATATTCACATTCCTCACAATGTCCTAAACATCGCTCGGTTCTCTAAATTTAGAACTAGCATCTGTAGTGATCACTTACCTGGTTAGCATCAATGGGGTAATCATGCTTTATGGAATATACCTTCGCCACTGAAAAGGCCACAGCAAAGCCAACAATCGCAATAGCGAAACCGTCACCCACACAGCTTTCAAAGATACTTATATCTGGTGAAAAAGGAGCCTGAAACCTGAAAGCAAAGGTCAGAGGGGGGGTGTTGAAAATGCAGGGCATAAATAACCTTTGTAGCATGTTAAAAAAGATGTGATTTGCTGCCTCCTTTGTGTGTGTGTGTGTGTGTCACACACAGCACCATGTGCAGTGTTTGCAGGTGTGACTGACTTTAATATGGACAGGACAGGATGAATGGACTCCATTTTTGCTGTCTCTTAACGCAGGTCAATGAGCCTGAGTTTCCACAGCCACCCCCACCATGAACCACCCCCAGCAGGATTGGGAGCAACAGCAGCAGATACGTTCTACGCTTTGATAATAATGGCTCTCCCCTCTCCTCCTCCTCCTCAAGGCTGGCTTTCGTTATTGCCTTTTATGAATGGCTAAGAAATAACTGGAAGGTCCTGAAATGACACTTCCCTTTGTCTCTTTCCTTCCACCCCCAGCTAAGGAGGATACACTTCAGTCTCCCTGTGAAAAGAAACAATAGAAACAGTAGTTTGGGTCAGAAAACAAGATGGACCCAAGGAGCAACAGAGAAGAGGAAAGCAGAGCATCAGGCCCTGTGAGATAACAGTATACAGTGGTACCTTAGTTCTCAAATGCCTTGGTGCTCAAACAACTTGGAACCCAAACACTGCAAACCCAGAAGTAAGTGTTCCAGCTTGTGAACTTTTTTCGGAAGCTGAACATGCTCCGTTTTGAGTGCCACACTTCCATTTCGAGTGTTACGCAGAGGTCTGTCTGTTTTTGCTATTTCTTTTGCATTTTTTGTTTTTACGGCTTTTTTGTTTTGTTTTTGTGACTGTATGGAACCCAGTTCAGCTATTGATTGATTGATTGATTGTGTGACTGCAGAACATTGTTTATCGCTTTCATTTTATGGATCAATGGTCTCGTTAGATAGTAGAATTCATGTTAAATTGCTGTTTTAGGGGTTGTTTTTAAAAGTCTGGAACGGATTAATCCGTTTTGCATTATTTTCTATGGGAAAGCGTGCCTTGGTTTTGGAACGCTTTGGTTTTGGAATGGACTTCCAGAACGGATTAAGTTTGAGAACCAAGGTACCACTGTAATGCATTGGGGGGGGGCTGGTTGTCACCCTCTGGAGATCCTGTGTGGGAGCAAGTAGGCTTTGGCTGTCTACTAAACTGCTTAAGTTGTGCCTCCAGATAACCTCAGTCTGTTTCTTTGAAAATAAACCCCAAGACTATAAAGCCTCCAGAGACCTCCTTCTGAAGAATACCATCAGAGATGGTGAATTTTTTTGTTCCGAAGGTGACTGGAAATATTAATACCTCCCATCAAATTTATGGATGACCGGCTTATAGCTCATAGCTCAGGACCCATTTACAAAGCATTTTAACTGTCCTTCTATATTTGGGTCAAGGTGTGGTAAATATGTTCCCTACAACTTTGCTTTGAATGAAAAGCTTTTTATCTTAAATTTGTGGCACTACCATTCCCATTCAAGAATAGGGTGTACTTACCCCCTTTCAAGCTTTCCAACAGTGTCTACCTGGAATTTCCCTTTGAAATCACAACCATAGGATAGCCCAGTTGCGATGACAGTCTGAAAAGAAGCAAAGTAGCCGGCATAAGATTTCAGCAAGGTGTTTCTTGTGTGGTGTAGTGGTTAAGAGCGGTAGACTCGTAATCTGGGGAACCGGGTTCGCGTCCCTGCTCCTCCACATGCAGCTGCTGGGTGACCTTGGGCTAGTCACACTTCTTTAAAGTCTTTCATCCCCACTCACCCCACAGAGTGTTTGTTGTGGGGGAGGAAGGGAAAGGAGAATGTTAGCCGCTTTGAGACTCCTTTGGGTAGTGATAAAGCGGGATATCAAATCCAAACTCTTCTCTTCTTTCTCAGCTAGTGAATAGACATATCTTCCATTTGCTAAAACTTTGCCATAATACTTGCCTCCATATTGTCATATTTATCTTAGCTACTTACATTTATATTAGCTGATTACACCCGAGGCTCCAGAAATAAAGAGTTCATTAAAATGGCCAAACAAGCCCAGGCTATATTGAAGTATATTGAATTTTTTTTGGGGGGGGGGTGTGACACCTTACTGTAGTCCATCACAATAATAACAGTTTGGCATCATTTTTGCAGTGACCTTGTCAAAAATATTGTAACACAGGGCGGAATTCAGTGTCGCACCATGACAAACGTTCCATCTGCTTTGTTCATCCCAAGCCCCCTGAGGCAATTTCGGGGTGTTTGGAGGGGACAGTGGGATAAGCTTTGTTGCACAAACAGAAGTCCTTGCACAGGGCTTCTGCTGTGCCCTATCTTATTAAGTATAAAGGTAAAGGGACCCCTGACCATTGGGTCCAGTTGTGACCGACTCTGGGGTTGCGGCACTTATCTCGTGTTATTGGCCGAGGGAGTCGGCGTATAGCTTCCAGGTCATGTGGTCAGCATGACAAAGCCGCTTCTGGCAAACCAAAGCAGCACACGGAAACGCTGTTTACCTTCCTGCTGGAGTGGTACCTATTTATCTACTTGCACTTGTACTGCTAGGTGGGCAGGAGCTGGGACCGAGCAACGGGAGCTCACCCCATCACGGGGATTCGAACCGCTGACCTTCCAATCGGCAAGCCCTAGGCTCAGTGGTTTAGACCACAGCGCCACCCGTGTCCCATCTTGTTAACTATAGTGTGATGCATTTTTGAATGAGCTGTATTTCCTCATAAAAGACAACCTGATACACCAAGAAAACACCAACTGAAGAGGATTTTAGGTGGATCTCTTTCTTTCTTTCTCTTTCTTTCTTTTACTATAACAGTATTATTTTCCTCAAGCTGAACAGAAGTATAACAGTTTGCATCAGTATGTAGAAGCAGCCATGTAAACAAACAAACAAATAACTCTTGGCTCCCCCTCCTTTCTGTATGATAACAGCCATTTTAAAAAACAACAAAAACACAGAGAGAAAAACAATTACCACAATGAGTTCAATGGGGATAGGTGCTGGGAGCTTGGTTTTGTAACGTTCATTCAATTCTTTCACCACAAACACGATGACCAAGATGATCAGCGCAGTGACAAGGTCTGCAATGTTCGTTTTTGTAATCTGCTCGAATATACCTTTCAGCGTCTGTTGCACACACAAAACAACAACAACAACCATGATGGAGGAAAGGGTTGTGGTAATTTACTTTGGCAATTGTATGTCTCGTTTGAAGCACTACTCAGGGGTAGTAATGATACTGGATGCCTCAGAGTCAATCACTTAAAGGCGGGGGGAGGAGGAACAAAGAATGGACACTGCACTGAGCTGCTTGGAGGAAACCGTATATAATATTCATATTGCAAACGTTGGGCTGAGCAAAAAGGAGCTTGCAAGGGCTGGAGACAAGTTTTTTAACTGCAAAAGTCACCAGGGTATTTAAAAGCATTTCTTGTGGTTACTTCTCAAATACCTAGCTAGAGAAAGTGGTGGCGCTCCCGAGGAATAATCGGGTGCGGGTCGGAAACACTCACCCATATAATTCCCAAAGGTACATTATATCCAGGAACTGTCAGCTGAAAGATGAATTTCAGTTGGGACACGACAACATGGATGGCTGCAGCTGTAGTGAATCCGCTTATTAACGATTGGGATAAATAAATAACAATGAAGCCGACTCTCAGCACACCCAACAGCAGCTGGAAGAGACATAAAGAAACAAATGCTGCTTTGATGGGAGCAGAACAGAAAAGAAACAGCAATCTCGCTAGTCTCCTGATATTACTGCGAGCGCTCCAGTTGGAGAACAGCCTTTACCAAAGGTGTCATGGGCTTTGAAGAAACTCAGTCTCAGGACGCAAGGGAGAAACGTGCTAAGAGGGAGGCACGCTTGGCAAATCCACACCGTGATCAACTCCCGCCTGGAAACCAATGTCCCCACTGTGGAAGGACGTGTGGATCCAGAACTGGCCTCCACAGTCACTTACGGACCCATTGTTAAATTTGTGTTTATGGAAGACAATCTTACTCAGCTATGAGTGAAAGAAGAAGAAGAAGAAGAAGAAGAAGAAGAAGAAGAAGAAGAAGAAGAAGAAGAAGAAGAAGAAGAAGAAGAAGAAGAAGAAGAAGATGATACTGGGCTTTTTAAAAAGTGCTCTTTATGTACATTTTCTTACATCATCACACTCCCTCATGTGGGCTTAAGTGTTCTGTGGTGGCTCCACAGTCACACTGAAATGCTCCTTCCCTGATCTGTTGTCCACCTCATGCTGGTAACTTACAACCAGAAAAAGTGTCAAAGCAATACAAAATACATAAAATGCTCACCCAGTAAAATATTAATAAGAACAAGTCCTGTCCCCCTGTCTGCTAAAAGATAAGCACTACCTTTGGAGGCAACCTAATTAACCAAAGACCCAGGTGAACAAAAGAAATCTTAGCCTGGTGCCTAAAGACTGACAAGGATGGTGCCAGGCGAGTCTACTTGGGAATATCATTCCGCAAATGGAAAGGCCACCACTGAAAAGACCTGTTCTCATACAGTCGCCTTCCACACCTCCCTTGGGTGAGGCATATGAAGAAGAGCTTCTGATGAAGACCTCAGAGTTCAGGCTGGTTCATATGGGGAGAGGTGGTCCTTAAAGTATTATGGTCCGTAACCATATAAGGCTTTCCATCCATTGGAACAACAGCCCACGAACTGACTCGTGTAAAATGCAAAGGGAGCATCTCAGTTGACTGGGCATCGCAGGCCCTTTTCGACAGTGTGCTTACTTTCTTCTCGCAAGACACTGTGGAGTGATTTTGTGGCACCAGAGATGGATAAACCGATGAGGACAAGAGTTACATATATTGCTTGGAAATGCTTACCTGAAAGATGCCCGCAAGCACAGTCACTGATGCAGCCACCACGACCCTCTTCTGATTGATCTCATCCATCAACGTACTGTTTGCTAGTGTGCTGTTACCCACTGGGTCTGGGACTATTCTTATAACGGCACCTCCTACCATCAAGCTCAGGACAGGAAAAGGACCTGTGTGGACATTGTTAGCATTGTAAGAGGTTCAGCTTAAAATATCCTATCAATAAGAGAAACTTGCGCCATGCCCTCTTAAGTGTGTGAGTACAGAGTAAATAAGATTAGAATTCCCCTCCGTTCGTTAAGGAGTTCTTCAGCCATTCAGATCACACTATGTTCTTCATCCTGAATTTTGTTTTTGGGTAACCTCTCGATGGTTCAACATTGAAACCGATTACCTCAAACAGAAATGGGGAGCTGTTGGGTCACCAAGGTGCTGTTGACTCAAACTCCCATCAAGGCCAGCCAACGTGGCCAATAGTCACGGATGATGGGAGTTGTAGTCCAGCAACATCTGGAGGGCAAAGGTTCCCCACCCATGACCTAGAGCAGTGTTTCCCAAACCTGGGTCTCCAACTGCTTTTGGACTACAACTCCTATCATCCCTAGCTAGCAGGACCAGTGGTCAGAGATGATGGGGATTGTGGTCCAAAAACAGATGGCAGCCCAAGTTTCGGAAACACTTACCTAGAGGAATGGTGGGCTCTCCTCCACTGGAGGTCTTCCAGCAGGATTCTCTACTTCAAGATTTCTTTCATTAAGCGGGAGGTTGGACTAGATGACTCACAAGGCCCCCCTCCACTTCTATGATTCCATAACAAGGTTGTTGATAAAAATCCACTGCATTTTACTTGTGGCTGAAAACAAATGCCTCTCTCTCTCTCTCTCTCTCTCTCTCTCTCTCTCTCTCTCGTGTGTGTGTGTGTTTACACATACATGTAGCGGACAGATCACATCAATGGGACCGACTTATGTAGGCCTCTGTGTTTAGTCAAATCACCTCTGAATGAGTGATCAAAGGTACATGAGAGTGCCTTTCTGGTGCACATGCTCCGTGAGAAAAGGAGTCCTCCCCTTAAGTGGTAGGAAATGCTTTGTAGACATGGAATATTTCCCATCATGAAAGTAGATGGAACATTATCGGATCCATGCACATAACTCTGAATTACAGTCCTATTCTTTACCTGCTCCATGTTTTTTTCTGTGATACCCACTGAAATCACCCTGCTCCTAAATATATAGCATCTTGTTTTATGGTGTTGTGCCAGTACTACGGTTGGCTCCATTATCACACAATGTACTGGAGCAGCCGTTCTTAGGAGTGATGCGTAGCAACAGTATGTTCTACTGGAAGAAGTCTAGCTAAGGTACATTAAAATATTGGAGAAGGCGGCACCGTACCAAGGTCCATTGGAATGCAGTTCAACTTACCAACTGATATATGTCTGGAAGAGCCAAAGAAAAAGTATATAATCACTGGGAAAAAGGCTGCATAGAGTCCGTAGCCTGGAGGAATATTTACCAGCAAAGCAAATGCCAGACCTAAAATTAGAGAGAAGAAAAAGTGCATCACCTTGGAGAATATGATTGCATGTAGGGGAGAGGTGAGCAGTTGTCTACCTTCCAGAACTTGTTGGACTCCAACTCCCATAATCCCTCACTAGCATGGTCAATGGTCAGGGGTGATGGGAGATGTAGTCAGGCTGAATATCTGGAGAGCCATGGATTCCCAACCAATGATATAGAGGAACCTCTAATATGAAAAGAAATGATGTGCCATTTATGAAAGAATTGAAAATATTTACCTTGTAGAACAGCTACGAGCCCCGTGCTAATTCCCGAAACAATGTCGCTGAGAATCCAGTCCTTGAAGCGGTAGGCAGGTAGCCAGGAGATGACAGGAAACAAATTAAGAGCTACTTTCTTTGCTTTTTGTGGAGTGCAGCTGAAAAGAGAATGATTGAATCATGCAAAAGTTAAACTATTCATGTCCCCAGCTGGATGAGAATGTATATAACAGAAAAAAAATGTTTGCTACTAAGACAACGATATCTTTTTCCATCAGGAAAGTCTAAGCAGAGGCAAAGAACCTGCAAATATCCAAACTTTGTTTTAAAGACAGTAAATCATACCCTCCAACATTTCTCTGATGAAAATAGGAATGTCTAATTCAACAACAACAACAACAACAACCATTTTTATTACCGGTATTTATGTCCTGCCCATCTGACTGGGTTGCCCCAGCCACTCTGGGTGGCTTCCAACATATTTAAAAATATGATAAAACATTAAACATTAACTATACAGGGCTGCCTTCAGATGTCTTCAAAAGGTTGTATAGTTACTTATCCCCTTAGCTTCAGGGTCACATAACTTCCTACCCTCAAACATTTCTCTGACGAAAATACAAAAGTCCTAAGGAAAAGCGGGACATTTCAGGATCAAATCAGAAACCGGGATGGCTTCTGTAAATCCAGGACTGTCCCTGGAAAACAGGGACACTTGGAGGGTCTGCAAACCCAAACCCACTTACCTGGGAGGGAGTAAGCCTAATTGAATTCAGGAGGACTTACTTACAATGGTTAGAATTGCATTCTTATGGCCCCACAGACTGGTGTTTTATTGTGGTATTATCCGGCAACACATTCTTAACACGATACCAGTGCATTTGTAGTGCCTTAGGTCCGGGACCTGCTTGTTTGTTGATCTCTTAAAGCCTTTCTGTATTGTTCTCCGGTTCAAATATTTCCAGAGTGGTTTACGATAAGGAATGCTCAGGAAGGACAGAAACTTCTGACAGCGCAGAAGGGGCCGATAGCTCAGGTGATCTTGATTTTCTGATCTTGGTTTTCTGTTGGCTCCTTGTGCGTTGCCATCTATGGGCAACGCCTAAATCAAATCAAACGTACACACCTCCGCTTAGCTGTGAAATGAATGTGGCTTGAGATTTCCTTTCAGACCGATGCTGGTTTGAGAGAAAAAGCATCAAGCAGCACAACAGCATTAATTAAGAAACTACAGGTTAGCTCTGAGCAACATTGCATGTACCTGCACCAGCAGTGTGCAGCCAGAGTAACTGACAATGTGTACTCAGCGAAAGATTCAGCCGCCAGCCCAGCCAGATTCTGAACAAGGAAATGTAGTGGAAATCTCTTGTCTTTCATCTCAGGTGACCAGCCCTGACACATAGGGACAATACTATATTGCCTCCCACACTATTCAGGATTGGTCTTGCCTCCTTGTTTGGATGGGTCGCAAAGATGTGTACAGGATTGATTTGAGTAGCAGTTTGGTTATGTGCATTGAACTACTCAGAGAATTAAGACGAGTCCTTCAAGCTGGTGGTTCTTTCTTGTTTTCTCCTTTAACATGCCAGAATGCGATATGCAGGACCCAGTGGGGAACAAATGGTTGAAAACCTTTTCGGAAACCAGCTGAAAACCTTACCAAGAGGATAGAAAATCCTGAAGAATTACCCCGTGGCACCATTTTTTAAAAAAATCCATGTTTACAAAAGAACGTCTCTTACCTAAAGCATGCTCTGAGATGGTCCACAAAGTTTTTATGGTATCTGGGCACTTTCTGATGCTCTTCATCAAATGCCAGGTCTGAGTACAATGGCCGAGCCACAACATACTGGTTGCCAACAGGTTCCACCATGTCTCCAGAAAACACTCCCCTACGAGCTTTTTGAGTCCTCCTTAGCGTTAGTCCCTTAAAGCCCTGGAAACAAATAACAGAGTGTGCTTTTAAAATAGCTTAGTATTATGAAGCTCACAGATGAGTGAACTCTAAATTAAGCATTACCACCTTTGAAGATCAAACGGAAGAGTATTGAGGCATTATATTTTTCTCAATGGCCAGCTTCCTCCTTCCTCTTCACACTGCAAAGTGGTGCATCTCTGGGGCATCCCCGTGCCCCCTAAAAAGAAAGCTCAAAAATAAAGGAGGCAGGCTGCTTATAAATGTGCCAAAAGATTGGAATTTGAAATGGCCAGGATGTGTGTGCATTTCTTTAATGTTTCCTGTTATAATTGTGAGAAAGGGGAACACTATTGGCTTTCATTGTTTTTACACTTCAGCAAATTTTGGAACCTGAAACTTGGTTTGTGGGTGAGTTTGGTGTCATATTGAGATTTACAGTAAGCAACAACCAAAGGATCATTCTCTGTATACTGAGAATTCCCAAACATGAGGAAGAAACCTATTATGGCAGTTATAATTAGGGAGATTTTGGCTTGTTCCAGTAATTTATTATTATAGCCTGTCCTTAATACCATGGCTTTGCAATAGTTGTTAGTTCTTCTCATTTGCTACTGTGAGAAGTGATCGTTCTAAATATTTGTGTTGCTTCTAGCTTTTAGTTGTATTAAGATGCATGCTTTATGGTTATAAATCACACTGCTTTATGTATTTTACACTACTTCGGAGCACAAGCGCAAGCTTGGGCAGTGTGTGTGGAGGTCCTGGAGTGCCCAGTCTACAAGATCCCCCCTCCTCTCGGCCTTGCTGACGGGGTCCAAAAGAAATATTTTTGACACCAGCTTGGCTGCAGGAGTTGCTGGAAGGAGGAGGGCAAGGCACCAACCAGCCGTCTTAGGGACTCCACTCCTGATTTGTGTAGGAATTATTCCTTAGCCTTTTCTTCTCCCAAAGATATCCTACAAGGCAGCAGAGGTTTAGGACCAGAGTTTTCCTTCTCCTAGATGGGCTCCTTTCCCAGGTGGATGAGCCCCATCTGCCCCTCACTTCTCTCCACAGCCCATGCAGAAGCCACCTTCTTGGCGGTTTTACACTACCACCGGCTCTTTTATATGGTGGAAATATGGAACACTAACATTTCAGGGATGTTATAAATACATTTCAGGGATGTTATAAATTACTGAAGTGGCAGCCCTGCAATTCCATCCTTCGGTGAGACCATCAACAGAAAGAAGGAGATTATCCTAATTCATTAATAGCCAACGTAGAGAAGGGACCCATCTTCTTACGCAGGGCATCTTGCAACACATCAGCCGTGACATTCACGTCAAGGGGACTCCCCCAATATAAATGATCAAGGACGCGGCACTTACACTGCCTAAAACATTTTGGAAACATCGAAAGATTTTCAAAAAGAAAACATCTCTAGGATGTTACATGTTTTAAAGCACACTTCTCCAAACTGATGTCTCCAGAGCTCCCAGTCACAATGGCCAATGTAGGGCAAAGCATATGGAGGGTCTATATAGGATAAATCCTAGGTCTCTTTCTCGGTCATTTCTTTGCTGATGCCTTCTGCTTTAACTTCTCCAGGAATGAGTTGGTTTGGCTTCTTAAAAAGCATGCTTGTTGAACGATTAGGGACGGGAAGGGACTGCTCCTCAGCAAAAGGATCCTTTCTGCATGCAGAAGGCACCTAGTTTAGTTTTGGTGTCTAATGCTTTTTTTAAAAAAGGGATTTTGGGTCGCTGGGCTGGAAAAGACCTTGAGACCTTGGAGAGCAGCTGTGAAGAAGAAGAAGAAGAAGAAGAAGAAGAAGAAGAAGAAGAAGAAGAAGAAGAAGAAGAAGAAGAAGAAGAAGAAGAGAAGTTTTGGATTTGATATCCCGCTTTATCACTACCCTAAGGAGTCTCAAAGCGGCTAACATTCTCCTTTCCCTTCCTCCCCCACAACAAACACTCTGTGAAGTGAGTGGGGCTGAGAGACTTCAGAGAAGTGTGACTAGCCCAAGGTCACCCAGCAGCTGCATGTGGAGGAGCAGTTCCC
The DNA here is from genome assembly GCF_965207765.1 of Zootoca vivipara. Taxonomy (NCBI): domain Eukaryota; kingdom Metazoa; phylum Chordata; class Lepidosauria; order Squamata; family Lacertidae; genus Zootoca; species Zootoca vivipara. The sequence goes on from NC_142592.1 coordinate 7,592,745, forward strand.
CAGATTATGAGTCTACTGCTCTTAACCACCACACCACAGCTACATCTGTTCTAACACTGAGCATTAGCTGCTCTCATCCTGAGATTTGGTATAAGGGAGCTTTGTGCATTCAGACTTGTCCTCAAGATGGAAAATAAAAAATACAAACTGGGAGAAACACTTGGAACCTAAAAGATTATCTAAACTAAAGTCCTTCTCTTGAACTTTCTATTAATTGATAGAGCTTTGTGAGGAGAAAGAAAAGCAATACTGTAATACAATACCCAGTGTGAAAAACCTCAACTTGCATCCCATGGGGTTGAGAGAGAGAGAGAGAGAGAGAGAGAGAGAGAGAGAGAGAGAGAGAGAGAGAGAGAGAGAGAGAGAGATATGTGTCTGGGCAACGTTCAAAACAAATAACTTTGCAAGACGAAGGATCGCATCCCATTGCAGCTTTTTCTAAATGTGTGAGATCTTTCTGCACACTGTCAGCTACTCAAGACTTATTCATGTCCCAGCATCTCACAATATCAAGAACCCTCGGCGTGAGAGATGGAATGACCCAAAGGCATTGAAAACATTGAACATTTGTTCCCTGTTCTTATCCTGGTTTAACTTAGGCCTTGGAAACGTGTTCCTTAGATTTTCACCCACAAATTCTAAGTTCTTTAAACATCTTTACTATTTTCTTCTTGCATGCTTGTCCCCCCCCATCAAAAAAATGTTGTAACCAGAAACTGTTTAGTGTTGTGTCCTTACACAACACTTTTCCTCAATGTATCTGTTTGCTTAGTTCCAGTTTCAAGTCTGAAAAGGGGAGAGAACCATAAATGCTCCTTGTAGTTTGTTACGGTAATTATTTTTAAGCATCATCCCCTCACTTCTTTTCAGTTATTCTGTTTATTAGGATGTTCCCGTCCTGATATTTCCCCTAAAGTAAGTCCTATTGAGTTTGATGGAATCAACTCTCAAAAGCAAGCATGCTTAGGCTTACGTCCTTATTTTCATTTCAAGTTTATGACTGAATGACAATTAGCATGCATAGGTCTTTGACACAACCACAGGGGTTCAGCGATGGATGTGTGGGCGAAAGTGTGATTGCTTGTCCTCCCTCATCCTACTGTGGCACCACATGTGGGGATTAATGGGGTCCCGTCCCCCGCTGCTTTGATCAGAACATCTTTACTTCTGAACATCCCCTTAAGTTAAAGAAGCCATGAGCCTGCGCCACAGGGCTCTGTTTGAGACAGGGCTGGCTCAGGGGTCTTTTCCTCCTCTCTTTCTCTCTCCCCCCCCCCCACTCCAATTAAAAGTTTTGCTGCCTTTTCTGAATTGTAGTATGTTGAACAGCAAAATAGTAACACCTGACTGGGCTGGCCCACCCATGAGGCAATGTGAAGCGGTCACCTCAGGCGGCCGATCTGGGCCTGAGGAGCACACTGCTCCCTGTGGCCGCCACCTCCACAGATGTGCACTTCCACCACAGCTGCCCTGATTCTGCCGTGGCAGGATGTGTCCGCAGTGGCAGTAGGGCATGCCCATGGCAGCAGAGGCTGTGGCTGTGGCGTGGCAGGGGCATGGCATGGCATGGCATGGCCACAGCAGAGATGTGCCGTTGAGGCATTTTGCCTCAAGCGGCAAAACATCCCGGGCCAGCCCTGGCACCTTGAACAGAGTTCAATGGGTCTTATTCCCAGGAAAGCGAATACAGGGTTGCAGCCTTCACGATCAAGGATTGGCAGCAATACTTCCCACCTTTCCTCATTTTCATTTGACTATCTCCTCGGCCATTACAACGTGCCTATATGGTGGTCGATTGGGATTAGAAAGTTTTAGATTAGGCATCCCCCAACTTCAGATGTTTTGGACTACAATTCCCATCATCCCTGACCACCGGTCCTGTTAGCTAGGGATCATGGGAGTTGTAGGCCAAAACATCTGGAGGTTTCCAGGGAATACAGGGATATATAGATATCGCCCAGCTAAAGACTGACCAAGCTACCTTTGGGAACCTCTTCTCAGAAGAGCCGTGGCGCTTTCTCCATCGACATCTCTGAGGCCTATGTCCCTGAATTGTGGGCACCCCATGCATATGTTGAGTTTGCCTCGAAGGCTTGCACAGCTCTGCTTTGGGAAATGCAAGCCCCAAACCGAAACAACAGCACAATCAAACCAGCAGCATCTAAACCCAATAGCCGCACAGAGCTAATTGTGTGTGGTTTGGGGGTTGGTGCCTGTGCAAATCTTTAAAAAAATCAGTGCATCAGTTTACCCAGGCTTCTGATTATTTAAGCACATTAGATGCGCCACTTGCCAATCTGCTAAAGTTTACGTAGCCTCTATATCTGTAAAGTAGATCTCTCTGTATCTTACCTGAGGAAGTTTCCAGTGAAGCTGGGCAGAAGCATGCAGATAGGAGGAAGGCAGAGACAAGTCAGAAAAGGTGACTGTCCATTTAAAAAGCCTCCTTTTATATAGCTGTGGAAAGCACAATCACATACAACTTTAATAGCTAACTTCCATTAACTTTTACAGGGTAGGAAGACTTCATTGTGGCCTTGACCTTTGAGCCCGTGATCAATAAGGATGATAAGGAACCCTCTCGTGCTGATTGCTTCCACGTTTTCTTGGCGATTGCCTAACATTGCAGGATTGGTTTGCATAGGTTACAAATTGTGCTTAAGAATGGCGGTAATGGTATATCCCAACCTAAATTGCGTTAGAACAACAAGGGATCAGAAGGCCACCAAATAGGGACAACCATAAATGTTGTGAAAGAAGAGGCCCTAACTTCCTGTAAGGATAAAGGGATTATTTTACTAAAGATGGCAGCTTATGGATTGCTGTATCTTGTTTTCCTAGTCCACAGTTAGGTAAACCAGAATACAAAATTTCAGCATCTGCCTGTGACAAATGCATTGATTTTTATTATATTTCTATTCCGCCTTTCCTCCAAGGAGCTGGTGCCCTTTTATCATCACAACACTATGAGTTAGGTCAGGCTACAAGATAGTGATTGGCCCAAGGTCAGCCATGGTTCATTGTATGACAATGTGGAGCAGGGCCTTCTCTGTGGTGGCACCTGGATGTTGAATTCTCTCCCATCAGAGATGCAGTTGTCTCCTTTGTTACCAGCTTTTCAACATCAAGTTAAGACATGGGGCCGTATCCAATGCTGCAGCTCAGCTGGTGTGCAATGGAACTGTTTTTCCTGCCCCCTCCAGCCTCCTGCACACACTCAAAAACAGCTCTGGAGGGTTGGGGGATCATCTGGAGAAGATTGTGGGGGGCACAGGGTGGAGGAAAGGAAGTCCAATTGCACCAACAGAACCCCCCTGGCACAGCCCTGAATCCCATTCAGTTGTATTGGTCATGCTCAGGTTTAAAGCCATTAAAATTAATGGACATGACTAACTTAGGTCCATTATTTTTTAACAGGTCTACTCTGAGTTGAGTTTATCTGGAATTAAACCATTTTGTCCCTTACATGACTAACTTAGGTCCATTATTTTTTAACAGGTCTACTCTGAGTTGAGTTTATCTGGAATTAAACCATTTTGTCCCTTACATGACTAACTTAGGTCCATTATTTTTTAAGAGGTCTACTCCGAGTTGAGTTTATCTGGAATTAAACCATTTTCTTCCTTATGGGCATTTGGAAATGACAGAAGTCATGACTTGGCTCTTGCTGCTCTTTTCACTTTGATTTCTTGGTTTTAATGAAAAGTTTGCTCTGTGGTCTTTGAGTGTAATCCTGTACACTCTCCTGGGAAGCTTTGGGTTGAAGGGTATATTATGTAAGAGAGGAAGCAACAAGTGTTTTGGGTTGAGGCACCGTGATCCCTACAGATAGAATTGGCCTATCAGTGTGCCAGCTTTTTTTAAAAAAACCAAACCGCCAGCAAGTGCAAAAACATTCATAGAGCGGAGAACATTCAACTTTACCTGGAATGCTTCTGGCACCTAGCAAAGATCATCAATAACTACCATTCAGCGACACGATCTAATTGCAACGGAGAACAAGTTCCTGCTGCCAATTTGCGCACCTGTGCATGAAATAACACTTCCTTTAACACCCAATTCCCCCACCACCATCAATTGACTGGTAATTTACTCACCTTTTGTGTGAACCAATGTGGTGCAGCAGTGGGAACTGGAGCTGTTCAAATTTTTGGCGTGATTTTTTTGTTTTTAGTGTAGTTGTCAACTCTTTGGGTGGTTTTCAACTAAGGTTTACACAGAGTAGATCTATTGAAAGGAGTACAGTGGTACCTCGGTTTAAGTACGCAATTGGTTCCGGAAGTCTGTACTTGACCTGAAGCGTACTTAACCTGAAGTGAACTTTCCCATTGAAAGTAATGGAAAGTTGATTAATCCGTTCCAGACAGATCCGCGGGGTACTTAAACTGAAAGTACTCAAACTGAAGCATACTTAAACCGAGGTATGACTGTAAACTAAACTTTGCCATGTCCATTAATTTCAATGGGTCTGCTCTGAGCAAAACCTTGTTGAAGACCACCCATAATGCGTGTATTATATTTCTACAACACAAAGTACAATGGCTTCATCCTTCTTAACATCATATTACTGCAAATGCTAAGTGATGATACTAGACCCAGACTAAATTAATTGCAGTTAGTTCCCACTGAAAGAAATTGGACTTATATTGCTTTTTATTTATATATATACAGTATATAATTTTTATTACATTTTTAAATTTACATTTCAAAATATTCATTTAAACAACCTTCAATCAATGGCTTCCCTTCTTCTCTTTCCGTGGTTCATTTTGCATACCATACATCCATGCATATTTTACATGAACTAAACCAGGCATCCCCAAACTTCGGCCCTCCAGATGTTTTGGACTACAATTTCCATCTTCCCCGACCACTGGTCCTGTTAGCTAGGGATCATGGGAGTTGTAGGCCAAACATCTGGAGGGCCGAAGTTCAGGGATGCCTGAACTAAACCATTCAGTAATCCATTGTTACATCCATCAAAATTTATTTACACTGCTGAATTTACCTTAATGCCACAAGCGTTTTTAAATAAACATAATTTCACCCATATATTCAGTAAACATTTTCCAGTCTTCTTTAAACGTACATTCTTCTTGTTCTCTTATTCTATATGTTAAATCTTCACGCTGCATGTATTCCATCAGTTTAAGTTGCCATTCTTCTTTGGTTGGGACCTTGCTCATTTTCCATTTTTGGGCTAACAAAAACACGGGCCACAGTAGTAGCATATATAAATAGCATTTTTTGACACCTGGGAATTTCCCTCTGAATTATCCCCAACGAAAAGGACTCTGGTTTTTTTTGGAAAGGTACTTTAAAACATTTTCCCCAATTCATTATATATCAGTTCCCAATATTATTTTACAAGTCCACCACATATGATAAAACGTACCCTCGGACTTACATTGCTAACTTGTCCCCATGATTGAAATAAGACTTGAGTTCGACTAACTTAGTTGGACCACAAACCCACGTTTTGAAATTATGTTTGTTTAAAGTTATATTAAAGAGATTCTATCTGATTTTAAACCAATCTCCATGTACTGAATTTTGCACATATACAAAAGAAAAGAAAGAACAAATCCCACAGAGAGGGTGAGAAGAGGGGGGAAGGGGTTTGGGGAAGATGGGATTCACTCAGCAATCCCACTAACACTATTGAAAACTATTGACCAAGCCATGGTCCCTTCCAACTCTACAATTCTATGATTCTATGGAGAAGACAATACAGGCTTAAGGGATCCTCAGTTTAGGGCAATTCAATCCTGCCTGGTGGGCAACATGTAATGTTTCTGTTCTGCCTACTCTTATAACTATGGCCAAATTAGTAAATGAACCTTGACTGGCCTGCCCGGGGCCCAAGACTAAAAGTTTCTAAGCTTTTCTTTTTGTGGATTTCTTTCCACATCACTTGGGCAAGATCCTCCTAAATTGTTTAAATTTTATTTTCCATTGCCCGGGGATAAATGAATCTGTCCATTTCGGTTCTTTGTTTTTCTCATTTTTCCAATCAGTTCTGCAGCAATTAAAACGTATCGGGATTTTAGTGTGAATTCCTTGTATGCTGTTTTGACTTGCATGCACATTTCCCCCTAATATAAGGCATGCTTGTGGGAGACATTCTTGTCGCTAATATATGCATTTATATGCACACTTCACCTTGGTGTGTGTATTTCCTTACTTGGCTGGAGAAGTACAGTGCAAAGTTCAGAAAAGTGAGAATTTTGAATGATGGGTGTATGTCAGTACATCTCTCCCCCCCCCCCCGAATATGCCTTTAAACACAAATTAAATCAAATTCCTCCTCCATTCCTACCACCAACATATATATATGCAATAGCACAATGCTGCCAATTTGTGTACTTAAGCATGGCAGAAACAGACCCCTGAACCCCAATGAACCAAGTGATTCATAGGTTCCACTGGTAATTTATTACCTTTTGCAGTAGCCAGTGTAGTAGATCAGATAAGAATGTTGGGTTTCCAAGTGTGAAACAAATGGCTCTTTCTCCCCAAGGGCAATTGGATAGTCTTCAGAAAACCACTGTTTTGATGTGTTACTTCCTTGCATATTTATTACACATGTAATAAAAGCAACTTTTCGGCGCCAGGGTAATAGATAAAAACAGAAGGCAAAGGCAGAGATGGAGTTATTCAGTGCCATTCTTTCTGCACATATGTTAAATTCTAAACTCCCATCACGTATTTTTGTATCTTGTAAAAAGCCAGCGGCGAACTTTGGACTCTCAAATTTCAGCGGTGCTGTGTGCGACACTAAAATTCGGTGCCCACCCGCCTCTCATGTCCCGTTCCTCAGCATTGTTGTGCCGCCCTCTGCCCAGCAGCATGGCACCCAGTGTGGCCAAACCAGTCATGTTATCCTAAAAACCGCCTCTGGTCAAGCTACAGCAGATGCTACAGCAGATGCAGTCCCTGCTTTTCAATGTGGTGCAAGTTGTACTGTGCAAAAACAACTTCTTGGGTTCACTTCTCTCAGGGGTACTGTCACAGGAAGCATTTTGCCCCCTCCGCCCATAAAGTTGGCCAGAGCTGCCTTTTATTTTCCTTTCCTTTTTTTTTCCCTTATAGGCTTCTGTGCCACCAAGTATGGACTCTCCCTTCCTGTGTCCGATCACGTTGCTTCTGGGCCTGTAAAGCATGCAGAGGATAACGCTCTTCCTATATCACGTGGGAACGTTTCCCCTCACTTTTACAGACTCTTGCAAGCGAGCTGCAATTTTAACCATAGCCCCTTTAAGAGCAACTTAAAGAAGCTTGCAATTGGGAATCGGGGACATTGCGTGACAAAGAGACAAGCAGTGATGGCTGAAAGGTTTTTGTGAAGGTCCTGGCATTTCTGTGGCAATTGGAGACTATGTCTTGCTACTGCACATTAAGGCAGCAGGTCAGCAGGGCAGGCAATGATTTCAAAGCAATGATTCTTCAACTTCGTTGGACTGGTTGTGTTGTTCGAATGCCTGATTATTGTCTTCCAAAGCAACTACAGTACTCTATTCCAAACTTTAAAATGTAAAGTGTAATGCTGGCGGTCAACAAAAGAGGCAAGGCAAATCTTTAAAAATGTAGGATAAACACCGACAACTGGGAAACACTGGCCTGCAAGTGCTCCAACTGGAAAACAGCCTTTACCAAAGGTGTCATGGACTTTGAAGACACTCAAACTCAGGACGAAAGGGAGAAACGTGCTAAGAGGAAGGCATGCTTGGCAAACCTCACCGTGATCAACTCCCACCCAGAAACCTATGTCCCCACTATGGAAGGACGTGTGGATCCAGAATTGGCCTCCACAGTAATTTATGGACTCACTGTTAAGACTATGTTCATGGAAGACAACCTTACTCGGCTATGAGTGATCGCCAAAAAGAAGCAGAAGCAGGGCAGGCCAAATTGTTGAGGTTGCTGTTGTTGTTGTTGTTGTTGGGGCCAGATGTTCTTCATTCCTGCATTACCGCACTTTGGCTCAGTGGCAAACATGTGAGGACAACCACGGGCCTGCTTGTCTTCTCCAACAGCGATTCACACTCAACTTCATCCTCAAATGCTGTGGAGAGCTTCCATGCCCCTGCAATGTGTGCCAAAGCTGCCCAACCACATACCTAGATTCAGGGTTAATAATTGCTGTGTTCTCGTCTACACTGCTATTCATCTTCTGCCCTCGGTTTGACCTGCAAATCTGGCCCAGTTCCTTAGAAATATGAGGGGCATATGTGGGTGGGTGGGTGGGACACAGTAATAGAAGAGCCTTTCGCAGCCAAATGATGAAGCCTTGACATTCCCGTGTCCGCTCTCTTGCCTTGCCATGGAAATTTCCAGAGAACAGTAGAAAGAAAGCAGGCCCATCCCATTGTCTTGCAGGGATTTTAGTTCATTTTATAACACGATGGAATGTAATAAACACTCAAAGGCTGCAATTTTGGTTCACGTTTAGATTAGAATATGTTTGCATTACAAAGTCATCAAGAACACAAGTTTATTTTACTATTGATGAGGGTTTTTAGCGCCTTTCTTTTTTACTTTCCTCGTAAATCTTTACGTTTCCACCCAGGGTTGTGTGTGAGAGTTGGGTTGTGTCTCTGACAGGCTAGTCTTGGTAGAAGAATCTGTGCCAGACCCACAACCCAACTTCTACGCACGCAGCCTCGGCATGATGAGCATGCCTTACTTTTTTTACAGGATTCCTGATTGCCAATACAGAGTCTACGGGTTGTATCTAGCGTGTACGTGCATAGGCTCTGTGCTTGCAAAGCTGGAAAGCGGGTGGAGGTCACGGGTAGGGTAGGGTAGGCCTGTTCAACATCTTTATAAACAACCTGGACGAAAGAAATGAGGGGATGCTCATCAAATTTGCAGATGATGCCAGACCGGGAGGGGTAGCCAATTACACTGAAGACAGAATTGGGATTCAAGATGACCTTAACAGATTTGAGAACTGGGCCCAACAAAATGAATTTTAATAGGGACAAATGTAAGGTACTACAGCATCTAATCCTATTATTCCCCTACCCCCTTTCAAGTTCGGTAGATTCCTCTGGACAACCTTGCATTCACATGTTGGGTTTTGCCAACATTGCAATCCAGTTTTTTTGTGGTTTGACTTCTTTATGTTGCACAAAATGCCGTACATTTCTTGTTCCAGCCCATTAATAACTAGTTAAAAGGCATCACCATTTATTATAGTCACTTTGTAAGTAATTTAAGGTGAAGCAAGGACAAATAAACATTTGTTATAATACAGGAAATAGAAAACCTATTAAGAAAAAAATCAATTCATTAAATAGTCACCAGTGACTCAGCAAATGAATAGTTGCTGGAGTGTGTTGTGAGCACATTCTGAAATGAAGAAGGAATGTTTCTTCTACAGCAGGCATCCCCAAACTGCGGCCCTCCAGCTGTTTTGGCCTACAACTCCCATGATCCCCAGCTAACAGGATCAGTGGTCGGGGAAGATGGGAATTGTAGTCCAAAACATCTGGAGGGCCGGAGTTTGGGAATGCCTGTTCTACAGGAACAGTGTAGTACACTATTGAATCCTGATTTCAGATGCTCTTCTAGTAGAAACATTGATGTATCTTTTATTTACTAAAATGAAACACAGGTATGTCATAATAGATACAGATATGTGTTTACAGTACTAAAATAAAGCACGACATGTATTAATAGTTAAGATTTCCAGGTGTAATTTGCATGTTTAAATCTTTAAACCTCCCCCCTTAAATAAATTCAGACAAGACTCAAATTTTGGTTTGTTTTTTTGGCAGAATTTAGGCCACAACTTTATTGATTACATCAGGTGAGTGGTTGCATAGGCTCTGGTTCGACTAGATCTCTGCACCCTTGCAGGTAGCGCTGACCCAGGGCGACAGCCTAGGTCAGCCAAGGGTGAACATCTGGAATAGCGGAAAGCTGGGGAAATGCTATGTCCACCACCCAGATGTCCCCCTGGACTCAGGCACGGGCACAACCCCTCTCAGGGTTGACCAAACCATTGAGTCCCTGGATTCCTTTAAGAGAATACCCTTCACATAGGGATGGTGAGAGCGTTCCCCCATCCCTATCACCTGAACCAGAGCCTATCCGCAACCTTACAAGTTGATATGATTTGCTACATGGCAGGCGAAACCCAAGTGGCACCAGCCAATCAGCCAAGTGGGGGGAATTCCTGCCGTGCCCCTGTCCCAACGACAGACGACAGCATAGCAAGGTCAAGCGCGCAAGCCCTAAAAGTAGGGAGAGGTGGGCGGGTGTTCCGATGCACTGACCAAAAGAGGAATATATAGGTCCCTTGATCAGTTTGGCTAGCGTCCCATTGGCCTGATTCAACCCAGCATCAAGGGTCCTACCAATAGGGTGTTGTGGCTATCTAATCGTACCCACCCACAACACAGGGTTCGATTGACAGGTTGCACCACAACATGTGCCCTCTTTGAGGGAGGACACAAGTTACTACATTCCTAACAAAGGACTGTTTATAAACTTAGGGGCAATGCAACCCACAGGGAACAATTATTATTATTATTATTATTATTATTATTATTATTATTATTATTATTATTACAGTATTAGCATTTGGGCTACTGGCCAATGCATTTAGATTCCCTTAATCCTATTGATTTCAGTGAGCATACACACATCTGAGTCTGCATCTAAGAGTGGCCACCCAGAGGAAATGACATTACCTGTCAGGCTGGAAAGATCATGCCAAAGGTTTCTCTGGGAGGTCATTTATGGTGTGTGAACATATTTCTCAATATCTTCTCACTAGTCTCCTTATCTGCGATCATTTCCCTATCTATTTCTGCTCGCGTTGCAGAATGAAAGCTATGAAAAGCCTGCTTCTCCCCATCCTCAAAGGCTGCTTCAACCTGACTTTTCCAAGAAAATGTATTGCAACCAGATGAGGTTGACTGGCATAGAACTTTCACAGGACATAATCATAAGTCTGAATTGCCGGGGGGGGGGAATGATATGTAAGTCATGTGGACATATGAATGCTGTTTGCTTTGTATGGCGTTGTTGTACAGGGTTTAATTCCCCACGGCTCATGACTACCATGCTTTCCCATAAGTTATAAAGCCCCCACTTTATAGCAATAGTATCAGTGATGCAGTATGTTTTCCCTATGACAATGATGCAGTTATAAAATTCCTGTAACCCAGGTGGCATTGTGGGTTAAACCACAGAGTCTAGGCCTTGCTGATCAGAAGGTCAGCGGTTCGAATCCCTGCAATGGGGTGAGCTCCCGTTGCTCGGTCCCAGCTCCTGCCCACCTAGCAGTTCGAAAGCATGTCAAAGTGCAAGTAGATAAATAGGTACCGCTCCAGCGGGAAGGTAAACGGCGTTTCCGTGCACTGCTCTGGTTTGCCAGAAGCAGCTTTGTCATGCTGGCCACATGACCCGGAAGCTGTCTACGGACAAACGCTGGCTCCCTTGGCCTATAGAGCGAGATGAGCGCCGCAACCCCAGAGTCGGACACGACTGGACCTGATGGTCAGGGGCCCCTTTACCTTTATCTTTTATGTTTTCCCTATGACAATGATGCAGTTATAAAATTCCTATATGGAATTATTCTGAGTAGGGAATAGTGTGCAAGCTGCATGAATGAAAAGTGCAGAAAACCCAAGAGGGACATCTTTAAACATCACATTCTGGTTCACGTATTCTTTCAAAGTCAGTTTACAAATGCACAGCCCCAAACCTGACATAAGTTTCACTTCCAAAAAAAATTTCGGCAGAATTTGAACAATAGCCAAGCAGGAATGCCACTGATTTGTGACCAAGCCGGGATGGCATGGAAATCTCTGCTCCCCTAAGTATCTGCTGTTTTCTGTTCACAGCCTTATGGACAGCACTGAAATTATGCAAAATGTTCATGGAGCGGGTTGGTTTAACCCTTGCAGCAGTGCTGAATTTCATTGCCACAGCTGCTAATTGTAAACTGGAGAGGCACTTCCTACTGGCCAATGGAAGTGTGAAACAACATGAGTTTACTTTATCTTGATGATGTCCTGCATTAACTAGAGTAGAGGAAAATCAGGGGAAAGTCCATGAGCTAAAATTAGCATTAGAAGGGAAATGTTACAACGTGATTTCATGAATGTTTGTCAAAAGAAACCAATAAAGATGAATTGCAAAAAAAGAAGAATTTTACAGTGCCAAATAAAATATCCTCGGGTAAATATATTTGTGAGAACATACAAAATGGATCATAGTAGAGAAAGCTGCTTTGCAAAAAAGAGAGTTCATGTTAGGGAAAAAAATACATACAGAAATTCATATACTCAGAAGAAATTCCCACTAGAATTTTCACGAGGACTTCAAAAAAATAATCATCGCAAGCTGGAATGACAATGTGGAGAATCAGATTTAAGACTGGAAAAATTAGATACTGAAATTGACAAATTTCACTGTCACCCATCCCTATTTAGACCCCAGAGCAGGAGTGCTGTCATGCTACATTTAGCCAATGTACAGACAGCTCAGTCTGTGAAGCATGAGACTCCCAGGGCCGTAGGTTTGAGCCCTACATTGGATGAAATATTCCTGCTTTTCAGGGGGTTGGACTAGATGACCCTCATGGCCCCTTCCAATGCTACAATTCTATGATTCCACACTGCAGAGGATACAGGTGGAATATTTCATTGTGGGCTCTCCAGTTAGTCCCTCAGATGTCAAACTTGGTGGCAATGTGCGGGCAAGCAAGACAGTGAAACAGGACTATCCATCAATATACAGAGAAAGGGATTCTGCATACTTGGGGCACTTCTTAGGTATCAAGAAATTTTTTATCTTGTATTTAAAAATTGGTGGGTTTTTTTAAAATAAAAACAACAACAACAACTCAACCCTATAAAAGCTGTTCATGTACAAAATCCTCTTCTAGGAGTCTTACAGATATAGTTAAAAGATGACGACCAAGATCAGTTCCATGACACCAGATCTAGGGGAAGGGGGGGGGCTGGCTGTACAGTTTGGTACACATCAAACTTGGACCTTTTCAGTCCAGCATAGGCAAGGGAGGGCTTCGTGCTCCATCACTGGGGGGCGGAGAGCAGGCGGGGGCGGGGCTGGCGCATGTCCTAGGGGTGGGGAACGCCGCCTGCAGGAACGTGGCGCCCAGCACCGGGCGGGGGGGAGCCGCGATGGCACGCTACTGGGATCGCGCTGCCGGGGGCAGTGCGCTCCCCCCGCACTCCTCTTCCTCCGCCAGTGAGCTCAGGGCGTGGAAGCATTTCATTCCATAATAGTGTTCACCCCAAAGCACAGCATCACATAGCATACCTGCCAAGTTGCTGTCAGAGAAATAAGGGACTGGGCGGAAATAGCAGACGGGAAGTAGCGCTGCTGCCATTTTGGAACTGGGCAAAGCAGCATCAAAAGTCGCTTCTGAGCATGCTCCGCCCACTTCCAAAATGGCCGCCGCGCCAGAATAAACCGGGAAAGAACAAAAAAATCCATTTTTTCAGCTAGGAACAGCTGGAAAAACGGGGATTTACCGGGGAAAACGGGAGACTTGGCAGCTATGACATAGTTCCATAGAAATATGTGCATTTCTATATTACATGGCCAAATACAAAAGAGGGATTTTGTGCGTGGAATCAGGAGTCCTTGCAACTCGGTGACACGTTTGATAGAGTGGCCGAGGAAAAATAACATTGGACTAACCGTAGCCTAGCCTATGCTCTGCAGTCATGGATGATCACAAAGCCGCTTTCTTAATTCATAGTCACTTTCATTTTACTGGCATAATCATTGGGGTTGTTGTTTGAAAAGCAAACACACATAAAGGAAGCATCTCAACATTTCTCCAAGAATTCTGGGACCTCTGTGACCTTGCGTGACATCCTATGAAATAGAGGAAAGAGCAAGCCTTTGATCACGTTCCATTGGGAGATGGCTCTTTCTGGCCTCATACATTCAGAGCAATGATGCTCTTGCCAAAAACCATTTCCGCTGTGGGGATGAAACTATGAGTGGGCATTTGGCTGAGCAATAAGTCTGAGATTAGACTTGTCTAACATCAAGGCGTGTCTCAGGCAGTCTGATTTCCTGCCACCGCTTTAAATCCTATGGATCTGAGATCCGCATTGGTTGTGTGCCATGACTATGGTTGGGTAATACTTCAGAATGCAAGTATAGGATGAGGGCTTTTTTTCAGCCGGAACTCAGTCCCGGCCCCTCTCAGGTGGGCACCATTGCCATTCTAAGAGAACAAGCGAGGCATTCATGGTGAGTTTCAGAACCCCCTTTTCTAGAAAAATAGCCATGTCCTGACATGTTCCCTCATATGTGTACATGTGTGTTTTTAATAAAAGACTGCAAGTACAAAGTACCAAATCAGGAATAAGCCTTTTTTTAAAAAAATGCGAATGGGAGAGACATTTAAATATGTTCTATTTTTAATAGGAAGGAAGCAAATTCCTATTTAATAGGAAGGAAGCAAATACAATTTAATTGCATTTTTAATACCCTGCATGTTGCTATAGGCAGGAAGCCTGACCACGTGTCAACTCAGTCTGCTGTTCAGGTGCTAAGCAAGCAATGTTAAGGACCCTATTCTCCTCTTTTATGGTTCTTTGTTGGAGCCAGCGTGGTGTAGTGGTTAAGAGCGGTGGCCTTGTAATCTGGTGAACCGGGTTCGCGTCTCCGCTCCTCCACATGCAGCTGCTGGGTGACCTTGGGCTAGTCACACTTCTTTGAAGACTCTCAGCCTCACTCACCTCACAGAGTGTTTGTTGTGGGGGAAAGGAGATTGTTAGCCGCTTTGAGACTCCTTAAGGGGAGTCAGCGGCGGAGCTTCATGCTCTGCCACCGGGGGCAGAGAGCAGGCGCACTGCCCCCAGGGGCGAGGTGCGTGTTTTGGGGCGGGGCGGGCAGCCGCGATGGTGCCCCTGGGATCGCGCCACTCGGGGCAGCCCGCCCCCACCACCCCTATATTCCTACGCCCCTGAGAGGAGTGAAAGGTGGGATATCAAGTCCAAACTCCTCTTCCTCTTCCTCTTCTTCGAAGTTCTTAAGTGTAAAGTTTGACACATGGTCATCATAGCAGTTAGACCTCCAAATCAACTTCCATCGTGCAACCTCCATTTGCTGGTACTGTATGTGGTTGAATCCTGCCCCCAAATGCTCTGGGTTTAAATTTAAATTGCTACACCAGGCCCGTGCAGAGAGCGGCAGGGGCAGCCAAGGACACTTGCCCCCGAGCCTAGGAGAGGTAAGCTGGCCAGGGGAGGAGGACCAGCTGCCCCCCCCCCGAGATTATTCTAACCAGACTTTAGCCCCGGACCTCAGACAAGTTCTGCACGGACCTGGCTACAAGTGTGGAATCTGAAGTTTATGCACTGTTAAAGTCTTGTAAAAACACATGCTGCTACATGTGACCATCTGACCCTGTGTGTGATTTAGGTGAAATACTTCATAAAAGTACTAGTCAACTGTTGCCACGCTGTCCTATAAACTATGTATGATCATGCAATTTTTTTTACAAAGAAAGTGCAAATTGCATCAGTTACCCTCCAAGTGTCCTGATTTTCCAGGGAGAGTCCCGGAATTACAGAAGCTGTCCTGGTTTGTGATTCGATGCTGAAATGACCCCGTTTTCCTTTTTCCTCCCCTCCATGTCTTGGAGAACAATTAAAAGTGGTGTGTGTGTCTGTGTAGGTACGAAAATTGAGTCCTGTTTATCCTGAAAGTAAAATTTCTGCACCAAATGAAGATCTCAGTGAAGCTGGCATATGAAGCCCTTCCTATAATTTTGAAGGGAAAGCTAGGAGAGGAGGAGAAATTCAGTTCAGTTTGCATTGAAAGTCGAAACTTCCCAAATTCATACTTTTTGGAACACCGTGCAAACCGAAGCACAGCCACCTTTTGAAATGTGCACTTCTCCAAATTTTTGCAACACAGTTCTGCCAGCCAATAATGTGTACAAAAATGCATCTGTTGCTGTGAAGTGTGCAGATAAATGCATATATGGGTGAATGTAATGTGCAGAAATGCATTAGGTATTGGGAAACTGTGAATTTTTGTGCGAATCAAGTCAAAACTGAATAAAAAATGTTTTATCAGGAGAAATTTGCACAAAGATACTGATTAATTTTCATGACAATTCTTTTTAAAGGAAACAACAACAACAACAAATAAATAGCAAGTTGTTGTGGAAATATGAAGAACTGGATTTAAGACTTGGAAAAGCAGAAGCTTGAAGAACCGAAATGGCTAGATTTGTCTGTCCCTAGATCTGAGTAAATGCCATGTGTACTTCTACAATTTGCTTCTGAAAAGGTGAGAGTTGCTCTGTGTGGTATTGCAGCGTACTGCCATTCAAGAAATGCAAGACCAAACTTCCCTGGGCCTGTAATACTACTGACTGAATAGTTCCTTGGAAACAAGCCAGTTCTAAGTGGAAGAAACATTATTGAAGATTGCGTAGCATCCGACACTACATAGCAGAGCAATCTTTTTATTAGCTAGACAAAAGTTAATAAACTTTGAATACTGATATACTTTGATACACTGAGCAATACTTTCCAAGATAATCGGCCAACTCTTTCCCTCCCTGCGTAGTAATCAGTTGTTGCTTGCTTTTCATCGGGACATATCTAAGTATCTTTCTCCCAAGGTTGGAGGGTAATCACATTTTCCAGCACTGAGTACAATACTTTGGGGGAATGTGTTTCCCCTCTCAGTTACCATAACTGCGTGGAGCTGTGTGGAACACAGTTGCATTATAGTGGAAGGGGGGGGGGGAATTGCAAGAAAAATGAGTTCTTCGTGCAGAGCAAGTGTGCTTCTCCTCACAGGCCCTTAGCCAATAGATGCCCGCAACAATCACGTAGCAGAGATGGCAAGATGGGACCTCTGACCTCTGCTGACCTCTGGTCACTCGTGTTGTTGCTGCATACCAGGATGGAGAAAGGAAGGGGTGAGGCAAATCTGTCACTCCCACCAGTGCGTTTGTATTGTGTCAACCTCACTGCCAACTAGCCCTCCCTTCATCCCAGTATGCGGCAGTGATGCAGGTGATTTGGAGATCAGGTGAGTGACATTGTCCCACCTATAAAGTGCAAAAGAGAAGGTAATGGGGTAAAAGATTAGTAAGTATATAAAATTGTAAAACTGTTGACAAACTATTGGAGAATGGGTGAAAACGTTGGGGTTTTTTTTGCTGGGAAAATGTGGTTTCTCTGTAAAAAGGTGTGTTAGAAGACCGTTGTACTCCTTGCAACTATTAAATGTTGGAAATCAGCAAGCATGGTTTCCTTAGCAAATCCAGCATTTACCTAGGTAAATTTAAGGCATTGTTTAATTTTACGTGCCAATAAGCCACGGTTAATGATTCACAATAAATAGCTTTTTGCTAGAGCCTTAAGAATGGTCAATTTCTTTAGCACTTTTCATGGAATGCTTTCAAGGTGATTGGCTTTCCTTCGCAGCAGGAGAGATAATAAGGATGGTCCCTGACTGGGGTGTGTGAATAAACAGAGTAACAAAACAAGCCACACTCACATTAGGCTTGACCCAAAGATATACCAGCAGGACAGCCAATTCATTTTGATATAGTTGCCTTTTTATGGATATTCTTCCTAGGTACCCATATAAAGAAAGGTTTTTCGATGGTGATGATTCCCCCATGGCACCCAGCATTCTGTATCCACCCACATGGCTCTAAATTTGAAATTGGAACACTCCCCACATGAACTGATCTGGACCCTGAGATCATCATCTGAGGCCCTTCTTTGTGTGCCTCCTCCACAAAAGTCTGGAGGGCAGCAACACAAGAACGGGCCTTTTCTGTGGTGCTCCCCATTTCTGGAATGCTCTCCCAAGGGAGGCTCGTCTGGCACCTTCATTACATCTCTTCAGGCACCAGGTGAAAACATTTCTCTATCACCTGGCCATTCTACATCCTTTCAGATGTGTTTGTGGGATGGGGGTTATTGGCTTGCTGTTGTTTTATTATCTACTAGCTGGCCCTGCTATGCATTGCTGTGCCTTAGTCTGTCAAATGGGCCCTCAGAGTCCCCCTTCAGACTCCTCCCCTCACCCCATTGGCCCCACCCATGACCCTCGTGACAGCTGCTCTTTCCTGGGCACATACACCTGGCCTATGCAGGTGCATGTAGAGAAAAACAAGTTGGGAAAAACCCACCCCCCTTGGTGGGGGACGGTTCTTTTTTGCCAGGGAGGGAGAAGAAGTGGATTGCTGCTGGATTTCAATATTTGCCTGCTCCTCCATGTTCAATGGCTGTAGTTGTAAATAAACACATATTACACCCAAAGTCTCCTGGAGTCTTTCTTTCCAAGGAAACGGACCCTGTGGCAGCTGTTCCTGGATCTTCCTACCGGTCGGGTAGGATATAATATACTCTAATAACAGAAGTTGTTTACAGCAGAAGTCCCTCTGTTGCATTATGTGTACATGGAGAATGTGGCTTCTGTTTGGATCCTGATTTCCCACCTGCCTTTTCCAGCCTGCTAGTTCCACCCACGCAAATGTCTCATCCAAAGCAGGGCCTGTGCATCCCACTTGCAAAGATCAAGCCAGGCTGCCCCAAAACTTTCCATTCCTTTCCCATCCCACACCGGCATTAATATACCAAGTAATGATGCTCTTTGCCGCCTACGGAAAGCTGCTTGAAGGTAGGCACCTTGGTGCAAGTTCAGTACAGAGCAGCCGCGATCCTGCCCGCCGAGAGATAATCATTAACATCAGTTCCCTGGTAAACCTTGCAAGCGTGTTACTGTAGCACGGCTTGCAAGGTTAACAGCAGCTATTATGTTTGTGACCCTTCCAGCTTATTGTTTGGGTGAAAGGAATGTCCATTCGATGGCTACCTTCCAGTGGATTCCTGCACAGTGCCTTGCCTTTCACTTGAAGATCAGCTCAGGTTCAAAGGGAGAAGAAACAGGAAAGGAAAGGCAGACGACACCGCGTAGGAATTCAGTTGTACCCCCACTGTGGACTATGCTAGATGGGATGTGTTAACCATAGTAGCATTATTCTCTGGGCTCCTTCAGATGACTTGTTTATTAAGCATTCTTCCTGCTTCATTTGCACAAACCTTACACAGATGTTAGACCATGCCCAGGCCTTATTGAGCATTATTGATATGGTTTCCACAACAGAGTATTTAGATTGTTCAAACCACTTAGTTGAGAGAGATCAGAAAGAGGCAGCTAGTGGCGGCACATGATGTTTAACCCTTTCCTGTCCCTGTTTCCCTAATTACACTGCCAACGGTCTCCCCTCCTGGCTTTTTAGCATGGGAAAACATAACTTTAAAATCCCACAAGAGGAGAAAGCTGCTAGGGGGGAGGATGTGATTTGGAGCAAGGAAGCAGCAGTTGGGTTAAGTTATATGTTCCCCTGAATGCTTTCTGCCCCTGAAATGGATGTTGGTCCTCTAAAGGGGCCATGGGCTATAATTACATGTAGGTAGTTTGAGTCTTCGCCTACAAAGGGTGCCCAAAGGTGGGTTGAATAGTGGGGTTGGTAAATGTAGGTGAATCTGTAAAGTGGCTGGAGCAATTGCACAAACATCTCATCAGCGCATGCCAATTTTTGCACAGGTCAATTCAGCCTCTACTCTTACATGCCAATTTGGCCTACACAAACGACTCAAGGATGGGTGTGTCTTCGTGGTGGAACGAATTATAAACCTGAGGCTACACAGAAAGATGGAAGTGGAATTATACCAGGAGAGCTAGCTCTTAAAATCTGATTTAGGAGCAGCAGAGTTGAAAAGTCATTTATATCCATACCCTTCACACTGTTGTTGCACTAAAATCCTGTATGCACTGTTCTATGAAAGGTATGTTTATGACTCAACAGCAGTAATTCGGCACCATAAAGTCTGACTTTATGATGCAGAAAAACACCCCCAACGCATAATATGTCCCCCTCCATGTTTGAGAGTGGGGGTGGTGTTCTTGGGGTCATAGGCAGCATCCCTCCTCCTCCAAACATGGCAAGCTGAGTTGATGCCAAAGAGCTCGATTTTGGTCTCATCTGACCACAACACTTTCGCCCACTTCTCCTCTGGATCATTCAGATGTGCATTGGCAAACTGCAGACGGGCCTGTACATGTACTGTCTTGAGCAAAATAAAAAAATTCCTTCAGTAGCACCTTAAAGACCAACTAAGTTTTTATTTTGGTCTTGAGCAAGGGGACCTTGTGGGCTCTGCAAGATCTCAGTCCTTCACGGTGTAGTGTGTTACCAACTGTTTTCATGGTGACTATGGTCCCAGCTGCCCTGAGATCATTGACAAGTTCCCCCCGTGTAGTTCTGGGCTGCTTCATCACCGTTCTCCTGATCATTGCAACTCCACGAGATGAGATCTTGCATGGAGCCCCAGACCGAGGGAGGTTGACAGTTATTTTGTGTTTCTTCCGTTTGCGAATTATTGCACCAACTGTTGTCACCTTCTCACCAAGCTGCTTGGCAATAGTCCTGTAGCCCAGTCCAGCCTTGTGCAGGTCTACACAATCTTGTCCCTGACATCCTTGGACAGCTCTTTGGTCTTGGTCATGGTGGCTACTTTGGAATCTGCTGGATTGATTGCTTCTGTCAACAGGTGTCTTTTGTACAGGTACTGTAACGAGCTGGGATTAAAGGTAAGACCTCTCCCTTACAGCAGGTGCTTGTAATCTCAGCTCATTACATACAGTGAAGATACCAGGTAGCCTGACATCTGGCTGGTTGATAGGGGATCAAATACTTATTTCCCTCATTATAATGCACATCAATCTCTGACTTTTGTCTTCTGGGTTTCTGGGAGTTTTCCTGTTATTATTCTGTCTCTCACAGCTACAATAAACCTACCATTAAAATGATGGACTGGTCATTTCTTTGTCAGTGGGCAAAGGGGCAAATTTAGCAGGGGATCAAATACTTCCCACCCTCACTATATGCCAGAACTGAGTCAGGGTTAACTCTTGATTAATAAAGTGTCTTCACGAACTACTGGAATCATCCCTGTGTATTTTTCCTGATATCCTGCCAACTACTAAATCACAGCTTTCTGATTTGTCTCTGGCTATTAAAAGAAGAGCAAGGGAATTGTAAGAATTTTGGAAATTGGCATATGCTGCCACCTTATGGAAGACACTGTCATACTGAAATAACTAAAAGACGAGTGCCGGAAAATCTATTTCGCTCTTTGAGGAGAGTTGCCCCACATATGAAAAGGCAGATATTTTTTTGAAGTCTCTTACAGAATCACATTTGTTGTACTCATGATAATTTTGTCCCCCTTGCTTTTTATGCTGAGTGGTTCATTTGGAGTTTTGAAGTGTGTTGTCAGTAATATGCGATGAAATGAGGTTTGCTTCTCCTTTAGTTTCTGCTCTCAATTTGATGTGGTAATTTTAACCTATAAAGTTCAGGACCTCAATCCCGCAAGGGCTGCCTTTCCTCAAACGAACCTACTTGTACACTGTGGACTAATCTACACTTGTCGTTTAAAACGTTATAAATGCGTTATTAAAATGTGACACCAGACGGCTCTGCAGAGCCAGCGACAATGGGAAACTCCTTTTAAACTTTATAAAAAAAAATTTTAAAAAAAAGTTTAACAGATCAATGTAGATCCAGCCTCTGTTAGTTATCAGAGGTCCTTCTCAGTGTGCCTTCTCTAAGGGAGGGTGGCAACATGAGAATGGGCCATCTCAGAGGTGGCTTTCCATTTGTGTGATACTCTCCCCAGTATGCCTGATACCATCATTGTTTGCTTTAAGCTGCCAGGCTAAAATATTTCTGTTTATTCAGGTATTTGACTGTGAATTGGGAGTATAGTGAGCTATGTTTTCTGGACTTTTAGTGCTCATCGTTTAGCAGCTTGGGTAGGATTTGTCCTTTTTATAAATATTCTTGGATGAGCTTGCTTGGGTGTTGTGTTTTATGATTATTTTATGCTGTGACCTAGCTTGTGACTCTTCTGTTTGAGAAAACCCTATGAAAAATGAAGTAAATATGCAAAATGAAAGCCCAAGCCAAGTGCTAACACTTTGTAGCACAAGTTACAGGTAGGTAGCCGTGTTGGTTTGACGTACCTCTGAATATCTGAAGATATCTGAAGAAGTGTGCATGCACACGAAAGCTCATACCTATGACAAACTTAGTTGGTCTCTAAGGTGCTACTGGAAGGAATCTTTTTTATTATTTTTTTGTTTTGACATTGTAGCACAGTTCTGGTTTTTCTTTATGCAGGTTTATCTGCACTAAGCCAAGCCAAGCCAAGCAATCCTATACTCACATTATACTGGGATCAGGGACACACCACTGCAATGGCCTGGCAGACAAGGGGAAAACAAACCCAAGTAGAAAATGGTTTTAAAATGACAGACATACCCATAGCACCTTGGCAACTCTGCCAGTATCCATCATTCAAGGACTGCAAAACCATTCAAAGACTGGGTTAGCAAGTGGGACACATTGGTAATGGGAAAGGAAGGAGTGAGCACAGTGTGCACAACCTAAAGGCAGGAGGATCAGTTGTATGTTATGTGTTTCTTTAAAAATTGAGCCAATTTATTACATTTTTACATTTCTCTCCCATCTTTCCTTGGAGGAACTCCAGGCAAGTGTCTGCAGCGTCCTCCATTTTATCATCGTAACAATCCTGTGAGGCACACAAGTGGTTCTAACATCACCTTTTGAAAGTATTTGCATGTGTTTTCCCTCGTACCTTAAGTGGTCAGTTAGTCATCATTGGCAGCCATGTTTACTTGGAAGGTATTACTCGCGCAGTACGTGCAATAAGACTTTCTTCCTGTAGAGAGGAATACAGCTTTGAAACCAGCAGATTTTAATTAGTGTCTTAATTGCCCAGTGACCCTAGCTTGCTTCCATGCCTCGACTCATTCCGCACGTGTCATCTGGCTTGCGAAATAATAAACGTTTTAGCCTCGACTCGCTCTTGTTTTCTTTCCTCTGCCAACAGGCAAACACGGCTACCCACCTTGAAATGTGAGTGCAGAACTGCGTGCTTAAACCACACCTGTCCCTTGGGAGATTCCTGCATGGCAGGGGGTTGGGATGGATGACCCTTGGGGTTCCTCCCCAACGCCACAGTTCTAGGGGAAAATGCGAAGCATCCGCCCTTCTCTCCCTCCACCGCTAGCAACAGAAAAGGGCGAGGCAGGAGTTTCATTCGTCTCGCTCGCAGAGCCAAGCTTCCCAGGCGCTCTTTTGGACCCTCGGAGGCGCAAGGCCCACTCAGCATCTCAGGCTACTAATCGCCGTGGGGGCTGCCCTTGGGGCGGGGCCGGCTTCACTTCTCCCTCGTGCGCCTGCGCGAGCCTCTGCCACGCTAGGAGACCTCCTCCGCTAGGGTGGGGGCACGCTGCGTGCCCTTTCCCGGGACCTGGCGTTCGCGCGGAGGCCTGCTTCGCTTCTCCGCCGCGCGCCTGCGTGAGCATCTGCAGCTGGCGCCGCGGCTGCGCAAAGAGATCTCCTCCGCTGGGGGGGGGCACGCTGCGTCCCCTTTCCCGGAACCTGGCGTTCGCGGGGAGGCCGGCTTCGCTTCTCCGCCGCGCGCCTGCGCGAGTCGTTGCTGCCGCCGCCGCCGACGCCAAGGGAGCCCGCCGGGCGGAGAAGGGCGAACTTTGAAGGTGCTTCGCGCTGAGGGGGCAGCGACGCCGCCCGAACGAGGCCGACATGCAGAGCTGGAGCCGCGTCTACTGCGCTCTCGCCCAGGTAGCGGCCCGGAGGGGGCGGGTGGGGAGGCGAGGAGCGGCGGGTCTCGCCGCTGGACTCAGAGCGAGAGGGCGGGCGGGAGCTCAGGCGACGCCCCGGCGAGGCCGCGCTCCGACCTTGGGCCCGACGCCTCTCGCAGGTGCGCGGCAGGCAGCTGTTCAACAGGGGAAGCTCCGAGGCGGAGCACCTGCTTTGCGGGCGGGAAGCCACTCCAGGTCGCGGCTGTGAGGGGGAATCGGCCGTCCGTCGAGGAGGCCGCTGTGCTTCCCCCTTGGGAGTCCCGTCGGGGCTACACCCCCCCCCCCCGCAGATGGTCAGGGGGTGGTAGTGCGGCGACGTGGGGAGCCCTAAGGCCGAAGAAAGAGCTGTGCTTTAGGCGGTGATCAGCCCGTATGATCTGAATTGCAGAGTTGGAAAGGAACTACGGGGGTCATCTTCGAAGACAGGTCCTCTGGCTGGGTCGGGATGGTATAGGGTTGGGGGAAACAACTCCCTTCTCTTGCGGGGGCTCAATTAGTGCCAGTGCCTTCCGTTAAGAGTTCGGATGTAACCTTTGACGGCTCCCTTTCTATGGAGGCGCAGGTTGCAGCCACAGCAAAGTTGGCATTTTTCCATCTCCGCGGTATTAACCAGTTGGTCCCTTACCTTTCTTGCCCTGATCTGGCCACAGTGATCCATGCCACGGTTTGACTACTGTAACTCGCTCTACTCGGGGCTGCCCTTGAAACTGTCCCAGAAACTCCAGTGGGTGCAGAATGCTGCAGCAAGGCTCCTCACGGGGTCCTTGCCATGTTAGCATATCCACCCAGTGCTTTACCAGCTGCACTGGCTCCCGGTGGAGTACCGAGTCAGGTTTAAGGTGCTGGTTTTGACCTTTAAAGCCCTATGCGGCCTAGGACCCTCGTACTTACGGGACCGCCTCTCCTGGTATGCCCCGCAGAGGACCCTCAGGTCCACAAATAGTAACAGCTTAAGAGTCCTAGGCCCAAAAGAAGCCAGACTATCCTCCACAAGGGCCAGAGCTTTTTCAGTGATGGCACCGACCTGGTGGAATGCTCTGTCCTATGAGACTAGGGCCCTGCAGGACTTGATCTCCTTCCGCAGGGCCTGTAAGACAGAGTTATTCCGCCAGGCCTTCAATTTAGCCTGATCTGCCATCCCCCCCCTCCTTTTCCTTTTTTATGAAGAAACCCATCTGGTTCCTCACATCAAAATTTATTATTATTATTATTATTTTATTTTATTCATTGAATTTATATACCACCCTCTACCTGAAGGTCTCAGGGCGGGTCACAGAACAAGGTCAAGATATAAAGCCACAACAGATATAATCAAAATAAAAACAACAACCCAGTAACACCCCCACTCCCCCCAAAAGAGCCATTTTTAAAAGGGCATAGCATCCAGTCCAACTCCCTACAACTACAGGAATCTTTTGCCCAACGTGGGGCTCGAACCCACTGCCTTGAGTTGGAGCATCTCTACCAGTTTAGCTATACCAGACCAAACACTGGTGCAAGATAATTTTATGTGTTCCTTTATCATGGAATCGTAGAGTTGCAAGGGATACGGAGAGTCATCTAAATCCAATTCTCTGCAATATAGGAGTCTCAACGTGCAGCTCCCACCCCTCCACAAAAAATCCAGTTTGAAACCATACCAGACCCTGCTTAGCTTTGCAAACAGTGCTGGCTGTTTTCTTGGGGCACTAATATGAAGTTTTTATATGCCTGTTGTCTTTGTCCATGGAGTTTTCTTGGCAAAATACTGGAGTGGTTTGCTAGTTCCTTCTCCAGGTGTAATTCAGAGCCGGAATTAAGATTGCCAGAAGAAATATCAACAACCTCAGATATGCTGATGACACAACCTTGATGGCAGAAAGTGAGGAGGAATTAAAGAACCCTTTAATGAGGGTGAAAGAGGAGAGCGCAAATATGGTCTGAAGCTCAACATCAAAAAAAAACCAAGATCATGGCCACTGGTCCCATCACCTCCTGGCAAATAGAAGGGGAAGAAATGGAGGCAGTGAGAGATTTTACTTTCTTGGGTTCCATGATCACTGCAGATGGTGACAGCGGTCATGAAATTAATACACCTGCTTCTTGAGAGAAAAGCAATGACAAACCTAGACAGCATCTTAAAAAGCAGAGACATCACCTTGCCAACAAAGGTCCGTATAGTTAAAGCTATGGTTTTCCCAGTAGTGATGTATGGAAGTGAGAGCTGAACCATAAAGAAGGCTGATCGCCGAAGAATTGATGCTTTTGAATTATGGTGCTGGTGGAGACTCTTGAGAGTCCCATGGACTGCAAAAAGATCAAACCTATCCATCCTGAAGGAAATCAGCTCTGAGTGCTCACTGGAAGGACAGATCTTGAAGCTGAGGCTCCAGTACTTTGGCCACCACATGAGAAGAGAAGGCTCCCTGGAAAAGACCCTGATGCTGGGAAAGATTGAGGGCACAAGGAGAAGGGGATGACAGAGGACGAGATGGTTGGACAGTGTTCTCGAAGCTACAAACATGAGTTTGACCAGTGGAAGACAGGAGTGCCTGGCGTGCTCTGATCCATGGGGTCACAAAGAGTCGGACACGACTAAACAACAACAATATGAAGTTTTATTTGCTGCTATGAAGTTTTTATTGCTGCTGCAGCAGCACAACTGTACGCTGTCATCTACTCCAGAGCGGCAACAAAATGCTACAACTGTCCCAACGGTTTGATTTCACCCCCAAAGGCGCACAACTCCATTGCCTCCAGAGACAGATGGATTCCAACAACAAGATGAAGCTGACCACTCTGGCTTGTTATGCACACGGAGCTTTGGAGTAGGACAGAGGAGAGAAGCCACAAAACTTCAAAAGCCCAACAGCTGTTAGTACTGTGGTGGCCATGTCATAGAATTGTAGCGTTGGAATTGGACCATGAGGGCCATCTATTCCAACCCCCTGCAATGAAGGAATATTTTGCCCAATGGGAGGCTTGAACCCATGACCCTAAGGTTTAATAGTCTCGTGCTGTACTGACTGAGCTATCCCAGCAGGTGTATTGCACCTTGCATCTAGTGTAGGCTGCAGTATATATGCTGCTTCTCTGGGGTGGGTTTTACATTCCTCCTTAGCTGGGGAGAAGGTATCAGAGTAGTTTGCTACTGTTTTGACCACCAAGTCATGCTGCCTATGCTGGTGGGTGGTGAATGGGCTTGGCATCTTTATATGTGGTTGCAGCAAACTTAAGCAAGAAACATGGGCTGGTAAGGGGGGATTGCAGCAGCTTCCTGCAAATTTATTCTTGCCATCTCTTAAAAAAAAACTTGGCAATCCTTTGATCTACTTAATTGTACTTTGCATTACTTGTTTCTTTTTATGGCATCTGTGTCTGAGCCTGGTAGAGAGGCTTATTCCTTTGACTTTTCAAGGAGGAGAATTCAAAAAGAAGGGACTCTTCTTCTGTTGTGTTCTGAAATAAAGGACATATTTTGTTAGCTGTTCTGCACTAGAGAGTATCACCTTATATAAGAGATGCCAGGCAGTCTGTGAGGCCTTTTGCATGCTCCACGGAGACCTTTGGTGTCATTCTTTGTATTTTCTAATAAGTCAGAGGTTAAAAAAAAGTGAGGAAGTGTTGACTTGTGTTATCTGTACATAGACTTTGCCACTTCCAATCAGCAGTGAAAGGCAATGTTCAGAATAGGTGCTCATTAAAATAGATTTCAGTGGAACTTTCCCAACATTTATTTTTCTAACTCCAGTAGCTAATTATGCATAGTAAACAAAAGTGTTGTTCAGTGTGCAGAAATCACACAAGTGGGGCAGGGTTTTTACCAATACACTGTGATAATTTCCACCCCAGCCTAGTTGTTTCAAATGATAAATACAGATATTGAGGATCTGAAGAAGAAAATGACCCATAGAAAGTATATCTCCTTAGGAACTAAAGTGGGAGGACAAGTGAAGGTTTTAAAATGAATATTGAACTTTAATGAGTTTAGTTAATCCTGTGAGTAACAATTTGTGTGTTTCTTTAATACATACACTATCCTCGTTGGAAAACATAAATTTATTTCTTCTTGTTTTTCAAATCAGAGAAGCCATTTTAACCGGATCCAGCCTGGCTTACAAGGCATTTCTGTAGTGCCTTTAAGAACCTATGCTGACCAAGGTAAATATTATGTAACTTTAAACATTCCATTCAAAAGTAACATTAAACTGTACATTTAAATATTTTGGGGCATTTCCCCCCATTTCTGCCTCTGTGGTGTTCTTCAGTATTATTAAGATGTTACTACATTGTAAAAAGGGACGCGGGTGGCGCTGTGGGTTAAACCACTGAGCCTAGGGCTTGCCGATCAGAAGGTCGGCGGTTTGAATCCCTGTGACGGGGTGAGCTCCCGTTGTTCGGTCCCTCCTCCTGCCAACCTAGCAGTTCGAAAGCATGTCAAAGTGCAAGTAGATAAATGGGTACTGCTCTGGCGGGAAGGTAAACGGTGTTTCCGTGTGCTGCTCTGGTTCGCCAGAAGTAGTGACTGGAAAGGATCAGGCCCCTTTTCCATGTACTGTATTTAAAAGGAAAACATAGCTGAGATACTGCAAACATAGTGTTACAATACCTCAAGCTTACTGTTGTATTTTTGTGATATTAGCTATAATAAAAATGATGATGATGATGATAAATAATAATCTGTGGCCATGGAAGACTGATTGGTTTGATTGCTCACATGGATTGCTGTATCAGTTGTTACTGTTCCTGTAGGCTTTTTTATACTGAAATATCTTTTAGTGGAGCTGAGGCTCCAATACTTTGGCTACCTCATGAGATGAGAAGACTCCCTGGAAAAGACCCTGATGTTGGGAAAGAAGGGGATGACAGAGGACGAGATGGTTCGACAGTGTTTTCGAAGCTACTAACATGAGTTTGACTAAACTGCGGGAGGCAGTGAAAGACAGGAGTGCCTGGCATGCTCTGGTCCATGGGGTCACGAAGAGTCGGAAATGACTAAACAACAACAATCTTTTAGTGGACTGTCTTGCATTATACACTGTCTTGGTAACTGCTGGTTTAAAGACAGTATATAAATCATTTTAATAATTATGTCATAATGTAAATGCCCTGATACGTCTCTAGCTATGTGCAGTTAATTGCATTGGAACACATGTGGATGGACTCTTGAATGTGCATCCAATCAAAATTAATGCAGCACTGGTAGATGACATGTTCAGAAACTTCCTTCTTTTTAAATGGAAAGAATTGCATTGCTTTTTTCTCTCATTTCAAAGAATAAGTAGAGGAATTGTATCCAAGAAAGATACAATGGGCAGACCCACTGGAAAAAATGGACTTAGTCGTGTCTGTTGATTTCAGTGGATCTGCTTCAATGGATCACACAACCCTGTGTGATCTCGTTTTTCTGTCTGTGCAATATCTGACTGGAAAATTTTAAAATGTAAAATGTTTTCTTACATCTTCCACATCTTATAAACATCTGACATCTTTTTCTGTCAGTTGATGCAGATGTTACTGTCATTGGATCTGGCCCTGGAGGGTATGTTGCAGCAATCAAAGCTGCTCAACTTGGCTTTAAGGTAAGGAAACAGGATGAGAATAATCACATAATGTAGCCGTGGCACAGATAATCTTGTAGTTGTGGTTCTTGCAATTATGTCAAAAGGAAGACGGCCATTTGTAGCTTGGCCGTCTGTATCTTGAAGATGCAAATTGGATGGGTTTAAAAGAGGGTTCCAGCCATAGCCAAACTCGGTCCTCCAGATGCTTTGGGACTACAACTCCCAGCATCCCTGTCCACTGGTCCTGTTAGCTTGGGATGATGGGAGTTGTAGTCCCAAAACATCTGGAGGGCCGAGTTTGCTTATGCCTGAATTGGGCAATTTCATTGAGGGCAAGACTATCAGTGGCCAATAAACATGATGGCTATGCTCTACCTGTTAGAAGCAGTATGCTTTTGAATACCAGTTATTGGAAACTGGAAGGGGGAGAGGCCTTTTAGGTCTTGTGGGTTTCCCATCAGCATCTGGTTGGCCACTGTGAGAAAGCTCAACTAGATGGGGCATTTGCCTGATCCAGCAGGATCCCTTGTGTTCTTATGAATTGCCTGCAGTCTAAAGAACCTGCTATACAAACTTGGGGGAAAGAGTTGTTTGTTGAACAAAAGCCACATCACATTGGAAAGGTAATGTGCAGACTTCACTTGGCACAGATAGGAGGAAGCTAAATTTGCCAGATATATCTAATAGAGAATACACATTATAGCAGACTCATTTTGAAATAAAATCTTTAAGAATAAACTCTTCTGAAGTGTGTCTCTCATATAGAGATGTGGCTGTTATTATGTAGTAGACAATAATGGTGTCTTCGAAGCAGATGAGGTTATATCAGACATTTCTTCAGAAGGAGATCTGTTTCTCTCTAGCAGTGATGGAGAACTTAAGACTCGCTAGATGTTGTTGCAGTCCAACTCTGATCAGCCCTGGTCAGAATAGCCATTGGTTAGGAACGATGGGAGCTTTCTAACAGAATGAAAGTTTTGCCATTAGAAAAAATGCTTATAGGAGTGCTCTAAAAAAAGAATGAATTATTTGAAAATAAAAGAGCAGGAACCCATTGTGGCCTATTTGATCTATGGAGGGGAGACTGTTTTATGAAAATTCATTTTCCTTTTAATACTTAGACGGTCTGTGTGGAGAAGAATGCAACACTAGGAGGGACCTGTTTGAATGTTGGATGCATACCTTCAAAGGTAGGTACAGTTTTTAGTTCTCACCTTGTGCTGTATCTAGATTGGAGGAATATCTACATTCATTTTTGCACAGAAGTACTACTGGGACTCATCAGCATCGTCGTCATCATCATTTTATTTGCATGCTGCCTTTCCACCCCTAGCACCTATGGGTAAGCCGGCCCTGGCTGTGTACTTTTTGAAGCACTTTATTTATGACTACTTCTGTTATGCTTGTGATTATGTAAATCTTTCCATAGTTAAAGCCATGAAAAGAGTTACATAATCACAAGCATAACAGAAGTAGTCATAAATAAAGCACTTCAAAAAGTACACAGCCAGGGCCGGCTTACCCATAGGTGCTAGGGGTGCGGGGCGCCGGGCTCTCAGGGGCGCCAGGCTGAGAGCCCAGGGCTGAGATTTGGAGTCCGGGGATTGAAGAGCCAGGCCAGCCGCTGCCAAGCGGAGCAGAGCAAAGCCCATTGGAGTGCCTCAGGCTTTTCTGCTGCAGGCCCTGAGGCAGCCGGCTGGCTCCGCCCTCCTGCATGCCTGGATTGGTGGGCCGTCGAGAGGCCTACCCAGTGCACGCATGCTGCTCACATAAGGCGTGCAGCTTCCCTCCCAAGTGTCTGTGGGGATTGCTCTCCTCCCTCCACCCACAGTGGCTTGGGAAAGAGTTGCGTGCCCTCCCCAAAAGCTCAACAACTCTGAGCTCCCCCCCAAAATTGGGGGCACTGGTCAGTTTTTTGCACCCCGGTGCCGCATATGCTAAAGACGGCTCTGTACACAGCTAAACTGGACAATTTCCACATGAATCATAGAAGATCTAAAAATAAAGATAAATTTTTTTAATATGAATAACAGGAACAGGAACTCCTAAACAGTAACCCTACCCAAGAGTCTGTTCAGCAGCCTCAGCTTTTGTTGTTTGAGTCAGTCAGGCCTCCACTATCTCAGGCCAAGTGGGAAAAACCAATACGGTCCAACAGTATGAGAAGTCATTAATTGTAATTTTGCAGCATCTTTGGTTAGTGTGTCAGACCATAATTCGGACAGAGAGGCTGAGCATGGAAACTCAAGAGTGACCTTATGTGAATCGTAGCTGTGAGGATTAAATGGATGTGGGAGAATCAGGTACCTGAAGCCCTTGGAGGCAGGGCAGGATGAAAATGTAACAGATACTAGTATTCAGTTTTAATTGGATTATATCCTTCTCAATAGAAGAAAGGAAAAGCGATTTCACCTTAAATGGCTGGTTGTTGCCAGGATCTGGAAGTCAGTTATTTGGTAGTACATTTGTTATTTAAGTCAACCTGGTGTGTCTAACTCTCATGAGTGAAACCTGGCCATCAAAATTTAATAATGGGGCCTAACAAGCAACAGCTACCACTCCTATAAAATATAAAATACTAATATATAAAATAAATAAATACTACTTTATTTAATCTACGCCTTGGAGGCTGGGTTTGGCTGCTATGCATTTATTAATGCAGAAGAGTTTCTAATTTACAGTTCAATGCATCTAGCCAGGTATACGCTAGACTAGATGTTCTTAAACTGTAGTCTGCAGATCATCTGGTAGTCTGCAAGTTCCATCCATGCAGCATGTCAGATTGGTTGTGGAACAGCTAATAATACCTGTATTTGACCCTACACTTGATTATTATTTTTCTGACAGTGGAGGTGTGGCTGTTTTGGTCAGGATCAGATTAAAGAGCAGGCTAATGAGGCTTTGGCCTAAGGCTTCGATTTTCATAACATGGCACTGGTGCTGCCTACTATTTTTTTCATTAAAATTTACCTGTAAGGGTAAGACTATAGTTATTAAAATCTGAGTTATGTATGTAAGTACACATGTTTACTTCTGGAATTAGACATAGAATGCCCACAGGAGCAAATAAATCTCATGTGGTTTAAATCCAATAATTTATTTTTAAATATGATACAAAGAAAGTAGCTGTCTTTTTATTCTGGAATATGAAGTATCATTTTCTTTGAGAATCTTTGTGACTTCCCGACTAATTGGGTAGAATTAATGCCAAATGTGAACCCTATGCGGCTGCTGAGTTGATATTGCTCCTTTGCATTGTTGCTTAACTCTTGATGGTTTTGTCAAAGTGACTTGCTTTTATGTGTCCAGCTGCATGAAAGTTACAAAGATGTATTAATGAAACTGATAACTAATGGAGCATTGGTTCACTCATGCACCTGTGTCACTTGATTACTTCATGACAAGCAGCTGATTGTGTGAACTGACTCTCTTGAATAATAGCCAGTGTGGTGTAGTGTTTAAGAGTGGTGGACTCGTAATCTGGTGAACTGGGTTCCCGTCCCTGCTCCTCCACATGCAGCTGCTGGCTGACCTTGGGCTAGGCACACTTCTCTGAAGTCTCTCAGCCTCATTCATCTCACAGAGTGTTTGTTGTGGGGGAAGGAAGGGAAAAGGAGATTGTTAGCCGCTTCGAGACTCCTTAGGGTAGTGATAAAGCGGGATATCAAATCCAAACTCCCCCCCTCCTCCTCCTCCTCCTCTTCTTCTCCATTGCATTTGAGATAATGTGAATTGATAAGGAAGTTCTTTATGGAAATTTATGTAGTCCATTCATACTTCCGTTCATTCATTCACTTGATACTGCAGGCATCAAGTGCTGAACATGGTGGTGTTTTCCTGAAGCCATATTAATAACCAATGTGAAATTACTTCATTCTGTGAAATTACAATGTGAAATTACTTCATTCTGATCTTAGGATAAATAGTAGTGATGTCATACTATAGCAAGGGTGACTTAACCAATGCTCATCCAAATGTTGTTGGACTCCAACTCCCATCAGCCCCAGTCAGTCCAACGATATCTGGAAGGCTGCAGGTTAGCCACTCCTGAACTGCACTAATCTTTTACTACCGGTACAATATCCCCTTTGGAAATTATGTGCTTTGTTTAATGTTGTTTTATGTTACAGGCCTTGCTAAACAATTCACATCTGTATCATTTAGCCCATGGAAAGGACTTTGCTAGTAGAGGAATCGAAAGTAAGTATGAAATACCATCTGTTGACATTCCAAATATCCTGGTTCTGCTGTGCTAGTGCATAGCGAGATAATTTACGGGATTGGATATTGGGTTAGACTGCTGTATCCTCTTAATATAGTCCTCCCAAAAAATAGGGAGTCAACTCTGCATATTTAAAAGGATGTAATAAATTAAATAATGTTAATTAAATTAAAATTATATGTACCCAGAAACTTGCCAGACAGGCCAATACTTAGCTGGAATCCAGTACATTACTTTTGTTTGAGCTACTGGGTAAAATATTGTCTGTGAGTTGCTCTTGTCTGTAGAGGAAAGGTCAAAAGGCTTAAATTTTGATAGAAAGAATTATGCTTAACATTCCTTGCGCACAGCGGGGCTTTCACTTGCTTCCTGGTGCAGCCCTGTGTTCCTTTCCCCAAGCTGCTCCTGTGGGTGAGATTTGATAAATCACTGCTTGATTTAGAGCAGGTGGGAGAATAAGCAATGTTCTTCCACTCTGCATGAAAAAGCGGAATGTTCTTTGGCTTTTGAAGCCTTGCCTTTCAATTTTGTTCTAAATGAAAGCTAATAATTCAGGGAAGCAACCTGAAAGAGTCAGGTCATTCCATGGCTATGGTCTTGATTCTGATCTAAGCAAACTTAAATCATTAGAAAATATATACATATATAAGCCAAATTTATAGGCCTACTTCTCTTTCTTTTAGTCACCATGCCATGCAGTATGTATTAACCTGTCTTTTGAATTCACAGAAATAACTCTTAACATTTTAAAGCAAGATGTAGACCAGGGGTCCCCAAACTACGGCCCCCGGGCCGGATGCGGCCCAATCGGCCTTCCAATCCGGCCCGCGACGACCCCCGCCGCCCGCTGCCGCCGCCCACTCTCACGGCGCGCGGCGCAGCGGCGATCTGAAAAATCGGCAAAAAATTGCCGAAAATCCTTTGTGCGCATGCGTACGGGCCTCTCCCGACCCGGAAGAGGTCATTTCTGGTGCACTTCCGGGTCGGGGGAGGCCCATACGCATGCGCACAAGCGATTTTCGCCGATTTTTTTTCCGCCCGTGTGCGTGTGCGCATGCGCACGGGCGCGCACTCCCCCGCCCTCCGGCCCGCTGCGCGCGCACTCCCCTGCAGTCCGGCCCACCGCGCGGTCGGCGCGGCGGGCACCGGCCCGCCGCTCGGTAAGTCTGGGGACCCCTGATGTAGACTTAATAACGTTTGTTGTAGATAACGTTTGTTGTGGCAAGCATCTTCTTAGAAGAGGCATGCTCTCCTATGTGAGGGCTTTATTTAAGAAACGTGGTGCTGGTGTATTACACCTGATTAATCAGAGACACATTTTAAATGGATAAATTGAAATGATAAATAGACTGAACATTGTTTTATTATTCAAGACATTTGTAGCCCCCCCTTTTAATAGTGCTTTTAAATGAAAATTTAAACAAATGAAAATTACTAAGTCCAAAATGTTACAGAATGTCTATCAATAAAAAAACAAGATATCACTAGCAGCATAAAGATACATCTTCCACTAAAAGTATGGAATAATAGTGTGAGTTTGACGGCACATACGGTAACACTTTTTAGTTCTGGTGCCATATTCCTGGGGAGGGATCTGCAGAACTGGGGCCCAGCCACAAGACAAGCCTTGTCCACAGCCACCACGTTTTATCTTAGAGCAGGGTCTTTTGTGGAAAATCTCAAAGGAATCCTCTGATACAACTTCAGTATTGTAGGGTACACCCACCGGGGTAATGGAGATACATGAAGGAAGGGAGATATTGGTGTCTTAAGTTAATAAAACTTGCTAGATATTTCACTGAAGCATTTAATAGAACTGTAAGAACTTTGCTATGTGCTTAAGTCTGCAAAAATAAAGTCTGTGTTCCATTTGCACATACTTATATAGTTACAGGACTCAAACTGAATTTAGAGAAGATGATGGAGCAGAAAAGTGGTGCAGTCAAGGCCTTAACAGGGGGAATTGCTCACTTGTTTAAACAGAACAAGGTACGTCTGGACTCTGAACCAAAAGCAGTTTGCTGCTTGCGCTATTCCTGGCCATTTCTTGGTCACTTTAGAAGTTGGTGCCGGTGTAAATTGCCGCTTTTCTATAAATGGTTGCCAGGACTGCAGCCCAATTTGCAATTCATCACATGGAATATGATACCCAAGTAAGTCATACAGGGAGTGGACCCATTGAAATCGATGGATATAGCCTGAGGGTGATTAACGTTGGCTATTGCCCAGAGATTAGTGGTTTTAATCCCATCTTCAAATCTAAACTGATAGTTCTTGGCGCGAGAAGCCAGATCAATCATTGACTCCTTTTGCTCAGACATATAGCCTGAACATGGTCAAATACATCCCTGAAGAACCAGAGGATGAAGTTTTTTTGGCTTGGTTAGAACTTTTATCATGGGCTGCATATCCACTACCGTAGCAACTGCTGAAGGTGGAAGCCCCATCAATATGTGTGCTGCTTGCAGTCCCCCCCCCCTGTGTTGCTTGAATGCCCACTGTTCTTTAAAGGCTTGCCAGCCACCTAATCTGCTTCATTTGTAGGCCAAGCTTCCTTTCAAAGTGAAGATATTCATTTCTATACTTTCTTCACACTTTAAAAAACAGGTGGCTGGCTGGCCTCCTCTTGGGTGTTCTTGGGGATCACTGGGACCTGAATGCTGATAGGATCAAGTCGTACTCATTAAATGCATGGAAACTTAAAGAGTTGTTAGCTTAGACTAAAAACACCAGTGTGTTTCAAAGCCGAAACATCTTATGTGTGCCCCGTGCCACAAAAAGCCCCCCCCCAAACTTTACTCCATCAACCTCTGTGTATCAGATTTCAGGGCCTCCTTTTAAAAAGGGTAAATGATAGCATTGCTGCAATCTGGAATGTTTCTTAGTTAATTTTGTTTAAGAAGAGCTTTCTTTTTTGAAGGTGACACATGTTTCTGGGTTTGGAAAAATAACTGGCAAAAACCAGGTCACTGCAACGAAAGATGACGGCAGCACTCAGGTCATTAATACAAAGAACATCCTCATAGCTACTGGCTCAGAAGTAACACCTTTCCCGGGAATTACGGTATGACTTGATTTTAAAACTTTTTTACTAGTGTGCTCACTGCTCACTTGCCATTAACGGACTGCAAAAATGGGCCAGCAAACCCACATTTTCAGCTGTGCTTGGCATGCCCTGAGTCAAGAAATCTTCCTCTCCCTGACCTCAATCAGATACATGCCTAACATTGTATTGGGATCAGAAATTCTTAGCCCTTTTCTAGCTCTCAGGTGCCTTTGTTAGGTCATTTAATGTGTTCCAGTAACAAGTGATAATTTTCCAGCGACAGGACTGTCAAATAGGAACATTAGTATTCTTTGTTGCTTCTGTTTTCAGTGTTACTTATGTTACCTTCCATAGGTGTAAGAATCATGCTAGTTTGCTAGGACTTGAGTTGTATGTGCTGGCAAATTAGGCTGAGGGCCCTTCACCTTGCACAGCTACAGCAAAGGTAGACCAGAGGGCTTGTGTGATGAAGGGAGCCTGTTGCTAGGCAAAGAGTTGTATCCACTTAAGTCCATTGAAATTAAAAGGCCCAAGTTAGTTCTGCCCATTCCATTCAAGGGGTCTCCTCTGTGTGACTAATGTTGTATACAATCCAGAATGAGGAGGATCATTTCTGGAAAAGTGCCAGCGAGAGTTGCTTGGTCTGGAGAATGGTTTCATTTTCTAGCTGCTTCTGTCCTGTGCTGAGGTAACTGGTTGAATGGCAAGAACAGGGCACCGAAATAACAAGGGTTAAGCCAGGCTCCCGAGTTCAAATGTAATAACAATCCACACTTGATAGGAAGCTAAGATTTGTAAGCCAGCAGCAAAACATGGTTTCAAATGGTGATTTGCTGCCCTGAAATAAACCATGGTTAAGTTCAGAGAAACCATAATTAGGCCAGGTCGAACTTTTCTTGCTTATGGCCAGAGGTGTTTGCAACATGGAAACTAGCTCAAATATATATTGTACAACAAATCCCGTTTGCAAATACAAATAGGCTAAACATACCATGGTGTGGTGGCTGTTAAATATTCACTTCCGAGATCAGAAGAGATTGGGTGTGTTCATGGTGGTATGACTGTTGTCTTACATATTACCTTGAAAAAAATGTTGGCATTTTATACACAGTGTATGCTTTTATACAAAAGTCTCATATTTGGGAGAATTTATTTTCTTTTAAATTTGTTTAGATTGATGAGGATACGGTTGTATCTTCCACGGGGGCTCTTTCTTTGAAGCAAGTCCCTGAAAAAATGGTGGTCATTGGTGCAGGAGTCATTGGTGTAGAACTGGTAAGAAGTGCTCTACCTCCTTTTAATTTTTTTCAGCGTCTGTCAATATTCCTAGTTGACATGCGAAAAAATATTTCTGGGCCTCATGCAATTGCCTGTAGGGGTCTATTGGGCTGACGGCAGTCACGCAAACCAGTCAAGGTACTAAGGAAACATGGGTTGAATATACCAGTGCCCTTCTATGAGGGCTGCTTATACGGCTGTTATGATTCTTGCAATCGCAGGAATAGTTTTCCAAATGGCAACAGTTGTGCAAATAGCAGCAGCTCTCTATCCACTGGTACGTGGAGGTCCCATGCCATACAGGCTTTATTTCTAGGCCGTTCTGTTTGGCAGCCTTGCATGCTTGCACAATCGAACACATGGGGCTTAGTGAATATTTGCACAAATGTTGACATATATCAGGGCTTCTGCAGGACTGGAAGGAGTTACAATCCAATAACCTCTGGAGGACCACAGGTTCCCCATTCCTGGTTTATTGTGTTCCTAGTTAAGGAAATTTATCGGTCAGGGAAATTGTCATGAAAGTGTAGCAGGCGTTGTGCAAAAGGTTAAAAAACATTCATGGGCTGTTTAAAGATTTCTGGTGGAGTTAATTAAATCTTCCATGGTTGCCATTAGTCAGATGAATTTGTAGCAA
Organism: Zootoca vivipara; assembly: GCF_965207765.1. Classification (NCBI taxonomy): domain Eukaryota; kingdom Metazoa; phylum Chordata; class Lepidosauria; order Squamata; family Lacertidae; genus Zootoca; species Zootoca vivipara. Next base: position 7,631,210 of record NC_142592.1, read on the forward strand.
AGGCAATACACAGGAGCTATAAAATCTCTCTCTCTCTCTCTCTCTCTCTCTCTCTCTCTCTCTCTCTCTCTCTCTCTCTCTCTCTCTCTTAAATAAAGTAAAAATGGGCTTGTTTGCATTGCAGGGTTCAGTCTGGCAGCGTCTCGGTGCAGATGTGACAGCTGTGGAGTTCTTGGGCCATGTGGGTGGATTGGGTATTGATATGGAGATATCGAAGAACTTCCAGCGTATTCTCCAGAAGCAAGGCTTTAAATTTAAACTGAATACTAAAGTTACCGGTGCTACCAAGAGACCCGATGGAAAGATTGATGTTTCGTAAGTATGTATGCAACTACGTAAATATGTAACTTAAAGAAACAGGTTGTCTACTTTTTATAAAACCTAAGTTAGCCCCAGTTCAGACTTGGGATCCAGGGAGTGGTGGAATTACTGGCATCTATATATATACAGTCGAACCTCGTTTTGTGGCCGTGATCCGTTCCGGAGCCCCGGCCGCTAGCCGAAAAGGACACAGGGCAAAGCGCTGCATCTGCGCACGTGCATGGAGCAGTTTGCGCTTCCACGCATGCGCAAGCGACAAACCCGGAAGTAACCCATTCCGGTACTTCCAGGTTTGCCGTGGATGTTCGCTGGAATGGACGCTAGTCGAGGTGGGTGTTCATGGAAGTATTACTGTATATGAGACTGGTTCTTAGGCTATTTCAAATATATTTTCATCTCTGGAAACATGTTTACAGAACTGTAGCTATCGGCATGGAAAGTGTATATTGTAGAATCAAATATACTGAGTTGTAGCTTGAGTCACACTCAGGGAATAGACCCACTAAAATAACGTTATTCTGGTCCATTGATTTTTTTTCAGTGTCGCCCAATGTGGTGCCATCTAGGTGTTGTGTTGGGTTTCAACTCCCACGTGCTTCTGGTGCCAAAGCCTCCATAACCTGCGATGCAAAGTGACAGGTTCCAGTGAGATCTCATGATATTTTGCTACAGTCTCATTGGAAGCAGTGGGGTTTCTCTGCAGGCGGTGCCCCCACTGCCTGAGGCGACTGCTTCACCCTGTCTCATAGCCAGGCATCCCTGCTGACCATTGGCCAGGCTGGATGGGGTTGATGGATGTTGGGAGTCCAACATCTGCAGAGCTACCCCTGACGTAGGTGATGTAAACCATTAGTTCATGCTTTAAAAAACACACAACACAGACAAGTCCTCTTGGAGATGCTAATCTTGGATAATGACGGTTACTTATGCCTCTTACACTGCACAAATTGAAATGTTTCTAATGTAATAGGCATTGGCATCCTGTTCACATGTTCAAAATCTTACATTTGTTGCATGTGGTGGCTGGATAAAAAACCACAAAGTTTAAACTTGAATTTGTTACACTCTCGATGTGTAGACTCTCTATGAATTTCACAAAATCCCTATGCCGTTTGATTTTATTGTTTGTAGCACAGCTGGCAAGATTCAGAAATTAGCTGGACAAGGTGTAGTCGAAACAATTCGAAGGGGGTTTAAGAGACAATCCCACCTTTCATTATAGACATGGTGTTGTTGTGACTGAGATGATTATAATATTTCTTTCGTTTAAGCTGTTTGTTGGAGAACTGCTGTAGTCACTTACTGTGACATGAATGTAAAAACATGTAAATCTAGTATGGCTTAACTATAATTTGCTGTAGTTTTGCAGGGCATTGACATATTATCCATGTAACGACCCATAACTGTTAGATTAGGCATCCCCAAACTTCAGCCCTCCAGATGTTTTGGACTACAATTCCCATCTTCCCCGACCACTGGTCCTGTTAGCTAGGGATCATGGGAGTTGTAGGCCAAAACATCTGGAGGGCCGCAGTTTGGGGATGCCTGTGTTAGATAAAAAGGAGTGATCAGGAGTCATTGACAACAGGTGTACTAACAGTGCTTCTCTATTCATGAAGACTGCCCTTCTCCTTTCCCCCCAGGATTGAAGCTGCTGCTGGTGGCAAGGCAGAAGTGATCACTTGCGACGTACTTCTGGTTTGTATCGGGCGGCGCCCATTCACTAAGAATCTTGGCCTGGAAGATGTGGGTATTGAACTAGATAATAGGGGAAGAATCCCAATCAACAACAGATTCCAAACCAAAGTCCCAAAGTAAGTGAAGTAGTCAGTTGGGCTGTTGGAAATTGTTTTTTCTGAGTTGCTGTTTTGAGTTTAAAGTTAAGGTTCCGTTGTATTAACAAGATGGGTATAAAAACTGGTTGTAGTTTAGTGCGGGAGCATTGGTTAAGTGGAGGAAGATTTATACTGTGTCAGATTGTTACAATCTCCTCTTTTGGCTTGTATTACTCTTACTACAATCATAATTAATATATGCTAGAAAAGGATGACTAGAACAAGCCCATTTACCTTGGGCCTTCATTTACCTTTGGCTTAAAACGAGACTGTAGCTCAAAGTCATTTTACCTTAAAAAAATGAATAGTTTCAAATAAGATTAGAAATTTGGCTCTTCGTTGTATTATTATTATTTTTAGCCTATTCCATGTATATTCAGGACAATGGGTCAAAAGCTGCTGTTACAGTGCATGTTTTTATGTCTATCTGCCTGTTTTTCTTTACTTGGCAGCATCTATGCTATTGGCGATGTAGTTGCTGGACCGATGCTTGCTCACAAAGCGGAAGATGAAGGTATTTTGTGTGTTGAAGGAATCGCTGGAGGTGCAGTTCACATTGACTACAACTGTGTGCCCTCAGTCATTTACACACATCCTGAAGTTGCCTGGATTGGAAAATCGGAGGAACAGCTGAAAGAAGAGGTACTATTTATAGTTTCTTCTGTTCACTCATAGTAGAGCAGTGTGTCTATGCCCTGGTTTGCATGTATCACTAAGCCAAACCACGGCTAAGCATGAACTTAATGATTGTGCAGGTACTTGCTGCAAACGTGTCGGCCAGTTTGCTCCTCACCCAGTAGTCCTGCTGCCCAGAGCTAAACTGTAGTTTAGCTTAGAATATCATCTGAACCCCAGGCTCTTGCTCCAGACAACCCATGAATTTTAAGAACTTTTCAGACTACTGAAGGTATTTTTTGCTTTGAACTGCTTTGAGCTTCACTAAAGAATTATTATTATTATTAATCAAATTAGGGGACGCAAGTGGCACTGTGGTCTAAACCACTGAGCCTAGGGCTTGCCGATCAGAAGGTCGGCGGTTCGAATCCCCACGACGGGGTGAACTCCTGTTGCTCACCAGCCTGGGTCCAGACATAAAGCTAAACCAAACCATGGCTTAGTGCCAAGTAACATTGCACCAGAACAGCTGGGGGGAGGAGTGGAGGAATGTGATTTTTTTACTGTGAGTACCTGAATGCTTGTGTGTTAACACTAAGCTAACCATAGCTAAATGTTACAGGTAGGTAGCCGTGTTGGTCTGAGTCGAAACAAAATAAAAAAAAATTCTTCAGTAGCACCTTAAAGACCAACTAGGTTTTTATTTTGGTATGAGCTTTCGTGTGCATGCACACTTCATCAGATAGGTATATAGCTAAATGTGATGTGCAAACTGGACCTGGATTTCTTTTGGAGCAAGGGGTAGAATAATGGAGCTGGCCGTAGCAACAATGTGCTTGAATATCAGTGTTTCAGTTTATAGCGGAGAGGAGAGGGAGTCTTTCATGATGTGCCCCCCTCCCAGTCATTGTTTTAGGTAGTGATAGAGCAGCCATGAGTACACAAAGCGAGGTGCTAGGAATCATAGACGTCGTTCAGTCCTGCTCCCAGAAACAAACCACTGTTAAAAACTTGCGGAAGTGAGAACCCCATGGATGTTAGAAACAAGGCTGCTGCAGTTCTGAATGTTACATATTTGGTGTCATATGTGTCTTCTGAGTGCTCTTCAGTTTTCCTGCCTTTTGTCCCAAAGTTGCAAGTGCTTTTCTGTAAGGTTCTGCTACGGCAGCCCCAGTGGGAAGAAAACAATTTGGGGAAAGGGGCTATTTTGAGAGCGCCACTGCCTTAAATCAAGTGTCCACTCCCCACGCCACATTCTTAAGCAATTGCAGCAGTTTCTGTACATGGATCTATAATGGTCATGTCTTCTTCGGACCTCATGAAAATGTAAACTGGGCTGCACCACATCTGATGGCAGGGTTGCAACTCCAGGACTGAATGCTTCTCCACACAAAACATTTGTGTTTGGGAGAAGGCTAGGATAGAACCCTCTCCCGGACACCTAGTTTTCTATGTATGAAATACTTTTGTGTGGAGTAGCATGTGAGCACCCCCTCCCTAACTTGACCTTTCAGAGCTCAGAGGCAGCGAACTGGGGCCTTAGTAAATCTCTGCCTGCATGCAGCCTGAGAAGTCATACTTGAGTTTTCTGCCAGGTGCAGGAGATAATGTCCAGCTTTTTATAACGGTCTTTTGCTTTTTAGGGGGTGGAATACAAGATTGGCAAGTTTCCTTTTGCTGCCAACAGCCGGGCGAAGACCAATGCTGACACAGATGGCTTGGTGAAGATGCTAAGTCACAAAACAACAGACAGGATGCTGGGAGCGCATATTTTAGGCGCAGTGAGTACTATGTGGAATCTGCACGTTGTGCTTCAGAATCTTGAATGTATTTGGTCCTGGTGGTCGGGAGTTCATTATATGCAACCATGTATACTTCTGGCCTCTAAGCATTTGGTGGTGGCTTAATGTTTATATCCCCAAGACTGTTTTGTTTACCACAGCTCAGTTGCTCTTCTTACATGCCTCGTGGTGTTCTGTGTACCTTTTCCTTCCATAATTCAAGAAGATAACCCAAGAATGCCACAACAAATGATGGATTCATGGGCATTTAAATAAACACATCCCTTCTTGCATAACTTAGTCCACTGCAGAATTTGAATTTTTTTGGATTGCAGACTTAAGGCTTTTCACATGCTGGCTCCTAAATCCTCCGTCATAGTGTGCCATTACCATGTGCCACTACCAAGTGCGGCACAGTGGACTTTGCCAGAGTTTTGTGGTGTATGATTTTTCTCTTACTCCATACTCCTCAGTGTGAGGTTCTGACAGTCATGGCATTCGCCAGCAGAATGCAATTCTTTAAAAACAAACAAAAGCAAACCAGAACATGAAAAAACCCATCATGCACACTGCATTCAGAGCACTCTGTGTGCAGTGCTAAAAGCATATAATTTGGTCTTATGCACAACTTTAAACATCCTGAGTGTCTCAGAAGCTATGCTTGAAAGCATGCAAACAGGCATCCAAACCCAGATTTATGATGCTATTACATACAAATATAAGAAGCCAATGGCATCTTAGAAGTGTTGTTCCCCAGTTGCTTTCTCTCACAAGGGAATAACTCAATGGCAGCTGATGAAATATGCACATGTATAATATGTAAATCTTGTTTTTTTCTAATCAGTACTTGCATATTTTAATGAAGATTTCATTGATAGCCCTAAGGCTTTGCTAGGTGTATAGTTGTTTACCTTAAGCATTTAACACAAATCAGATTTAACACCAAATTTTGATAATCTTTCTAAAAGCACAGAATACAGAGCTTTATTTATAGTTCTCTGTACCTCTGCTTTTAATTTTTTCTTGTACATTTATTACTTGCATCATAATAATTTCCTCCCCATCCAGGGTGCTGGAGAAATGATTAATGAAGCTGCTCTTGCAATGGAATATGGTGCATCGTGTGAAGATGTTGCAAGAGTTTGCCACGCACATCCAGTAAGTTGGTGTGAACTGTCTAGTCATTTTTGTCTCTCTGTGGGTTAATTGAAGATCCAGATAACAATTGCAAGGTTCCCCACCATTACTCTTTCCCCCGCATTGTTGTTTAGTCACGTCCGACTCTTCGACCCCCCCCCCCATTACCTTTTCCTAATTACTTTCTTTTGTTCTCAACAGACTGTGTCTGAAGCCTTCAGGGAAGCCAACCTAGCAGCATCATTTGGCAAAGCGATCAATTTCTAAAGCAAAAGGATACATATAACACACAAAGCATATTTTCCTTTGAAAACTGACCGAAGTCTTTGTGAAAAGCTGAGTCATTTGAAAACTTCTGGGACTTAACTAAGTGAACTTTTCTTTTCAACATGAGCTATTTAAACAGATTTGGGGTTGGGGAATCACCCAACAGCTGTACATTAAGTACGTTTGCTTGTTTGTACATTCTAGGTTTCTGCAGAAGACATGCTACAGCAATGGCAGTTTAAGGTTGTAGCGTGCTTAAAGAGAGTCCATCATGTACTTGGGCAAAATATAATTGTTGATACTACCCAGTGTTGCTGTTCTGTCATTGCCAAGGAACTGATACTGTAATATCATGATACTTAAAATATGCCGCTGTCCCCTTTGCACAATGCTGTCGTAATTTTAGTGAGAGGGATATCAATAGGTTTCAACGCGTCACAATCTTTTTAAAGTTATTTTTAAACCAAGGCTAGTCTGTCTCGACTCTTCTTGATATGTGGGACAAAATACATACAGCTGGTTTTGCTCTGTGAACAACCATTTGTATCGATACATTTTTTAAAAATGGAAAAACACCTCTGTTTTTGTGAAACTCATTGAAAGAAAATCAAGTTCTTTTGGAGAAACAAAAATTGGTATTAAAAAAATACACTCTGTGGAAGGCAAGTGGAAGAGTTCGTACAAAGCTGTTGCACAAGCAGGCCAACATTTTTGGCTTTAGCGCCATTGTCCTCTCACAGTGTTCTGACATGAGGTGCAAGCAGCAGTCTCCTTCCTTTCTGCTTGTATGCACAGCTGAATCCAGGTAATAGAATCCATGATGCAGTTTCCCTATGCCTGTGCTTCACATACTGGGTTTCATGACCTCTATTGTGGTGGAGGATCAGTTTTCTTGTCCCTAAAAGGTAAAGGGACCCCTTTACCATTAGGTCCAGTTGTGACTGACTCTGGGGTTGCGCGCTCATCTTATATTATTGGCCGAGGGAGCCTGCGTACTGTTTCCAGGGCATGTGGCCAGCATGACAAAGCTGCTTCTGGCAAACCAGAGCAGCACACGGAAACGCTGCTTACCTTCCCACCCGAGCGCTACCTAATTATCTGCTTGCACTTTGATGTGCTTTTGAACTGCTAAGTTGGCAGGAGCTGGGACCGAACAACGGGAGCTCACCCCGTCACGGGGATTCGAACTGCCGACCTTCAGATCGGCAAGCCCTAGGCTCTGTGGTTTAACCCACAGCACCACCCGCTAGATTTGCATAAAAATAATTCATGGTACATAATAGTTCATTTATATGGTGGCATTCTTAACACTTCCTTTGTTAGAAATAGTGGGGGAATGAATCTGTTCAAACAAGAGGGAGGGAGATTAGAAAAATCTCGGATTTGCTTGGAATCACTGGCTCAGGGATCTTATGGTCCTAAGGGTTCACACACACCCTTTAATGCAGACACCTCAGCTAATGTAAAAAGGGTATTTTATTTTCTACTGTTTTCCAAAGAGTACAAATACATAATATCAAAACTAATTTATTGCAGGTAAAAATTACCATCTGTACCAGGGAGTGCTAGGGCAAGCACCTGATACAGTGACAGTCAAAACACAATGACACAAATTATGTTTCTGTCTTTTGTTTCAGGTGTCCTTTCCCCTCACTCTGATGTTTGGTCCTCTATGACTTTATTTTTTATATTTTTGCTTTCCTAACATCCGGTGACATAGCAGAGGAAGTTCGGGAGCTGCATGCATAAACTCTTTAATTAGAACTCTTTAAATTGAAATTAACCGTCCATCTAACCTTGCATTATCAGAGTACTTAAAAGGGTTAAAATACCATTTTGGGATAATGAAAGTAACACTGGTTAAATGAACCATATGCTTTGTTACAAAAGTACTGTTTATTTTATTAAGTAAAAGAGAAAGTCTTTGGTTTTAAGATATTAAAGCTGGTATTTAGTCAGATTGTCAGGTCTTAAGGTATGAAAAGAATGTATATCAATTTAAGACTTCTCTCCCTTTGGGTTTACATGTTCCTCTTCCAAAGGTTTTTTTCCTGGTTCCATTTTCCAATCGGTTACTAGCAAGTGCTATAAACAGCAACTTTTTGGCTGATGGCCTGCAAGAGGCTGCGGACTGTTTCTTCCAGCTGCACCACTTGCTTAGCTTTGTCTTCCAGAATTCTTTGATTCTTCTCATATGTGTTTTCCAATTCTGCAAAGAAAGAAAAAAGGGGGACACACACACGAGTTAGGTTATTCCAACAGCTGACTCTAAAGGTGGAATTGGAAAGAAGTCAAACCCCATTGTACCCAGTTGTTTGGCTTTACAGAATGTGAGAGGCTTCTAATAAAAAGGAGAAACAGCTGTCTTTGATGATGGTGGTGTTTTTTACGTCATGGTGCTGCGGAAATGGGCTTAGGAGGTGGGGAAGGAGTGCTCAGCTGTAACTGAGAACATACGGCAGTTCTAAACAAATGTTCAACCCCCTTTTTCCATATTGGCCTTTACCCTTGAGCTGCTGAAGTTTGCTGTTTGCTTGTTCTAGCAGTGTTTTAGCTTCATTCTGTAGTGCCTCTGCTTTCTTCCTGGCAGCTGCAGACTCTCTTGATTTCTTGGCAATTAAGCTCTCCACTGTTCTATACTTGTCGTCCACATCATTATCTAGTACCTGCGATTTGAGACACAAGGTGGCAGTATTACTCAGAACACAGAAATGGAACACATTCTTAGTTTGACATCCTAATTTCACTCATAGGAAGGGTCTACTGAGCAGAGACCACACACATCCTGAGTGGAGTCCATGGAAATGGACCTCTTTCAGTATCGTTCAAAGCATCCCTTCCCTTCTACTCTCTTTACCCCATGAGAAGAAGAAAAAAATGTGGTTTGTTGTTCCCATCCTTTAAAAATGGGTCACAGCTGGAGTAGATGCATGCACTAGTGTCCGTACTCTCTTTGGAAATGAAAATAAAGGTCCTGCTCCCTTATTGGCAGCAGCTGACTTCCAATTCTAAGAATGGACCAAGACTTCCTTCAACAGACAATGCTTGCCACAGCTGTTTTTAAATAGAAATAAACTACTATCCAAACCTGCAAGCAGGTGTTTTCATAAGCCATTGCATTACATTGGTGTGAGGCCCTGGATCCAGTGGGTGAGATTGATCCGGAACTAACCCATCCTCAGGCCAACCCCCTATGAGGCAAAGTGAGGTGACAGCCTCAGACATCAGGATCCATAGTGGCAGAAGATCCTGCCATTATGTTTATTCCCCCCCCCCCTGTTCCTGATGGAGATCTTCACTAACCACCTCTTCCTTGACGGGAAAGGGGAACATACAGTGCTTTGCCTCAGATCCCAAAATGGGGGCTCCAGAGTCAACTTTGACAGGTGGGTAGCTTATCAAGTGGTACAACTTCAAATGAAGAATCGAGAGCGTACTCCACGGTTCCAGTACTTTCTCTGTCGCTCTAATTCAATGCCTTTTTTCAAATTTAGCACCTTATTTTGTTGCTGCAGGGCATCAGGAAAGTGCCGAATGCAATTGGTACTAGTGACTGCACAGTTCTGAGCCTGATGTTATAGAAAGTCGGGTGCTGAACGGTGGTCATGGCTTCAGTCAACTAGTGAGGCCTAGTGGGCCTAATTAAGCCTACAAAGTGAAGCTTCTTTACTACTGTCTTACATTACCCATACACATGGCCAGAAAATCAGGAGCCTTTGTAAAAGGAACAATTTGCTGTTCTGCTATGCTCTTGAGGTGAAGGATGCAACTAGATGTGGCTTCCAGCCATCTTAGTAAGAGGACTCACTGAGTTGTGCCTGGTTTAGCTAGTTCCCTGCCCCAGGAATTACTCCTACACAGTCCCAATAGACATGCAAGCAAGAATCCAAAACTGCATAAAGTTACGTGTGCTCTCAAGATGTGAAGCACTTTTAACCACCACTGCAAATGGAATGTCAGATTCCTGCCTCATTCAGTTCCACGGGATAGTGAGATGCATTTCACACAACAGTTAAAATGGCACATGCTTTTTAGAGCCTGATGGTTTGCATTGTGTTATGGCCAAACTGCTTTGATAGTATCTTTGGCCTGGCCTGGCCAAAAATACTACTTACAAATTCAAGGGCAAACCAGACAACACAAGCTGGTACCTAAGAAAATGCCTTTGTTTCTTGAGAACATAGAAAGTAATTTCAAATGGAGAGCCTTACTCTTTTGATATCTGTGGTACTTTGGTTCACAGTCGCAACAGTTTCTTCGGTTGCTCTAATGTCCTCTATGTTTGTGGCAGTCTTTTGTCGAAGCACTTCCACATTCTTCTCTAGCTCAGCAATGCGCAGAGTGGCGTTGTTCAGAGTTTCTTCCGAAGCTGCAGTTTCAGATTCAATCTAGCATTGCAAATGAGAACATGATGCACAAATTTCAGCTTTAAAAGTTTTCCAAACGTTAAGTCTCTGTGTTGTGGCAGGCTTATGCTTTTCCTCTTCGTTTCCCCAGCTTTCAGCAATTGCATGAGGTGGCATTTGCCTTCCTTTCCTTTCCACTGACCTGGGATGTTGCTGCTATACAGCTGATAGTTTTTCTCCGGCCCAGTGGGAAGAGGTGGTTGTGGTCTTCATGCAAAAATGAGAGATTAGTAATGGAAGACACGGGTACCCTGTCCAATAATTGTTTTGTTGTTCTATACCAGGCATAGGCAAACTCGGCCCTCCAGATGTTTTGGGACTACAACTCCTAACATCCCTAGCTAACAGGATGATGGGAGTTGTAGTCCCAAAACATCTGGAGGGCCGAGTTTGCCTATGCCTGTTCTATACAGTACACTTTCATGAGACACTGCTTGGGAATAGAAGTTGGGATCATCTGCGTGCAAAGCAGATGCTCTACTGTTGAGCTGTGACTCCCTCCATTACAATCTTTGAACTAACTACAGTTAGATGCTTAAACTCTACTGAGTTCAGTTGTTGTGCTACCTTTTGGTGCACTGCATTGTGAGCAAAACAATCGAGGGAAGGAGGGGTTTCAGGGGAAGGGAGTGTAGATGGTAGCTTTGCTGCCTGATAACAGTGTCCCAAAACAAATTCAGTAGTAAATCACTCATTGGGCTAATTACTAAATCCATCTTACTAAGAAAAAGGATCCTATGATTTGAGCAAGGGCTACCAATCTGCCATATATCACCAAGGTCTAGTTCAGAGCTTTCCAAACTCTGTGTCATGACACGTTAGTGTGTCGGCTGCAGTGTGTACTGTAGGTGTGTTGCATGAACCCTCCTCCCGGGACCGGAAAGGGGTTAGTTTAAGCTTGTGTTTCCTAGTAAAACTGAATTACTGTGTTGAGAAGTGCTGCATGTCTAAAAAGTGTGTCACCAACATGAAAAGTTTGGAAAGCTCTGGCCTAGCTGGATGAAAGAAGTGGAACCAATATAGGCCTAAGTGCAATTGTCATCTAGGCAGGCATCACGCTTGCAGGACCTACAGTTTTTATTTTACTATAAGCCCAAGGTATCTCAATCAGCCTGGTGCAAAAGGCACACTAAGAAGTTAAAAATGTTTGAGACTACAACTCACCAATCCTTCCAGACAAAAATCCACTCTTTGTTATTCAAGCTTTATTTCAGCAGTGTAATTTAAGGGGCGGAGAGTTGTTTTGCTGCTGACATGATTTTAAAAATGCCCTATTTCCAGCAAACTCCCTGCCTAAACCAACAGCTGTGATGCACAACCTGATATAAGGAGAGTATTGAAAGTTTGCTTGCTATGTTGAGACCATCATCATATGGGGTAAAAGGCTGAATTGCAATCTTAATTCAGGGTGGAGATGGGCTAGTCATAATGATTCAACCAATGTGCTAAATTGGTCGCCAGAGTTTTTCACTGATTCCTTTCCTATCGATTGCCTTTTCTGTCTCTGGCCCCGACTGCCAACCCAGATCACTGACACAGGAGCCCCTTGGAACCCCTTCTGACCACCTTCACATTTCCTCTGCTATGGTATGCAAGGAAGATGAGATTATCAAGACAAACAACCTGGATGCAAGTGATTAATGCTTCTGACGGAGCAGTCATGTAACAGAGCATGTAACATGTACATTACCAACAAAGGCTTTCTTCCATTCTACCTCCACTGCTTTTGTACAAAGGGTGGTGAACGGATTTTTCGCTTCTTGTTCATCCCACCCCAAATCAGTCATCAACCATCTGCTGTTTTTGTTTTCTCAGTTTCTGTACTTTTCTAGACAAAGCCTAGCTAGATTGAAACTCTGATTTAAGGAACAGACAGTATTAGGTGATAATAGAATGAACCAGAAGATTGTTGTGTATCCTGTACAAAAGTAGAACAGCATGAGAACATACATGACCATAACTCTGCTTCCAAAAACAAATTTAGGTGATCGAAACTCACAGAGGTAAGTAGGTCTTGTGTTCCTTGGATGTCTTCATCTGCTAGTTTGATGGCTTTTTCAGCTGCATCTTGGGCTTTTTCGGCTTCTTCCAGAGCTTCTTTTACCATGTCTGCAGTGACTTTGACATCTGTTGCACTTTTACTGTGGAATGGAAATTAATTACAAAAGGACTATGTTAAACAGGCTCTCCTTAAAAAGGATTCTTTGGGGTTGGCCTTTTCAAAGAATGTGCAACAAGCTAAACTTACTCCCAGTTTCTCAACATGCTTATTAAATACTGAATGCTTTCCAGGGCACAGATGCAGTCTCTTAGGATTCTGCTGAAAGGTAAAAAAAAGACAGCCTGTTTCAAAGCAAGGGGGAGTAAAAAAAAGGTACCTGGCTTTTTTAGCTTCATCTAACAGCGTTTTTGCCCTTGCTATGTCTCCGGCACTCTGCTGTAGGACAGCCTCAACATCCGAAAGGCTCTCCACCCGTTCACGAATATTATCCGCCAGTGTTTGTAACTGCTCAGGTGTGCTGGGCATCTCCATGTTGAGCACTTCATTAGCAACTGCCTCAATGCTGTCCAGATCAGCACTGTCTTCTGTTGAAATGGTAAACAGAAACAGTGAGTGAGACGGCTCCTTTGTCATGTTTTATTTCCTACAGAGCCAAGAAAAAACAGGAGCCAGGTGGCACCTTTTTTTTTAAGGTATAAAAGTCCACACTCTTCAGAAGTGCTTTAGCTTTGATGAATTTCTAAGATGTCTTAAGAAACTCGAATCTGATCAGCCAGTTGAGTATTGGGAAGGAAGTCTTGCCAAAGGGCAATGGCAGATGGAAGTAACATCAAAAATAAATTAGACGATCTGGCCTTGGCCTCAGGCATGTTGTGGATTCTGATCAATAATGTATCATAGCAAGTGTAATGAACTTTCTGTCGTTGACAAAACCACTTTTTACTAATATGGAAAGTTAAAATTATGCAGGTCATCCCATCTTGCATTCAACTTACTTCAATCTCTGATCAATTGAACAACTTATAATGAAAGGTGCTTATATAATGAAAAGTGCTCATGCATTCTAGATAACTTATATGGATGAAGAAGTCAAGAGAGAGTGTATGTGCATGGAACACTGCATGGAGCAGATAAAAATCCTGTTTCTGCAGAGAGAGAGACAGACAGAGACAGAGACAGAGACACTAAATGTGGATGTCTATCATGTTGCATAGCCTGTACAGGAACAATGCTATGCAGTTAATTAGGCTGGTGTGATGAGCTGAAGTAGTTATATAAGCTGTTCCACGTGTTCTGGGCCAGCAATCTTGGATGCTGTTAAAAGGGAGCAGCGTATTCCAACTTCTTCAAAGGATAATGATCTTACTGCTCTTTGTTGCCACTAGTTAAATCTTTGTGGGTGGATTTATTTCTGTACTCTGCAAACTACTTTCCTCACAGAAAAACCCAAATACTTTGATCCAGGTTCTCAGCGCACAAAGGGCCATGAATAAAGTCACTTTAGCACTAAGTGTACCTATCGTGGAATGTGAGGAAAAGCAGTCCTTCGTGTTGCACCATCGCCATTTCCTGCCTTCAGAGGATGTTCAAATCATCAGTACATTTTTATATGGTAACACAGTAAGGGTTAGAGCGGGAGGAGGGAAGTCACTAGCAGTGATTCTGCCTTGATGGCAGAATTGGATGGAGCAGTCATAAAGCGATTGGCTAGAACAGGCAGGAGAGACATAAATAAAGGAAGTAGAAACACCAGGAGCAGGCCTGATCTGTCTGTCCAGCAGCAACAGGGAAGCATGGGAATTTAGGAAAGGAGGGCATGGTCCTAAGGAAGAGAGAGGTGCTTGAATGGGAAAGATACTATGGGATTCCAAAAATAAAATAAAAAATGTTGCAATTATTTAATCTAGACACAAAGTGAAAACCTTTTCGTTTACCCATGACTTTGGAATGTCTCATATAAGTACATGCAATTGAATAAACGTGCATGATTAAAATACTAGGTTAAGAGGAAGCGCTTATTCACAACTGTCTCATAACAGCAGCCTAACCATATTAGAACAATACTTACTCATCAGAAATTCCCGGATCTGCTTAATAAGATTCCGCAGATCCTTGTTGCTCTGGTCCACTTGCTCTTTGGTGGCATTGGTTTTTAGGAGAACCTCTTGTGCATTCTGTTTTGCTTCGTCTGCTCTCTGTTTTGCCTCTGAGACCTACCGTAAGTGAAATAAATGGGTCATTATTTTCAATTTCTGACAAGTCTTAAAATATGCTCAGGGATAAAAAGAAGAAACACTGAGAAAGCAATTAAGTCAGCATTGAAGCTGTGTGAGAGCGACTCTCATAAAAGTCAGATAACACTCTTAAATTGATGTAAACACAACAATATTTTAAACAGCCCAAGATGTTGTGTGTAGTACTCATAGGAATCTCTATTTAAGCCAGACCTTTTTCTTTAATGAGGGTACTTAGCAGGATCATGCAAACTGTAAAGAACCAATTATTTTGGAAAAAAGTTTGGTTTGCAATTGTCCAGACTTGCACAATCTGCTGATCAAGCTTTATTACTCTTCTAAAATTCATTCTGGTTGATCTACCTTTTAAAAATAATAGTCAATAATAAATCACCATTCTGGAGAGCTGTTCAACTTCTGCCAAAGCGCTGAGTATGTCTCTGTCGAAATCCATCGCCTTCTGCCAGGTATTGTGGGCCACAGTAACCAACCCATCGCAGCCTGGTCCTCCACATTTCCTTTTTCCATCTTCTGTGCGGCAGCTCAGGCCACCACATTCTGAATCAGCACAGGAAGCCCCGAGGGGAGTTCCACACGTCTGCAGCAGACAGGATTAGATAGAGGAAAGAGTGGGGTGGCGGTGAGGTTATCACCCTTTCCAAACAAGTTCCTGAGCCAGCTCCCTAAAGCCCTATCCTATTAGTTGCAGCTTGACAAATTTCCAGAGCCCCATCGAGAACACAAAGGCTGTTAAAAATGTTTTTTCTCCTGCTACTCT
Source organism: Zootoca vivipara (assembly GCF_965207765.1). NCBI lineage: Eukaryota > Metazoa > Chordata > Lepidosauria > Squamata > Lacertidae > Zootoca > Zootoca vivipara. The sequence goes on from NC_142592.1 coordinate 7,646,586, forward strand.
CTTCACTCCTATGATGCTCCTTTTTGTACTGGCCTGCTTTTCTAAACACAAAAGCCCCAAGCATTGTGACCTTTCCTCATAGGGGCATTGCTCCAGCTCCGGCAGATTGCACCAACAGTGAATAATTATGCCCCCTCAGTGTTTGTATTGGCCTTTGAGATGCAAGTAACCAGGATTTGCATGTGCAGTTTCCTTTCATGGTTATCAGATTTTGATACAGTTCAGTATTCCTGCTTGAAAAGGAGAAGGGGTTAGCATGAAATTATTCCAGCTTGGGAAGAAGGTACCTTGGCCACACTAGTTTGCTTTAGGGAAATGATTAGCCCACCTTATGCATACAGCATGTTACTTTTAATTATAACTGACAGCAGAATGTTGACAACAGCAGTTGCCTTTGGGCAACTCCAAGAAAGAATGAACAAAAGTGAAAGGTTAGCATTTTATTAAAATCAAGGTGGGTGGATGCGGTTGCTAGACAGAGCAGCAAGTGTATCTCCATTTACCTAGGTTAAGCCATCTTGTCAGGTACAGTGCACAGTAGGGTCGGCTTGCCTTAAAAGTTTTTGATACTGTAGAGTTCCAAATGGTTCAGAAAAGGGCAACCAAAATGATTAAGGGGGTGGAATGACTCTATGAGGAAAGGTTGCAGCTTCTTTGGACTTTTGAGTTTAGAGAATTTTAAGAAATTCTGCATAGCATGGAGAAAGGGGGTAAAGAAAAGGCATTCTCCCCCTCTCATAACACTAGATCTCATGGACATCCAATGAAGCTGAACACTGGAAGATTCAGAACAGATAAAAGAAAGTACTTCTTCACTCAGCTACCCTGTTTCTCATATTTTAAGACATACCCATAAAATAAGCCATAGCAGGATTTTTAAGCATTCAAGGAATATAAGCCATACCCCGAAAATAAGACATAGTGATAGGCGTAGCAGCAATGCCGGCCACGGCAGGAGGAGGAGGAAAAAAATAAGACATCCCTTGAAAATAAGCCATAGTGTGTTTTTTTGAGGAAAAAATAAATATAAGACATGTCTTATAATATGAGAAACACGGTAAACTATGGAACTTGCTCCCACAGGAGGTAGTGATGGTCCTCAAACTGGATGGCTTTAAAAGAGGATCGGGCATAAATTCATGGAGGACAAGGCTAGCAGCCATAATAGCTATGTTCTACCTCCATTGTCAGAAGTATTGTGCTTCTGATTACCAGGTGGTCAGATTTCAGCTACTACTGTATTGCTCTCATGTCTAACTTGCACATGCATCTGGTCAGCCACTGAGAACAGGAAGCTGGCCTAGATGGGTCATCGGCCTGAACCAACAGGCTCATCTTATGTCCTTCCAGTAACTGTTAAAAATGAACTTTTACTAGATATTCTGAAGCCAATGGCTGTAACCCAAAACTCCCTTCTTGTGGAAATCATTGGTCCCTTCTTTTTTTTAAAGCTATCTACCGTACTTCGTTCCAATCATTACTGAATGGTCCAAAGGTGTGGAATTCTCATTCTTTTTTGTTCCAGAAAGCAGTTGCCCGGTTACACCCTCTTCTCATTTATGCTCTCTCATTATGCAGGAGGGATTTTATTGCCCCCTTCCCCACTTCAGCCCCCAATGCATAGGAGGATGGGATTAGGCACTTGACATGCCCACCACCCCACACAGAATAGCCCCACTCTCCCTGTTACGCCATACATGAAGGTGAATGCCTAAATAGGGCTTTAGTTTTCTATATATGTGCCTTATTCGTAATGTATCTGTAAAAGAGCACATTAGCCTCTGTAATCCATTGCAATGTGCCCAATGCAGCTCTCACACTTTTCCATTTACATGTAGCCTATTCAACGCTGCTCCTGTCTTTCAGCTCTTCTTGTTTTATGACCATTCCCATTCTCTGGCCCTTTTCTGTAGTCACTGCCCCTTTTACCAAAGCCTCTGCACTTTACCTTCTCAGACACTTCTGCAAGATCCAGACTTTGAAGCTTGCCTGCAAGTTCATCCAAGAGGCGTGACTGCTCTTCTTGCCTAGCTTTGAAGTTGGCCTCGGTCTCGTTCATCAAGCTCTCCACCTCTAGGCGCATTTCAGCTGACTGCTCTACTACACTACCAGGAAGAAGAGTTGAGGCATTGGCTCTCCTTTCAGCATCCAGGGACTTCTGGAAATACTGGGTGATGCTGTCCAAGGCTCCTGCAAAAATCCAACGTGATGATTATTGAGTATTATGGCTGGCCTTGTTTGAAATTGTAACATGAGAAGTACATGGAGCTCCATGTACTCAATACACTGGGTGTCATCGCCCTGGAAGTCAACAGACTCAAGTTCTTCTCTGCATGTTCCTCCAAGGCATGCTACAGCCATCGTTAAGCACATATAATTGACTTAGGAGTATTAAGCATAAACTTAATTTTGTTGCTCTGAAATAAATGTTAATTCAAAGCACTTAATTTTGGTTGGATCCCCCCTAATTAAACTTATTCCTTTCTCTTTCATATTAAAAGCAAAACACAAGCATACAAACACTGACCCCGAACATCAGATATTTTTATGAATTCTAGTTGCTCTGCAAGCTCTTTCACAACATTGTCTAGGCTCTTTGCATCTGCCTCCAGGGTGCTCAGTTGAGTGTCTGTGGTATTGCTTTCAGAGGCCACCTTGGATACTTTTTCTTCTACTTCAGCTATCTTTTCTGTAACATCTGCCGTTAACTTCCTGTGAACCAAACAGAACCAACATTTGTTGTCACAAAACAAAAACCTACTGGCCTTGAATTTAAAATATAAATAAATCCAAATGATAGGTTAATTCCTTCCTTTTCACCCCAACAATGTGGTTAATGAGTTTGTTACAACTTCCCTACTCAAAATAATCATTAATCAGAATATGTGGCTTAAAAACAAAATCCACATTTTATCAGCACAAAGCAGCAAAGAGCTCAGAGAACAGCTGTTTTGTGTGAGATTTAATTCAATCTGGATTCCAGAAGTCTGCTGTAATGTGCTTGAACTTTGCCAACAGTGTAGGTCATAGCATTGACTCATAGAATCCATACATAATTTGTTTCGTATCCCACATAGTTAACAAATGGTTGTTAATTTATTTTTCACAGACTCTTTCACAGACGAACTAGTTACGAGGAAGGGGTGGGAGGGCCAATGCATAATAGATTATTTTACTCCGTAAAATATGAGACAAAATGGAAGCTGGCTGTGCTGTAGACTTACTCCATGTTTAACACAAAGTAGGACTCATCCTAATGAACATAAACAACATTTTGAGGGAAGTTGCCAAGCCTAGAGAATCAGTCCTTGGGCATGCACATTATCTGCATGGACTCTGAACAAATGAAATGAGATATTAATGTATTTGTGCAAGGTATCTTGCTTTAAAAAGAGGGAAATCTCCTTAACCCTACTATAACGACTGTCCCAGCATTTGTGTTCTTCTTCTGTAGTCCTCAATTACACCAAATGCAAATACAGCAGGGAACAGGACTCACCACTGTCCCTAACCCTCACATGAGGGAAATGCCTGTGGAAAATGTTTTGTGCAAAAGTTCAGTAGGAATTTTAGGGTAGGGCGACATGATGGCTATATTATACTTCCAGACCAGTGGCCAAGGGAGTATGCCTTCATATAGCAATTGCTGGTAATACCAGGTGGGGAGAGTGCTGTTCAACTCCATTCCTACTTGCAGGCTTCCCATAGGCACCTGGTTGGCCATTGTGAGAACTAGGACTAGATGGCCCTCTGGCCTGATCTAGCATGACTTCTTTTGTTCTGAGGGTGGGACCAACAAAGCCAAGTAGCCAGAGTTAGGCCCTGAATTAAGAACACTTCTCTCCATCATGCATCGTTTGAGATTGATTTGTTCTGCAAATGAAAACTGAATGTAGAAAATTAGTCTTCAAATGCTGCTGCTTATTATAGCTTTAAACATGCAACAACAGTTGCCAGATTTGAATTTATACCATGATGTGGTGGGCTTTATGTGGTTAAAAGAATGGATTATGTTAGAAAATCATAAATTACTAGATCTGGAGGGATACCAAAACAAAGATGCCTATGAATTAAGGAGTTGTTAGGGCATGACAATTGTTTTTACATTTTTAACTCTCTGGGATATTTTCTTGGGAAATTTCTCTGTGTGTGCTTTAAAACTGCATAACTGCAAAATAAAGAAGATCCAATAGTAAAATCTATACTATGGCAAGCAAAACTCACAAACAGGGTAGGCAAGTAAACCAAAGCAAGACCACACTGATAATACTGGGAAAAAGTTGATTCATACAGGCTAATCCATACAGGATTTGCTTATAATTTGGCATCACCTGAAGAATAACAGTGCCAGAAAACAAAAGGTCTTGAAAGCCCTTGTGAGACAACACTTGGGCAAGATTGTGCTGTGGTTGTCTGCCAAGCCGAAGATTTTGAAACTGCAGTTCCTCTCTTTTGGCATCTATATACAACAGGTCTTCACAACTGATAAAAGTACAGATCAGGGTGGGTATAAATTATGTCTAGACATGTTCAACAGTGATTCTTAAATTATCATCTGCAGTGGGGGGAAATTATTACACAGCGCTCCAAGGGAAATGGTTGGTGCCGAATGCATGCAAAGTACTAAAACGGGTAATGTATTTTGGTTTTTCTTATGCAGGACCAAGTTCTGCAGGGGAAAGTGCACAAGCTGTTAGGTTAAACTAAAAACCTGAAAGGATTGTATGATCATCCATTAACAGAAGTTGGTACAGTTAAGTTACCTAATTTGTACCCAATTAAGTTGCCTAATACAGTTAAGCTACTTTAATTGCTCGGTTGTCATTAAGGCTACAAAAACAACTGGTGGTATCAAGAAACCAAATCAGTCTTGCAGTTTTTCCCTTCCTTAGACTGAAAGGAGGGACAGGAAGGAGCAATTTGCTAGAGGCTGAACATTTCAAGCACATCATTTCTCATCCCACATTCCTTCCTTTTAACGGAAGTTTCTATCCTATACTCAGGGAGAAGATAAGGAATGAACAGGTGTGCCATCTTGTTAATTGAAAAGCAGTTTCACAGTTTCCTTCAAATTTTCCATAATCACTGTAAGGCACAGTTCCAACCTTCTTTTTCTTTACTTTCTGCTTACAAGTCTAATTAAAACTGCAGGATGACGAGATCCCCACCCCCCATGTCTGAGCAAATGCAAAAGAACATTATTTGTGTTTTATGCCACACTTACTCTGCTTCCTCAAATAGATTTCCAATGTTCTTAAGAGGCTCAGCAGCAGGATTTTGAGCAATGATACTTTTAATCTCATTCAGTTTTTCCTCCACAGAGTTGAGTGTCTGCCGGTAAGGACCACTGAGCCCTGTGATTTTCAGGGCTTTTGCTCTTTCCAGGAATCTCTGTGTCCTGTTAGTCAGCTCACTAATGATGACATCCCAGAGAGCAAAACACTGGTGACATGGTGCACAGTCTGGGAAGGTGCCAAAGTAGCCTCGGGTGCACTTATCACAACGGGTTCCCTCAACCCCCGCATTACAGATGCATTGCCCAGTTGTGCGGTTGCATTGTGGGGTCTGGATGCCACGTTGATCACAGTCACAAGCTGAAAAGAGACAAAAATAAATGGAGACACCACAAACCAGGGGCAGGGGACCACCAAATAAGGCGGCGGTTTTACAATACAAATGAACAAAACCATGCCAATTCTCCTGAAAAATTGCTACTCCTGCAGCTCGGGGATTATCCATCTATTTGGTGGGCGAATGTCCAGATCACACTCCATAGCTGTGCATGTACAGTGTGGCTTAATGTCAACGCCAGCGAGATCTGCATTCAAATCGCTATCTAACCATAATGTCCCTACTGAAGCCTGTCTTACACCTTAGCCTGTCCTGCTCCAGAAAAAGTTGCTATGAGGCTCATGTTTGCTGCCCTGAATTCCTTGGAGGAAGGTTGGAATAGAAGTGAAATGCATGCAAATTAAATGTGAATTAGTGAATTGACACAAGGGAGTGCTTTCCTGTTCCTGACACTCTTAATTCTCCTCCCTTTCTTGCTTCTGCTCCTCACATGTGGGTCAGAGATAATCCACTAGTGCAGTACTAGTTAAGTTTAGCTGTTTTATTTCCCATCAAAAGTATTTGTACTATAGTCTAAACCACTAGTCTGCAAGCTTTTCAGACCTTGGGCCCATGTTTCTTAATTTATTGAAATATATTTGTATGCTGGTATGGTGTATGGCTGCTGTTGTGACCAACTTTAAATCAACCCATGACCCACCAGCAGGTCACGTCCCACCAGTCTGAAGACCAACAGTCTACACTATGAATGCATTTTACATCCCACTAAGGTCAATGGCAAAACTGCCATGGATATGAATGGCTCTGGATCGTGCTTTATTAGTGTAGCAGAAATTGAATTTACAATCAATAGGTACCCTAGTTGGCACTTTCAATTAGTCGACCCCAAATAGCCGGGCAGGACAAGAAAACTAGAAGCTGCCAGTGTTAAAAAGCTTCAGTTTAACAAGGGATGAGACAGTTGGGAGAATCCTTTCCATCACAGCTGCAGGTGAAATGAAATCCAAAAAAAAAATTTTTTTTTAAAGGCACATGCTGCCAGCATCCAAAATGACAGGAGTTTGACTCCCAGCAATGTAAAGACCATAGGAAAATGCCACACCCTTCAAAAAGGCTTCACAAATTTAACATATGCAAATGTTCCATCAATCAGGAATCCTGTAAAGTATTGTCTGGATGTGGTCTATTGTCAAGGTTTCTTCCACAAATATTCAAACTTCCCATAAGAATATGTGAGAAAGGGAAGAGAGTAGCAGGGAAGGGCAATGCTACGGGTTGGGCTAATACTTTGGCACATACTGTTATTTAAATATTCACATCTCTTGGCCAAGTTTCTTAAAATCCATTTAAAAGAACAAGTTACCATAAACAAAACCAGCTTTCTTGTAGAGAGGAATTCAATACATAGGATACAAAAAAAAGTGTTGTCCTGCTGTTCAACTTATGTTGGTACAATTTAACAAAATGGCCTTTTTGTTCTCAGAATTATAAGCCAACACAAGGGGTTTTATTTCCATCAAAGAAACTTCAGCATTCCCACAGTGAATTGCAATGGAACATAAACCCCCTCCTAAACCCCCTCCGGCAACTCATTCCTCTTTGAAGATTGAAGGGGAAAGGAGGCACTTTAACCCTTTCCACCACCAGTAAACTATTATTACTTTGTGGGAAATAAGACAATCTGGATAATGGTGAATTATTTGGATTCCTTACATGGGTGTAACGAAAACAGAAGCCCACCAGTATATGGCTCCCTTCTCTTGAAGATCCCAAGATAATATCACATTACACATTCAATCCATTTTAGCATGTCAAGTTATTTTTTGTTTTGTTTTTGAGCACATGATCCTGATCATACTGAAATGAATGGGCATTTATATTTATCTTTTCTTTGAAGGCATTGGGATTTTGCCTCAAATGTCTGTGATTCAGAGGCATTTTTATGAATATAATAAACAGAACACATAATTGCATGTTCATTTATGGTATACGAAAAGTCCAAATTCCTGTTGTAACAAGGATAATACAAAACTTTTAGTGTGTGTGTGTGTGTGTGTGTGTGTGTGTGTAGTTGAATAAAACGTAATTTAGTACTATGTATGAACACAAATAACTACATGATTCTTCCATGTTATCTCTTCTTAAACGTGACTTTGAGGGAAATCAATGCAGAACCATTTAAAATCACCTGCTGAAAGCTAATGTTGCATTCCCTGATTCTGCAAAAAATTAAACATATATGAAGTGCATTTGCAAGAGAAGAAAACTACAGAAGAATTAAAAGTGATAAATAATTTGATCCCTCTTCTGCTTATATGTCAAAATAAATCTTTCAAGATAACTTATAAACCTGGTGCAGAGCTCTGTAAATGATCCAGTGCCCCTAAAGAACCTAACAATGACATTTCCCTGGTGCAATGGTTAGAGTGTTGGACCAGGGTTTGAATCCTCAATCAACCATGAAAGCTCATTGAGTGACCTTGGGCCAGTCACCATCTCTTAGCCTAAGCTAAGAGAGCCTAAGCAATCCTGTGAGGATGAGATGGGAAGGAGAACCATGTACTCTACTTTGAACTCCTTGGAAGATAAAGGTGGTATATAAATGTAATAAATAAAATATAAGTAAATATATGAATAAAAATGAGTTCTATATGACTAGCAGTGAATCAAGTGCAATCCTATTTCCTACCTAATTTCTGTGTGCTACAGTTCTTCAGGGCCCCAATTTTCTCTTGCTTTAATTTTTGACTTTTGAATCAACACTGAGAGGCTATTCTATACTCTTCAGAAACTTCTTTAGAGGATCAAATCAGGATAGCATGTACTTGGAAAATACCCATGCTAACTTCCTAGTGCTGGACACACTTGGGAACCCTAACTGTTGCTGGATCATCCAGTACTTGATTAGAACAATACACATGTGGAATAGAGGAATGTTTTTGTTTTTTAAAAAACAAACTTCAGTGCAAATCCCTCTGTAGCACATCTGGACGCCTGGAGTAGACAATCCTAATAAGAAATGTAAAGAAGCCAAATCTCATACATCCCACAATTACAATGTATGTAGCTAGAAAACTCTTATTGTACGGGATCTCTAGGACACCAAGTTCCATAGAACATGATGAAGACTTTGAAAGTCTCTCATCTTACCTACCAAAGTGCAAAATTCCCCTTGTTTTCCCCCTCATTTGGATATTACAATCCCTGTAGCACACAGACATCTTGTAGATGATGGCGTTTATGCAAAATAATTAGGTGTGGTTTTTTTTAAAAGATGACCATCTTTAAAAAAACATGCTGGAAAGACATCTGGCTGTCCGGAACTTATGGGAGTTGTAGTTTAAAACATCTGGAGGACATCAGGTTGGTGATGGCTGAGATAGTATATATACTGGCTTAAACATAGGTCTGAACTGAATTAATGGTGTCAGTTAAATTAAACTATGTATGCTCCAGTTTCTTTTACCTAATGCTGAATATCCTCACATGTAAACAGTTTTGAACAGCACTCAAGCTAAAATATAGTTTATGCATAATGTTTGCTACCCTTCAAGTAATAGCTTATAAAATCTAGAATTAAGTGCTTTATGCCTCCTTGTGTGTTCATGGTCAGTTACTTCTTAGTCCAGGCAAACCATAGTTTGTCATTACATCTGAACTAACGATCTATGATTTCTGCTTGCCTTTCAAACCAGGCTAAGAAACCTGAGATAACCTTGGAAGGTCACAGAAACAATACCTGTCAACCAGCCTGTGAATACCTGTGAGCCAGGTCTCAGTTGATGGGATGCTTTAGTGTTTTGCAAGTGTTTACGTTTTCTAAACATGTTTCATAGAAACAGACCTGCACCTACCTAAGTACACCTTTGAGAAACTTCTGACAATTTCAGATATTCTACCTTCAGTAACTACTATTAGTAGAAAACAGTAAGTACAAAACTTTCCCCCATCTCTTCTTCCTGTTCTTGAGGTTTTTATTCAATAATACATACAATGCAAATATTAGCAGTTGTGTTGAATTAAAACAAGCACAACTGCATTTTAATTTTAATTTAAAACAATACTCCAAGAGCTCCTGGCAATATGCCCTATTTTAATACTAAATCCCAAGCTCACCAGTATTTTTGTCTCTTAGGCATGCTCTTCCAGAAAGAGGAAATCCGGGGGATTTAGTAGGATTTGGACTCTTATAACAAAGTCATTTAGTCTTGAAAGATATAGAATTCTGATCTGATTCCAGCCTATCCATTAAACACAATTTCCCCCCTGTGTAATGGCTAATCTTTTAAATGCTTGATGCCAAAAATGAAGTTATTTGGGCCTTTTTATTCAGCTGAAACAATTTTTAAAATGCAGCTTCTAGATACCCAGATACAGGAACCTTTCTCTCAAATACACACTTAGGCAGGAATTGGTTTGAAATCCAGTGAATACAACTTGATCTGAATTTTTCAGAAATTAAGAAAATAAGAAGCACCCTGTTGGATCACACTAGAGGCCCATCTGGTTCAGCACTCTCTTCTCCCAATAAACAACCAGATGTGTATGGGAAGCTTACAAGGACCTGAGTGCAACAGCCTCCAGTTACTAGGCTTGTGGTCTCTATTCAGCAGAGGCATATTGCCTCCAATAGTGGAAGTAGAACATAGCCATTGTGGCTTGTAGCCATTCAGAGCCTTTATGCAGTGGCGGAGGAACCCTCTCTGACACCCGGGGCGGGACATCAAGGGGCGGGGCGCACTGCCTGGTGACACACACACAACATCTGTATGGACTGTGCATGCGCGAGCGGCAGTCCGTATGGTCGCCGTGCTAGAGGCAGCCTGTATGGACGGCGCACGAGAGCGGCAGCCTGTATGCACGCCACACGAGTGGTGCCCGTATTGACTGCGCGTGTCCTCAGCCGCTCTACAGCTGGGGGGAGGCAGGGACCATCTTGTCACTCCCCCTGAGTGGCACCCGGGGCGGCCAGCTCCCTCTGCCCCCCCCACTTCATACGCCCCTGCCTTTATGCTCCATGAATTGTCCTCTTAAAGTAATTCAAGTTGGTAGCCATCACTACCTCTTCTAAGAGCAAATTTCATAGTTTAAGTATACACTGTATGGAGAACTATATTCTGTCTGTCCTGAATCTCAGCTTAATTAGGTACTCCAGGGTTCAAGTTTTATGAGAGAGGCAGAAAAGCTTTTCTCTATCTATTTTCTCAAGACTGTGCATAATTTTATACACTTCTATCATGCCCCCTCTTACTTACCTTTTTTGCAAACAAAAAAAGACCCAAAAGCTGGAACCTTTCCAACCCCTTGATCATTTTGGCTGCCCTTTTCTGAACCCTTTCCAGCTCTTCAGTACCCTTTTTGAGGTGAGGCAACCACCATAGTTAATGGCAAAATGTGACAGCCTAAGAGGCTTTCCCCAAAGAATCATGGGGACTGTATTTTGTTAAGGGTGTTGGGAATTGTAGCTCTGCTAAGGGTGAACTACAGTGCCCAGAGTTCTATGGCATAAGTCATATGCTTTAAGTGGCATTAAATGTGTTCTCAAAGTATGGTGTTGTTCTGGTTCGGACAGCAATTGAAGTGATCAGGCATATTTACAAAACATGCCTCAGCAAATGTGTTCTTAATTTATTTATATACCGAGGTGCTGCTCCCCCTTTATTCTATGCTGTGCTTTCCTTACAAATCCAAAATGAGAAGACACTTTTCTCCCCATGTGAAAAACTCCTGAAAATACACATTGTTTTTGTTAACAATATGAAAAAAACCCCAACTACTATAAACTATAAAATGAACATCTAAATCTCTATCATCTAAAGCCAGTCTGCCATTTCTGTTACAAAGCTTCAAAAATCCACTTCAAAACCAAACTTTTACTAGAATTAAATTTAGCTTCACTAAAATACCTTTTTTTTAAAGCCAGCCAAGATCAGCGAGCTTCTTTTTTAAGTACTGTATAGTAACAAACATTGAAACATGAAGAGACTAATGAATGCACTACTGTATAGAATCTTAGTTCTCTTGTGTATCTAATTCCTTGCAACATAGCATGAGGGAGCCAATATGAAAGCTGCTTTGTTTCCTTTCTACACGCATAGGCACAGGGCAAGTTATCAGCAATTATCTCTAGGCTCCCAACTGCAGCAGAAGCTACAATATGGGAAACAAATGCAGATTTCACATACAGAAGGGCTCCTTCAAAAGGCTAATAATGCATGCGGAACAATGAAAGTAATGTGCTCACCTTGGCAGTCCACACCAGGATCACCCCAGAAAAACTCCTGGCATTCGTTGCATGTGCGCCCTCCAAATCCTGGCATGCACTGGCACTGCCCAGTAAACTGTTAATTCAAACAAATGCAACAAAAATAGCTGAACAGGGTGCATTTCACAAAGTGAACAAGCCACAGGGACTTTATTGGGCCACTACAGCCACCTGTCAATACAATACATTAAGTGTCAAAAGAGCTTAAAATTTTAACTGGCCACCTATCAGAATTATGGACATAGTACACATGACTCAGGAGATCCTTAAATAGGATCTCGGTTAGTATTGTTAAGAGTCAATAGCAGCTTGGGAAGAGGCTACTCAGATAACCAATACTTCTTGCACTGTTTCCCCAAGAAAGGATGTTCCCCTTGTAGCTGAGACTGTAGATCAAAGATCACACACACGCCAAGACATATTCCATTGGGAAGGTGGAACAGGAGAAAGGATTAAGCCCTTTCCAGCATCACAGTGTCAATTCAAATTCTCCCTCAGTTGCAATTCCTTTTGAAAATATGGATCTCCCACACCAAGCATATAACATGAGTTAGCAGATCAGTCGGCCGCTGCTTCCTAGTATACCAAGTGCAAGTGCACACTAACTTTGTTGAGAAATGTTTTCAACTGTTAATGCAACCTTCTATGGAAATCATCAGGTGATTATGAATGAATTAGTGAAATGAATGAGTTTTTGCTGCAAGTCATAGCTAGTCTGCATTGTTGTCAGCTGCAGCAACAGCTCTTCAAGAAACATCTAAAACATCATCACATCTGATGGGATATTAAATTTCAACCATTATCCTTGATGTACAGTAACTTTTCAGCACCACTCACAGCTGATTGCCATGTCCCAGAGCAGGACAATCTTGGTATACCTGGATTCCCCTGGTAAATTAAGTCAGGTGCAAACAGGATTTTGCAGGCAGCAGGCACCATGTAAAAATGATGCCAGGAGAACAAACAGCTATAGATTATGTAAGCAGGCAAGTCAACCTAAAGCAAACAGCCCACAGGGCCACTGTCCAAAAAATAACCTGTTGGAAATTCTCTCTCAACACTATTACAAAGCAATTTGTCATACTGCCAAGCACTGTGATACAATAATCATCCACTGTACTAAAATAGACTTTTGCAAGAACATGCATTTGAATGTTCCTCAACATTAAGACAACAAACAAACAAAACTGGTACATACAAAACTCACAGAGCTCAGTATGTACAGAGTTGCTTTCTGTTGGATTTATTTAAAATCCCTGTGGCATGTGAATTTATTTAATTTCTCAACACGTTTCTACACCCTCCATTCAGATGAAATGTCAAGGCAGAATACAAGTTTAAGCAAACGCCATAAAAAATTAGATAGAACTGCCAACACTACCATTAGATCCCATACTATTATTGTTATCTCATAGTCTTACCATTATCAACATCACATGTTCTTGCTGCTATTAAACAAATGTGAAATAGTGTACTAAGTTTAATTTTACTGTTTACTATTAGATTCTGGTGTATTGTTGAATGTTGCTTTGTTTGATATAAGTTGTTTATTTTAAAGTTATTGTGACTTTTATATTGGATCAGATTGTTACTACTATTAATGTTTGAAGTTTTATTATGTTTTAACGTGTTGAAAGCCACCCAGAATGGCTGGGACAACCCAGCCAGATGGGCAGGGTATAAAAAAATATTAGTAGGAGAAGTGGTCATAGTAGGAGTAGACGTGGGAGAGCAGAGCTAGCCCTGAATGGTCTGATTCTACAGCGATCAGCTTTTCTTACCTCATTACAAGATGAGCCAAAGGAACGTTCAGAATCACAGCCACATGGTTCACACCCTGTCCCACTAGCCAACCTCCAAGTGTTGGGGGCACAGTGGTCACAGTTCTGTCCAATCACATTAGGAAGGCATTGGCATTGGCCAGTTTCTTTCTCACACTGACATTCTTCAGTGGTGTTGCAGTGCTCACGCACTGTTCCCAAGTAGTTGCAGACACACTCTGGGGGTGAAAGAGCAGACAATGTAACATGTTGCAGTACACTTGGGTGATTAATATGTTATCAAACTGCGACATGTAAGAAGGTATTGTAGCAGAGATGGAGAAGCTTTGTGAGATATCAAGGGTCACATTCCCTGGGGATAATCTCTTCCAGGCTGCGCAACCAGGGTGGGCAAGGCCAAAGCCTCCCTTCTTTTGCTTTACCTTCTGGGGTGTGGGGGGGTGGTATTTTGTCAAAATAAGAGTTCATGGAAAGAGAAGGGTTAACCCAGGGGTCCCCAAACTTACTTCGCTGAGGGCCGGTGCAGCCAGCGCAGATTGTGCTGCGGGCCAGAACATGTGGGGGCGCGTGCCCATACGCAATTTCCAGCACACTTCCGGGTCGCTGGAACACCAGAAATAGCTTGTGCGCATGGGCCTCCTCTGGCCCAGAAGTGCGCCGGAAATGACGCATGCACATGTGCACAAGCTATTTCCGACACTCCGGTGACCTGGAAGTGGGCAGCGGCAGCGGACGATGGGGGTTGCCGGGGGCCGCATAAAGCTTAGTTTGGGGAAGTCTGGGTTAACCCTTCCCTTATCAGCTTCCACTCCAATGAAAAGTGCCTTGTGTGGCAATCAGACACGGCAACAAAGCTTCCAATGGCAGCAGTGGGAACTTGCCTGCACCCTACCCCCAAAGCACAATTTCTTTGCGTTCAGGGAAGGGAGGATGAATCCTTCCCTGCCACCATCTCAGAAAAATAGCAACCACTTTCCTCAGCTATTAGGCTTAGAGAAAAGCTCCCATTGGCATAAGTCAGTGGTGTCCAAACCTTTTTCAAAGGCCAGATTTCATGAAGTGAAGGGCCGTGAGGGCCAACCAAAGTTGTTGACTTTTTTTTTTAAAAAAGAATTGAAGTTGTTGAGGTTTTATTAGGATTTTACCCCAGGAAATAAACTGCCGCAGGGGCCAGATTAATTAGGCCCCTGCAACAGACTTTGGACATGCCTGGCATAAGTGGATGGCTTTAGTGAGGATTGCCTCATTCTAAGAAAAACATAAACATCTGCAAGAACCAGTTTTGGGGGGAGGAAGACCTCCCTTTGTGGCAATTAGGATGGTTTTTCTCAACCTAACTTCCACATGGGACTGAGGGGCAGAGGCTGCAGGCCTGACCCACACTTGCTGTGGCTCAATGGTTTCCCTTCCCTATATTATATATAGCAGGCACGTCCAACAGGTAGATCATGATCTTGATCACTTGATGTCTGTGGTAGATCACTGGCTCCCCCCAAACAAGCTCAACAAATTTGGCTCCCCTAAAAAAGTTCAACAGTGTGGGCCTGCACCCCAAAAGCAGGGCTTTCCTTCCTAGAAAAGCTCAACAACTTTGACCTGAACCCCCCAAAAGGGGGTAGATCACAGTGTCTTGGGAGTTGGCCACCCCAATATATAGCTCTCTTGCCGGGACAACTCAACCGCAGCAGAACAATGTAAAACTAGATTTATTTCTCTATAGCCACTTTTATATTTCCAAAAGATTATAGGAAGGGTGAATGTTTCATGGGCCAGTATATACAATGATGTGAAAATGAGATCCTAGTATGGTGTGTGTGTGAGAGAGAGAGGGGGGGGGGAGAAAAAGAGGCCCACCAAGCATAAATGTCTCCAGCACAGAGCCAGAAATGTGCAGACCACATTCCCTGGTCAGACACAAGAATATAAGCAGCATCTGTGAGTCATTTCCTACAGATCCCCCATTTGCTCTTTACATGTCAAAGCAAAATGAAGTTGCTGGGCTGAAGTCGGGTTTCAAAATTTAATTATCTCAATGAATCCGCACAACTATCTAGAAGAGAGTTCTACGTTATTCAAAAGCTCAGCTTCTCTCATTTGTGAACATCGCCTGATCCGACAAACTCACTCTTTTTAGGCCTTTCATTCTTGGTGACCAAAACAACCACTATCCACCTGGTAAGAACTATGGGATTTGCATTAAAATACTGCACCAGCCATGGACTCATAAGCAGGCACAGAACACATGGTATATTCCCAAAGTTTAAAATGGGAATGATACTGATGTATTTCAGGAGATTGTTTTGAAAAGATTAATAGATATGGAAGTGTACCTGAAGTCTTTGGGATGGGACAGTCTATACATCTAAACATTAAAACATTGCTAGTTTCTAGGTCACACTTCACAACATAAAACTTTTAAACACACACTTCTAAGTGTTTTTCTTAACACATATAGTTCTATACTCATCAGCTGAGGTTATTCACCACTGCCAGATGCATAAAATATACTAGAAAAAGAAAGAGTAGAAGAAGG
Source organism: Zootoca vivipara (assembly GCF_965207765.1). NCBI lineage: Eukaryota > Metazoa > Chordata > Lepidosauria > Squamata > Lacertidae > Zootoca > Zootoca vivipara. The sequence continues at coordinate 7,662,736 of NC_142592.1, forward strand.
GGATTTCTGAATATTGTTTGCTATGATGTATATTCTCTCCCCACCCCCTATAACTTTTCAGAAATCCACTTCTACTCTTTACCAGGAATGTCTCTGTAAACAAAAGACAATCCCCTCTTCTTCCTCCAAAGCCTGAGGGGCTGCAGGAAATGGCCTGGGCTTTTCTCCTGATAAGAAGAAAACAATGAAAGCTAACAAGAAAGCCTTCTCTCTCACAAAAGCCTAATCTTTTCAAGATCAGGCTTGGAGTTCTTCTTCACTTATGGTAAGTGCCACCATTTCAAAACATCCCCTTTGCATGCCCAAGATTACTTTGAGGTAATTAGGTTTCAGGTTAAATCCGAAATGCTCACCATGTGCAGTGGCCCCATTCAAGCTAGGTTTGAGCTGACCTTTAATGAAGGATTAAGCTCCCAAACTGCAAATTCCCAGTGCACCTTAGTGCTTAAAAGAAGACAAAGTGATGCTTGCAAAGGTCAGCAGCAGAGACCTTCCTCTCACTTACTTCTACAGTCCTGCTGAACAGCCCGGCCATAATAACCATGTTTACACAGTTGGCAGTTTTCACCCTCTGTGTGATACAAGCACTTCAGGCACAATCCGGTCTTCTTGTCGCAGGCCTCTGGATCAGTCGAGTCAATGTTGTTGTTGCACTGGCAGGGCTGGCAAATTCCACCAACGTCCTCAGGATTTCCAAAGAAACCAGAAGCACACTCGCCACATCTGCTCCCTGCTCAACAAGCCAAATCAAAGGAAGAAGAAATCTCTTCAGTTCACTCAAACATAAACATTAGCTGGAAGTGAAAGTAAGATAAAGGGGAGGAAAAGATCAAGGTATGTGCTAAGACGCAGGGTGGAAGTTTGTATGGAGAACTTAACATACAACAAAGAAGAAAACCATCAGAAAGATTTCAGATAGATTCCAGGGGTCGGCAAGGTTCACTTCGCCTGGGCTGGTTCACTCCAGCTGAGATCCCTCCATGGGCCAGATTGCGAACGAGCACGCCTGCGATTTTCGGCATCTGCGCAGACGTGATTTCTGGCGCCGCAGAAGTGAGTCCCCGCGCCACGCTGCGCTGGTTTAGCGCAGCACACGGGGACTCACCAAGCGGGCAGCTTGGTTCGGGGGCGGTTCATGGGTTGGTTAAATGACCCCCGTGGGCCGCTTGTGTCCAATGGGCCTTAGGTTGCCAACCCCTGGATTAGCCACTATCACCTCACAGCATCACTAATGCCAGGAGAGAGATTATTATTTAGGCTGGTTGAGAATCTGGCTTTTGCCGTAGATTTTGAAACCTAATTTCTTGCTATGTCTGTGCTCCATTCAAAATGTTTCAAAGTTTCTTTTTAACAGAGGCAAGATTTAGGGGAACATGACCAATTTGGTTGCACTGGGGATGGAGTCTCGGGGACACCGTAACTGTGATGAAGAATGGAGGGAAATAAGTGGGTGGGTCTGCCAAATTTTAGTGTCACACAGGGCGCTACTGAAATTTGAGACCCAAAAGTCTGCCGCTGCCTTTGGTGCACAAAGCATCACATATTATTTATAAAGCATTAACATATGTGGATGGCATGTTTGTTGATGGTAGAATTATTATTACTAACATGTGAACCATTCCTAAGATTGAGCAACTAATTTAATAAAGTAACTATAATAATAATAATAATAATAATAAGTATAAAATATGACACTTTGTGATAATCAAAATATGTATGTTCATTGAAATGGCTTCAATTTAATAGCATTCACTGTAGTTGGTTTAACAAGGGATTTTACCTTTATATCCTGTCTCGCAGACACACACCACCTGCAGAGTAGAACGTTCTTGATAACAGCCAGAGGCAAACTGGCGGCCACTTTCTGGCCCATCTGGGCAAGGACAAGGACGGCAGTGATCCCCAGATCCCAGGACAGGATCTCCATAATAACCACCAAGGCATCTTAATTTTAAAATATAAAAGTCTTTTAAGTATACCCATAGAACAGATATATTTGCATATCTTTTATTATTATTTTTATAGTCAAGTTTCATTAAACATTCTCACAATACAAAAAAACCCCACAAACTAATCTACACAAAGAATAAAAAGAAAAAGACCAAAAAGAAGAAAAGAGAAAGAAGAATACAAGATCCTTTCTCACAGATATACCTTAACTTTTATCCCATATAGAAAAAGGTGAGCCCTCCCAGCTCTCACCTGGGAGCATCACTCTCTTCTCCATTTTCTCACCCTGGGAGAGCTCCCCTTCATTGCCACACATATATTTGCATATCAGAGATGGGCTGGTGACAGTCCATAGCACACAGTTCGGCAAGTTTTTGCAGCCCTCCATAATCATAGCCTGAATGACACTATTTTACAGATGTTTTCATTGGCTCTTCCTAGATGTTAGTGGAAGGAGTGCCAAACCAAACCCATTTATTTCATGTATCATATAATCCAGGCATCCCCAAACTGCAGCCCTCCAGATGTTTTGGCCTACAACTCCCATGATCCCTATCTAAGAGGACCAGTGGTCAGGGATGATGGGAATTGTAGTCCAAAACATCTGGAGGGCCGAAGTTTGGGGGTGCCTGATATAAACACACTTCAATTCACAAGCTAATGTGCACTGCTGAAAGTTTTGAGAGTTTTGAAAGTTTAGAAGCGCTACATTTCTAAGATCTTGCAAATGGTTACTTTGCTGTCCTTCTCCCCTTCCCCGAACTCCTGATGGCTCTAGAAATATCTGTGCTAGTCCTAGAGCAGTCTTTGGACCCGTGTAAGCAAAATTACGGTAAGTTCTCTGCAAGCAAAAAAAATAAAAAAGGAATAGGCAATTGAGGCGGAGTGCTCAAGCTGGAAAACTATACAACAGGTGCCAATTAAAGTGTGCGCATGCTTGAGATTCACAGCCATTAAACAGGCAGGAATCATTTTGAAATGAGTAGTGGTAGGAGCAGTGCATCAGTGCATCTGATCTACAAAATATCCTAGCCAAAAAAAGTGCAGCCTAAGTAAATGGGTTAGAACTCAGCATTTCAGAGGGCAGCATAATAAAATCTTGCTTGAAAAGTAATATATCATTTAACGAATATCCCAGTTAATCCAAAAAGAAGGCATACCTTTCACAGTTGTGGCCAACGGTATGATCACGGCAATTCAAACACTGTCCGCTGTACGGGTCACAATCATCCGCATGACCATTGCACTGGCAGGGCTGGCAGCTTGGAAATCCCCAGTAACCAGGCAAGCATCTGTCGCACTGACGGCCATATATTCCATGGAAACAGTGGCACTGACCAGTCTCCGAGTGGCAGAAAGCATTAACTGACGCTTGGACATGACACTCACAAGCTAAAAAGAGCACAGGTATCCATCTTAAATGATACTGAAACTCGATACATTGCTTACATTCATGAAGTTATGATGACACTAGGACATGAAGCCTCAAATTACTTAAAAATAAAATATTTGGAGAGTGAAGGATTCTTACAGATGTATACTGAAACAAAGGGGCTCAAAGGATTTTCCTTCTTCCTTTCAATCAAACCTACTGGGTAAGGGTTAAACAGCAGCAACATATGATATTTTGATTAGAATAAAGTAGCAACGTACGTTTGCATCCACTAGGTCCGAATCCAAAAGTGCCTGGAGCACATCTATCACATTTTCTTCCAACAACATTTGGCCGACACTGGCAATGGCCTCCATTAGGGTCACAAACAGAACTTATTGAGCCTTGTGGGTCACACTGGCAAGCTGCAACAGGGAAAGACACAGGTTTTGCAGGAGTGGCAAATGCAGAAGTGTGGACCATCTTGGCAGCAATTGTATTATGCAAGGTGCCACTGGGTTAATAAAGGACTGATCTGTGTAAACCTGATTGCATAGATATTAAATATTATTTCTGATTAAGATGATGATAATAATTTCATTTATGAATTACTTCCTGTGATGCTACATATACCTAGCATATATTTACCCAGGGTCCTGTCTTCTAACAATGGGGTTGTTCAGATGCTAAGTTTAACAGGGGCTGGGAAACCTGTTGCCCTGTGAGTGGTGTTGGACTACAACTCCCCTCATCCACTGGACATGCAAGCTGGAATAATGGAGTCCAACAACATCTGGATGGCTACCTATTTTGGTAGTAAAACATGGCCACTGTCTTTTCCTCCTAGTTAACCTCAATCCCAGTTTGGGAAATTTAGTTCAATAATCAGTTACACCCACTTACCTAATGCTGTCTCATGCAGCAAGGCTGAGATGCTAAAAATTATATTCCTGCAAACATCAGTCATGGGTGTTTTAACAACACTCCGGCTGTTCTCCAGGCACCGGTATCTTTGAAAGGCTTCCCAGGCACTGTTAGTCGTCACATCATCACCTCTGCCTCCAACTGAGAATATGTCCAGGGATTTGCAAAAAGGCATGAGAACAAGCTGTGGGTTGATTGTAACATGGCAGAATTACTATTTAGATCTGTAGCCAAACCTTGTATAAAATACAGTGCCATGCAATATTGTTAGAAAAATAAATCTGCAATAGTTTAAAAACATTAGATGGTTGATTATTAATATGCACAGTGTCTCCTAAAATGCTGTCCAAGGAGTGTTTAGGGCAGTGGTGACCAAACTTGGCCCTCCAGCTGTTTTGGGACTACAATGCCCATCATCCCTGGCCACTAGTCCTGTTAGCTAGGGATGATGGGAGTTGTAGTCCAAAAACAGCTGGAGGGCCAAGCTTGACCACCACTGGTTTAGGGGCACAAAAGAGCTACTGCATAAGCAGCAGTGTGTTTTGCTTTCCCTCCCTCAACCAACACTGTTGGCAACAGTTCCCAAAGTTTCCTCTGACACACAAGATGTTCTTAGGAAATGTTACAGGTGGAGGATGGGGAAGCACAATCCATTCCTTCCTATGCTCACAGCTTTCTGAGTGAAGTGCAATGAAACTGATTCTCCTGCCCCTTTCACCTGCTGGCACTCAGCAAGGTACGCAGTGTTCCAGGCACACCACAATAAATCACAGCCACTGCCACTGAGCCTTTCCTTCTCTCATGGGGAGGAATCTGTTCACACTGCTTATCTCAAGGCGGCCCCTGCTTGAAGTCTACTTGTGCTAAAATTCCGTGCTCATGGAGAGGAAGTGCCATGCATGTGGTTTTATTTAACTGGGTAAAGTTGCAAACTATGTAAAGATTTTCATTTAAACATGCACTTACAGAATCTATGAGTGTGTATGGATTTTCCACCTCCGTATCATGGGAGTACTGTGGCAACTCCAGACGAACCGTGTAATTCAGACCCTTTTCAAAGCATATTGGATGTGGAAGTACTACGTATCTGCAAGACCAGGATGGACACAACATTCATGAAGAGAAGGGTACATTGGAGATAAAACAATGGGATGTTAAAACAACAAATGATTAGACTGAGATTGTTGATTGTGTGGAATCAAACCTTTCCTTCTCCCTCTGCCTCCCATCATGTCTTCATTGCTCCTTTGTTTATCCTTCTGTTGTGATACTCACCTTGAACCAGGAGATAATGATACGTCCTGGTTGTCATCATCAGGAATTGTATTGCCACATCTGCTGCTGGTTGGAATCTTGTCTGGGCGAAATACAGTGATGACAGCTTTCTCCCATTGATCTGGTAACTGGAAAAATTGGCACACATTAACATATTTTCTTTGCTGGGCAGTAATCAAAGTTCTCTCCATGGAGATGAACCATTTTGCCCCCTGATGCAGGAATTGGGACTGTATTAGCAACCATGGTAAGCTGCTGTAAGTACATTGAAGGAATTCTCATTTGACAGTGGGATACACTTCTGAGTAAACGCGCAGGGTTGCTACTTGTAGCTATCTCTGCTATCTACAGCAAACAATCACCAGATTTTATCCAGTATAAATGGCAGTTAAAAAGGTAAAGGACCCCTGACCTTTGTCCGCTGAAAGTTTTACCGGGTCATGTGGCCAGCATGACTAAGCTGCTTCTGGCGAAACCAGAGCAGTGCCTAGAAATGCTGTTTACCTTCCTGCTGGAGTGATACCTTTTTATCTACTTGCATTTTTGGCATGCTTTCGAACTGCTAGGTTGGCAGTAGCTGGGACCGAGCAATGGGAGTTCACCCCGTCGCGGGGATTCGAACCGCTGACCTTCTGATCGGCAAGCCCAAGAGGCTCAGTGGTTTAGACCACAGCGCCACCCGCGTCCCCTTTAAGTGGCAGTTAATAATCTATAAATAGGTCTGTAATCTATAAATAGGTCTGGAGATTTTTTTCCACCTCTGCAAATAGAAGGAGGAACATCTTAGGCTGGGGGAGAGGGGGAAATAAAATGTTTCAGCCCTCATAGTTTCTTAGATAACTCTAAAAAGAAAATAAAACAAATTCTATGCTCCAGCATTTCTGAACTGATTATATGCACTTGCCTCCTTTCCCTTACTCATACACCACAACTGCTGTTTATTTCCTCATATTTCTCCTCATAACAACATACTACTACCTGCAGAATATACAAATAAAATGCTAAATATATGCAAATTTGGAATGTTTAGGCAGAATAGGAACTATAGGAACAGTCACTTTCACCACATGTGTGCAGAGGTCTATTGTTAATGATGAACACTTGAGAGATTATTATGCCTAATGTAGACTTGTGCTGTTAAAATAGCCACTGGAATATCTGCATGATCTTAAGACAAAAGAAAAGCAAGCCACATCAACCTATATAGGCAGGCTTTAAAACTTATTGGAAACTCATCACTCAGATTCAACACTATGAAAGAGCATGGGTCTAGGGTAGTTATTTACCTGTGGTTCATAGCGAATCAGAACTTCATACTCCATAGAGTAAGGAATATTGTCTATGTAGAATTCTAGGAATGCTCCTTCAGGAACTCTCACAAATCCTATTCCAGTCCATGAAGGTATGCGGTCCTGGGAATACTGACGCTCAACTATGCTCACTCCCTGTGGAACAGAATCAGGCGTTATTACATATTATTTTAAGTTGGCACATGCACCTTCAAAGAATTGAAGGGAAAGACACAGTAGAAGAGTGGCACTACAGGTTATTTTGACCTTAATTTCTTCTTCCTTCCTATTCCAATTTGCTGACAATTTTTTTTTTTTGTTTACATCTTCTCCTACTTTTACATTGAGATAAAGTATACTGCACAAATTCACTTCTGTTTAGCGTAATGAGATGTGAAGTGTAAAAATCACCTGTACTATTAACCACTTTATCAAGCATAATATAACTGTAGAGAAAACAGAAATGCCTAATGTTTACGAAATAACTAAAGCCAGGAATCTTCAGCTGCAGCATAGTTCCAATACAGTCATACCTTGGTTTAAGTACATTTCGGTTTGAGTACTTTCAGTCTAAGTACTTCACAGACCTGTCTGGAATGGATTAATCCACTTTCCATTACTTTCAATGGGAAAGTTCGCTTCACGTTAAGTACGCTTCAGGTTAAGTACGGACTTCCAGAACCAATTACACTCATACTTCGGGTTAAGTACGCTTCAGGTTGAGTACTCCGCGGACCCGTCTGGAACGGATTAATCCACTTTCCATTACTTTCAATGGGAAAGTTCGCTTCAGGTTAAGAACGCTTCAGGTTAAGTATGCTTCAGGTTAAGTACAGACTTCCAGAACAATTGTGTACTTAAACCAAGGTACCACTGTATCTGACGGTTTCAGGGAGATACCTTACCTAACATAAATGGAATGAGCTTCCTAAACAAGAAGTTAGACTTAGCAAGTGATCTTCAACTTCGATAGACACACAATGATGCTTTAATACTAACTTAAAAAAAATCTTATACCATTAATACTAACCTTTACTCCGTTTAGACCCATCTTTCCACCCTTGCTCTCTGTACCTTTCTCCTTCTCTCCCTCTTCCCAAAACATGGCCATTCAAGATCGCTGCTGGTAAGAACCAGTTGTGGGTTAGAACCTACCAGCTGAAGGCCAGTGTTCCAGATGAACCTGCCTCTAAGCAGACCCTGGCTCTGGTACATGCCCCATATACCTTCTCAGTGTAAACTGCTAAAACTCATAACCATCAAGGTCCAGTGGCCAACTGTCTAGTGGCCCATTAGCACAACCTAAGACAGCTCATGTTTATTTCAGACGATGTCTGGCAGGTGTAATAATAGTAATAATAATAATAATAATAATAATAATAATAATAATAATAATACTGTAATGGCAAAAGACCCTTGGATGGTTAAATCCAGTCAAAGGCAACTATTGGGTGCGGCACTCATCTCACTTTCAGGCTGAGGGAGCTGATGTTTGCCCACAGACAGCTTTCTGTGTCATGTGGCCAGCATGGCTAAACTGCTTCTGGCGCAACAGAACACCATGACAGAAGCCAGAGTGCACGGAAATGCTGTTTACCTTCCTGCTGCAGCAGTACCTATTTATCTACTTGCATTGGCGTGCTTTCAAACTGCTAGGTTGGCAGGAGCTGGGACAAAGCAACGGGAGCTTACCCCGTTGCGGGGATTTGAACCACCAACCTTCCAATTAGCAAGCCCAAGAGGCTCAGTGGTTTAGACCACCCATGTCCCCCAGTAGGTATAGTGTAAAACCAACGGGCTAGAAACAGAACAGAGTACTGTACATAAAAATATCAGAGCATTAGAAAAGGGCCTGTGGAAGATTAACTGAGTAGGTACTCACAGGGCCAAAGATGCCTTCCTCAGCCTCATAGACATAATGATCTAAAGAAATGAAAAAATACCCCGGTTCCACTTCGTTGCACTGGCGGCCAATCATATGAGGCCTGCATTGACACTGACCAGATTCACTCGAGCAGCTGAAAAAGATAATGCATTTATATTGCAATCTTCTAAAAACAAATATAGACATAGACAACTTTAAAAGAATGTATAACCATTCAATGCACAGAAGTAAATAAGGGTTGAGAATAGGAGCCACTGACACTGTAGCAATACAACCTGAATCGATGGGGGTTGGACTAGACGGCCCTCATTCAAACTCCCTTCCAATTCTACAGTTATATGATTCTACAAACCATCACAAATTGTACTGCTAAGTCCCACCACTGTTTGCACGGCACAGGGAGATACCCTGGCACAGATGTTTAGATTCAAATACAAGTGCATTTTATTGCATATGAGTCTGCTTAAAACAGGGGGACAGAATACAAATCATGGTGGAGGGGGAAATCCCATGGGAAAAACTGCTCTAATTAAACATTGTTCCTTCCTGTGAAATTTCTATGTCTATCCCAGATAGATTTTAACAAATGTGGAAAGTACCCTATGGTTGAAAAACAACTCCATCATTTGTTTTGCTTTCCTTGTATTTTTCCAGCATTAGGATTCCAACCAACATGTGCATTTCAGGTGCTGTATCAAGACACCATGATCTATGCTGGATAAAACTGCAGTTATAAACTTTTTGGAATAAAACCCTCCATCCTTCCTGACAGGCTGATGCAAAAATAGAAAACAGGCTTGTAAGAATAGGCATCTCAACTGCAGCAGTTTTAAAGCAGAATCTTCAGGATGAATGAGCCCATTCTCTTGGGAGACAAAAAGGAAAAGCGAATTGGCTTGACTTCTGCTAGTGGGCAACACCCACTTTCAGATGGTTTTGCAATCAGTGTCATTAACATTCAAAGGGTAGGCAGCTTCATGGTTCTATCAAATAATTTTAATAGTACTTCTGAGAACATCTGATACTTGCATGGGAAAACAAATAACTAGGGGCCAACAAAAGGGGTACAAACATGAGCCTGCTAGAATTATCTTCTTTGTGATTACTTCAGACAGATTGGCAAATAAGTTTGAAATGACAGAAAGATTTGTGTTGATGTAATTTGATTGTGCAATAGTTATTTCCCAAGTGTAAACTAACTAACTGAACAAAATTAAGAAAAAACCCAGAACATTTACTTGGCCCTTGAGGTTTATTTCAGTGCAATCAGATATTCGGCTCATGCATTCTTCCTCCCTTCCATTCAACACATGTAGAAGTGAGTAACTAAACAGGAAAGCTTTAAATGATTATCTAACTATCTAGAGAGGGAGCTGGAAAACATCCTGGCTAGGCGACTTGGCCACCAGCAGATTGTATTCAGCCATGCTTAGATAAGACCTACTGAAATTTATGGAATTTAAGTTAGGCATGACCTAGGCAAGAGTTACGCTACTAAAATATGACTAAATTTGGATCCATGGCCTGCCCCTCCCCATCTGCAAAACAGTGATAAAATTTTCGATGTACTTTACAGGGCTGTTGTAAGAATTACTGAGCTAACAATGGTGAAATGCTTTAAATACTTGAAATTCACTATGTAAACAGTAAGTGTTGTTTTTATAATCATTATTGTTTTTACAAACAGAGGTAAGTTGCAGATGAATCAGGTGCTTCTGAAAAGAAAAGAAAAACCAAGTAAGTTGCTTCTTTGAGACTTACTTATTGTTCAGCGCCCCTCCTTGGTCACAATCACACGGTCGGCAACCATCCATATCATTGCTCAAGCCCCAGTGCTCAGGCTGCAAGGGAAGATTTAGATTGTTACTGGTATAACAGGATGTTGTGAAACGCAAGCATAGTTCAAGTTCAAGGTTGTGCAAAAAGGTGAACATGTCCAAGGTTTTTTGTCATCAAAACACATTGCAGATGTCTGATCTCCCTGGAGACCTAGAGATGTGACGATAGACTGCTTTGCCTCTTTTCTTTTGGCAAATGTTTTGTGCCACTGGGGAGGTGGTAATTCTGTATTGATTTGTTATGGATGTTTGTATGTGATGCTAATAAAAGGTTTGATGATGATACAAAGAACAATTGCACTTGTGGCTTTCAAACACCCTTCATAGTGAAGGAAAGTACCAGTTTCTGAATAGTTTGAAACATGCACTATATATTTCAGCAGAAGGAAGATAAGAATGAAGATGTCTACCTGAACTTTTTGAGGTTTGGGTGATTGAATGCCAAGTGGGACAATCAACATGGAAGAACTATCAGCTTCCTTAAGCTATGTGGGGTAATGGCTAAGATTGGCAAGAGCCAGGTTCAACTATCTGGTCAGCTGTTAAGTCACAAACTCTCACCATAATCTACCTCACAGGGATGTTGTGAGAATAAATGACTGGGGGAGGAGAACCAAGTGTGCAATCCTGATGGAATTTCAGGAAGTAGTAGTCATAGCCAGGAAGTTGCTGACTAGCTTTGACATCAGAATGGAACACTGCAAGCAGAGGGGTCACAGCCCCAATCACTGTTATTGGCTTTGGTGTTTCGATGTTACAGAGAGTCTGTGCATGACGGGCAGGCCTAGCACTTTTGGATGCCCATGTGATATAACAGTTCGGGCAGCTGAGACCTAAGCAGGATGTCACAGGCCTAAAAATTTGGCATTCCAAAACAAATGTATGCAACTTTTGTGAATTTAAATACTGCACCATGAAGTATTGAAAATGCCCTTTAGGCTTTTGAGTAGAGGAGCTTGGTGTTGCAAATCAGTTTAATTATTTGGAAGTTTTTAAATGAAGCTTACCAGACAAATGACATTTGTCGCTTTATTTGGAAAGGTGTTTTTTTTCTTCACACGCACACACACAATAAAAGCTCTGTTCTTTTAAGCAAGGCGACTTACCAGACATTGATCACAACGTCTTCCTGTAACAAGACGCTTACAATAGCAGCTTCCTGTCTCTGAGTCACAAGGATTCCCTCCAGGAATTGTGCCCAAAGGGTTACATTCACAAGCTATATTAGGAAGTATAAGTAAATAAATCAGGATATAGTTGTTTAAGTTATAAATTTGCACAGCATTTAATACAAATATTTACATCAACACTATCCCTCATTTCTCACTGCAGGCTTACTGACAAATGGCTTTTCTCTCTTACCCACCTCACAAAAACACATTCACACACCATCCTGTGTATAAGTAAGGCCAAGGAGACAGATATATTGCCTGTTGACCAAAGGTCATACTGAACAATACAAAACAAAAACAAAATACCAGTCAGCATAACCTACAATCAGTGATAAAAAAATAGCACAAACAACAAAAGCTGTGAAGTAGAAGCCTATACCATAAATCAAAATCCTACAGTTAGAAATTTTGTGGTGGTTTCTAAGGCCCACAGCTGGTTCCACAGTGTGGCAAGACTGGCAATTTCCCAGGACCCCAGGACCAGAAAAATGGCCCATCACCCTAACAGCGTTAACCTTGCACAGAGTATTCAATATGGTTGGCTGAAGCCTATGAGAATTCTCAGTCTGCATGCACATACCCCTCAACTGCACCAATTAAATCGGGATTTCCTGTTTCACAGGGGCCTCAGCCTCAAAAGACATGGGGTGTGATCTCACCCAGGTCATGTGACTCGCATGGGAGTATGTTACAGGAGACACACGTCCTGGTTTTCTGCAGCAACCTGTTTGAGGGTATGAATCACCTGCCTCTTCCAGGTTAGCACTCCAAATGTGGGTACTGTGGGGCCCTCAAAGTTCTAGAGCCAGTATTGCTAAGGAATCATTTATAAGGGCATTGTAATTAAAGATAACCCCGTAAAAAGCAAAATGCAAGTAGTCCAATATATTTAAAGTGAGTCATTTAAATTTAATACAACCCTCTGCCCCCAAATGCTCAAGTGATTGTAGACCATCCCAGCACCTTTGCACTTGTTGGCCAGAATACTGAAAGGTGATGGGTTTCCCCCTCTGCTGTGCAAGGATCAGGGTAAGAGACTTCTGTTGCTTGGAAAACAAAACAAATAAAAACAGAAAGCAGCCCTTGTATCCCCACACCAAAATTAAATTTGAACGTACAGGAAAGAAGGCCAGAATATTTCATCCAAAGTAAACAATGCAAGATAATATGAATTTATACTTCCTGATCCTTTATATCAGTAACACACACACACACACACAATGGCAGGCAGTGTATTTACAAATAAAAATATAGGTCTAAACTTAGTAAGATTCCGTTAACATAATCAGTGAGGTGCAGCATTAGCAAGACTCTTCTTGCTCAAAACTACAAAGTGGTTTCTTTTTGTTTTACTTACACTGACAACCAAGTGGATTATCTGAACTTAATCCATAGAATCCTTCCTTGCAGTAATCACAGCGCTCCCCTTCCACGTATAATTTACAACGGCACTGTCCGGCAATAAGGCCAGCTGAGTAGTCAGTGTAGCGATCACATATCCCGCCATTCTGGGAGCCAATTGGATCACAGTTGCATGCTAAAAGAAATAGCAGCTCTTTACTATGTAATCATAGCTACTGGGCAGGAAGCATATATTATAGCCAAATACAACACCAATTCCATTTCCCGAAAATTCTGTCATCAAAGTCTCCCAATGTCAGAAGCTGCTGTGCCCCACCAAATGGCAACTAGCTTTCCCATTTAGCCAATATCTTATGCTATACCACTTTGAATACAAGAGCCTCTATTATTACAAATCAGTACATACATAAGTGGTCATATTCAGAGTAGACCCAATTAATGAATGGACTTAAATTAGCCATGCCCATTGATTTCAGTGGATTTACTGACATCAGATATAACCCACAATGTTTCTGGAATATGCAGTAAGTCTTTTATTTGTACATTTTAGGAGAAAAAATAACTACAAACAGGCTGTCAACTACACTTTGAAGATGATGTACTTACGCTCACAAATGTTGGGGTCCCGAATATCTTTCTCTGGATGCTGGAAGTAGAAGGGTTTGCACTGCTCACAATTACGCCCCACCGTGTTGTGCTGACAGTCATCACACACTCCACCGCTGGTATTTCCAGTTGCCATGTACACGGCCATGTCAAAGTGGCACTGTGCAGAGTGTTCGTTGCAATTGCATTCTAGGATAAAGATAAACAAACTAATTCTAAGTGACAATCAATTTTTTAAACTAAAATTTCTATCAAACAACTACATTAACTTATTTGGAAAGGAGTGCAGCAGCAGCTGAATATTTGTATTAGCAAAATCGGTTAAAAATTGGGTAATCTCTGCCATTTATAAGACAGAGAGCACAGTTTCTCATGAAAGACTCGTCGGACATTAGTACCATAGATTTTACAAAGCAGAATTTAAATTTGTCACACCTACTTTTGCATGCATTGCTGTTGCGACCCTCGGCAGGTCGCCATGGCAAGTCATGGTAAAAGTCCAAGCACTGTTCACAGTTTAGGCCCTTGGTGTTGTGCCTGCACATGCAGTGACCATGGACCTTTCATTTAAAGAAAGAGAGAGAGAGATTGTAACATACAAAGAAACAATATATTGAAAATAAAAGCAATGCTCATTTCCTCTCATTGACTAAGGGTTCGTACAAAGAAATAATAGTCTTTGATTGTTGTGAGAATTACTAGGCACTTTTAAAAAGAAAATCCAGCGGCTTGAAAATAAAGGAACAATAAGAAGAACAAGTTATTTCATCTTTGACTGGGAAGATGTTAACTGCCAGGGCAGCAGTGGGTCCTTTCTCACCTGTCTAATGTATAAAGGAACTACACGCTGTCCAGAACACCCTTAAAATGAGATGCTAATTTGGCTATAGGGCCAAGTTAGATTGTGGCAGCTCAGTTTGTTTAATCCAGAGTTTATACCAAGCAGCTATATACAAGTTTTAGAGCTGTTCTACATCCAAGCTTTTCAGGGACTGGGACATGGTTGTGCTCTCCCTTACCCATGGCTTTTTTTAAATAAAATAAAAGTATGCAAACTGGGCAGAACTAGGTATAAATGAGAAGCGGACACGGAGCAACGGATTCAAACTACAAGAAAGAAAATTCCACCTAAACATTAGGAAGAACTTCCTGACAGTAAGAGCTGTTCGGCAGTGGAATTTGCTGCCAAGGAGTGTGGTGGAGTCTCCTTCTTTGGAGGTCTTTAAGCAGAGGCTTGACAGCCATCTGTCAGGAATGCTTTGATGGTGTTTCCTGCTTGGCAGGGGGTTGGACTGGATGGCCCTGGTGGTCTCTTCCAACTCTATGATTCTATGATTCTATGATTCTATGAACAGGTCTACTGAGGTCTCATTTACTTTGACCCTCAACATTAATTTAAATTGATATAAAAATCTAGTTTTGCTACCTCTGTTTACGTTGGCAGCTCTCCTTAAGGAGGGAACCTCTTAAGAGTCTGAGTAGCAGAATTGTAACCAATCTGACTTTAACACTGCTTGTTATGAAAAATATATAAAAACTTACCATTCCTTCCACCTCTTCATCATATCCATGCACCGGTGCACACTCACTGGCATGTCCATAACAGAAGCAATTTCCACGGACCACCATGTCATAAATGGCATAATAATATTTTTCTCTGATTTC
This sequence comes from Zootoca vivipara, assembly GCF_965207765.1. Lineage (NCBI taxonomy): Eukaryota > Metazoa > Chordata > Lepidosauria > Squamata > Lacertidae > Zootoca > Zootoca vivipara. The sequence continues at coordinate 7,678,074 of NC_142592.1, forward strand.
CATTCTTGAATCCAGAAGGTTGTCTCCCAGTGTGTGCAGTTTGGTAAATTTGATTCTTAAATTTGTGATTTTTAACATATCTGAAAAGCCAAAGATAAATAAAGTAAGGGTGTTGTTGTTGTTGTTGTTTAAAAAAGGAATTTAGTTTCATTGCAAGAGACATATTAGGAATATTTATTATAAAAAGCTTATGAGTAACAAAGTGTTTCTCAAACTTGGGTCCCCTGCTGTTGTTGGACTACAACTCCCATCATCCCTAGCTAGCAGGACCAGCAGCCAGGGATGATGGGAGTTGCACATATTTATCTCCTCCCATTCCCCCATCAACTGCAAGTCATTCCACCAAGCAGTTATGAGCTGGGTGTGGGGGGTGCAACAACTGGCGCAATTTAAAGACACTAGCAACCATTGGGGAACCTCTTCTCAATTAACTGTTTCCATCCCAGCTGATCACTAGAAGATCTTGTAACGAATATCTGGTGCCTATGTTTGCTCATTTCTTTCTCCACACCCCCAATCCATTTTTCTTTTGTTTTGTACCATTTAGAAGCAGGGTCTATCTTGTTTTTAGTGTATTATATAAGCTTACCTGGGAGCCTCTTTTGGCTAAATAGTGAGATGGAAATTTGTTAAAAGAAAATAAATATACCAGCAAGAAGCTTCCCTGAAAATACACTTAGGCTAAGGCGACTAAGTTGTAAGCATTATTCAAATTCAAAGTATTATTATTAAAGAACTGTTTTCCCATGTTAAATCTATTTTATTACATCTATACCCTGCCTTTCTTCTATCACGGACACCAAAGAGGCATAAGTAGGGACCCCATCCAGTTGCTGAGCAGACTCAGTCCTGCTCAGCTTTTACGAAGTTACTGTATCATGAACCTTAAATCCATGCCCTAGGCCTAGCCTGATTTTAATCACTCTGAAGCTCTGTGATAGGGAAGGAAATATGCTTATTAAATAAATACATTTAAATGTATGACGATTGTTCAGCAGCAAGTTTCTTGTAAATGTCACTCATTAATGGTATATGCTGAAAAGAAGCAGGAATTTATGTAGCTGAAATATTGATTTAAATAGACTTAGCTCTATTGAGTCATTAAAAAGTTCAGTATGTTCATCACCACTGTTGTTTGTGATGGGACACCTAAGGACATTTCAGTACCCTTTCATCAGCTTCTAAGCATGTATGTTTAAGAACTCCTTTGATCCCAGTGGGGATCACAGGCTGGTGTTAATGAAAATTCTTCAGGCACTCAAGTCTTGCAAACACATACATTTCCAAGCTCACATGAAATCCATCTGAAACGACCTGTGCTCCAAAATGTTGAAACATACTGGCTCCAACAAGCCAGTACAGGGATGCAAGTTTTTCCATATTCTGTAACAACAACTTGTAATTCTTTTTAACTTTCAAGACTAAGAGGTTGTGCAATCAGTGCAAGTAGTATTAAAACATGAGTCTGCAAGGAACCTACAATCTGCCAGCTTGGTGACAGAATTACAGTATTGAATAACCTTGAACCATTTCTCACCCTTATTTCTCTTGTCTGTAAAAAGTGAAGAGGACTTCACCACACAAGGCTGACATATGAGATAATTATTGTAAAGCATTTAATGCAGTTCAAACGCAATCCTAAAAATGTATAGGAAGATAAGAAGCTTGCATACTTACTTTGAATTCTTGGGCTATATGGGTCCTCTATTCTAAAAGCAGGATCCAGAGCACGATAAATTACCTGAAACAAACATGGGGATTCATCAGCGTCACAGAGATACAGCCTCACTAGTAAGGCAGATCAATTGTAGATAAAACTACCAACCTCTCCCTCAGTTGAAGGTTCAATATCAGAGTAACGGGAATCACAAATTATTTCATCTACTTTCTTCATTGGTCCACCGTAAACACCTGGGAATGAAGTATCACAGTCATAGGCAAAGTATCTATATACTTGCCAAGTTTTCCCAAAATCTGAGGATCTTTCAATCAGCATTGCAGCTGGGCGAAACGTCTAAGAATCAAGAAGAGGAATAGATTTTAATGAATATTAAGCTACAAATTATTTGGAACAATGTTCATCAGATGTTTGAAATAATTTTCCAGTATCATTTACAATTTCCTGAACGTTTCTTTGACTTTTCTGCTGCTGCTGCTTCTGCTCCTTGCAATGATTATGCTCAGATCTGTGTGGCCTATACATGTCAGTCTACAGAATATGCTTTTAAACAACAATAAGCCTCTTGTAATTGCAGGTGCTCCAACAGGTCAAGGCCAAGGAGTGTGTTAATAGTGATATTCATTCATTCGTCCAGGCTGTACCAGAAAAAGGCACAGCTGCACCAGCTAAATCCCCAGATTGTATAGGAATGGTGTTGCTTGATGGATGGAGAACTTATGAAGTCACAGCGCAAGCAAATGTATCAGTAGCAATAAGGCTGCATTGCAGTTTATTTTGCCACAAATAGATCAGTACTGGGGGGGGGGGTATCAACCAGACTAACATAATAAGGACCATTGCTCAGTGTTTCTTGGATTTCCTGATGTACCCCTTCGCTCCATGGTTGAGGACTGCTGGTTTATAGTCCAGTGGCCTGGCCAAATATTAGACAGTTCTGTGTGTTCATAGAAAGGCAACTGCATTGATGCTTTGATAAAGATGGGGGAAAGTAAGTTAAATGGAAGAGATTGATTATATCAGTTAAAAGTTGGGTATTCAATTGATTAAAAATGCTATACTGTACAAACATATATGGTGCTTCTTGGGTATACGTACTGATTATTATTAGGTACTGCTCACTTGGAATGAAATTACGGTAAGCGTCTAAATTATTTTCACATAAGCAATGTGTTAAATGTAATCCCAGCACAGATTTTCTGAATGCACATCTCAGGAGAGTCAAACTATTGTGTACCTCCCCAATGAAATTTATTTTAAACCATATGGGCGCATCTGTCCTGCCAAGACATCTGTTCAGAAGGAAACAAAAGAACTTTGTATACAGATGTTCTTTTTTTCCTGGAGATTATTTCAGCTGCCAAATTTGAGAGAATTCTAAAGCCAATAATTTTGTTGTCTTAAAGAATCACATTCCCAGAGTTTGGATCTGATACAACTATAAGGAGAACAGAGAAGACTATGTGGACAAAACAGCCTACAGAACCCTCAACTTTATCAACAAAAATTTAGTGATAGACCAGCTACTGATTACTGCTGAAGAGGGCATAGATGAAAAAGCAACAGTAAGACCTCAATCCTAACCATGACCATTCAGTAGTAAATTTTACAAAATTCAGTGGGGCTAGTGGGATCAGAATTGCAGTCCTAATCTTTGTTTTTCCTGTTTTCTGAGTGTTCGGAATTTATTTAAAGACTTACCTAAGAATGCAGAAGAAGCCAATTAGCCTGTATCGTAAAAATGATGTGGTTTATCTTACCTCTTGCATTCCAGTTTTAATAGCTTTTAAAATCCTTTTTAAAAGATCTCCCCAAAACATGGGGTGCTATGCATTTTATTCTCAAGCAGCTCGTTAACTGCCTTCCAGATTACACAAGGGTCATTTGTGATTTGCGAGAATGTTATGGATTCTTTACCTTGAAGGTCATAATGACATGAGTGAAATGGAATTCGGCTTCCAGATCCAACTGGATGGTTACATTTTCTACTCCTACAGGACCAAGAGAAAATGGAGAGGAAGTTGCACAGTAAACAAGAACATTTGTCAAAAGTCTAATTTCATCAATTCATTTCCAGGGGGTATGTGTTGGGTTACAAAAAAGCCAGTTTTGTTTTTTGTTTTTGTTCTCTGTGAAAGGGTGCAATATAGAGTAACATAACAACAAAGTACTAATCAGCTACTTGTTGTAGAAATTAAAAATCACAGTGTTTTTGTTTTTAAAACATCTCTAGTGTTTATATTTGGGAACATTCACAGAGTCAAAAGTAAACCAGGGACAAATTCTACATAGGTTTCTTATCCTTTAGCTCAGTTGTTTGGAAACAAGCTGTATAAAAATCAATGGGAGACATGAATAAAACTGTGAAGAACACCATCATTTTTTAAAAAAAAATCTCACACAGCACCAATGGAATATGTAATGTGCTTTTTAGATATCACTTCAGAACCCCTTTTCCATAGTAACATTAGAATACTATGTCTGAATACCACAGAATACTAAACTTGGTATAGAATGGTTTATATAATTAAACAGCAATAACTAACTATAGTATACTAAAGTTCATTGCCCAGGATGTATTTATTTATTATATACTGTGCCATTTAACTATAGTTGTCTCTAAGCAGTGCACAAGAAATACAATATGGAAAAGGTAGAAATTAGTTAAAACTGTAAAATCAGATTTCAGATAAAATGCCTGCTGGAATAAAGAAAAGCAGTCTGTAAGACAAGTGGAATAAAAACAGCTGCAAAAACTCCAGCAAAAAAACATAGCATCAACACCAACCAAATCATCTTAAACTTGTCAAATATCTGGGACAGGTGGATCTCACTGGGACAAATATTTGACAACCAAGGAGTCACAACTGAAAAGGCCCTCTTCCCTTATCACTAACTTCTATATCTCTCTCAGAGGGAGCACACAGAGGAAGACCCCAGTTAACACTTTGTTTGTTCTGGAAAAACGTGGTCTGAGGCCTTGTCATTCACCCTGCACCCAAGTGACATTCCATTCTTCTCAGTGCACAGAATAGGTTGGGCCAGTTAAAGTCCGAAATGTTAAAGGATTCTTTTATAGAGGCAGGTGGGAAAAACAGGGTATAATATGCCCACTTGGGCATAGCACTGAGAAGGAAGGATTGGTTTGTCTGATTTACTCTAGTTGCCTCCGCCTTCCCCTTTATGGTGCAGCCTTCAGTCAATGTAGCCGCACCATGTCAGGAGATGCTGCTGCCTGCAGCTTACTAAGCCTAAATGAGTTTCAGGTTCTTCTCAGCCAATGGCAGAAGTTTGATGTCCCTCTGCCATAAAATGTAAGCCTGTGAATCCTTTTAAGTACAGGAGACAGACGCAAGAAGAAAGGAAAGAACTGTACACTCAACATTTTAAACAACAATCATTATAAATGACCTTACTGGAGCCTGGTCTAATGCAAAAACAACAACAAACCAAGCAAGAAGAACCATGTGTTATTTATTTCTGAGGGATACTTGTGTGAACTTTTATGCTGAAACATTTATGCGCTGCTGCTGCCAAGTTTAGTACAATAAAATGACATGACGGCTGTTTAGAATACCAAATGGAAAATACTGAAGACAGAGAGCTCAAGTTCCTTAATTCTTAATGATTTTTTTCTCTGTAATCTAAGGAAGAGTTGTTCTTAAGAGTACTTACTTACAACTAAAATTGTAGGAGTTTCACAACCAATCACGTTATTGCCTAGGATTATTCCTGATGAAACATTTTCTCATATGCCTCATTCTGATCTTAAAGGAGAAAAAGATTGAGGGCAATATGTGAAAAATTTCCCTTTTTAAAATAACTAGATATATGGAACTATTAATTCCTGCCTTCCAAGCATATTGAGACGTTGCCTGAAAAAACATCCTCTAATTAAAGGATATAGTTTTACACACACACACACACAAAAAAAAAAAAACCATGTTCAAAAGACTGAAACTATAAAGCAGAATTACAAGGCAAACAGCTATATAGATGATTATGAATACATACAAAGCAACATTTTAAGATCAACTGAGGGCAACCAATTAAGTGTTAGGGAAATTCTTCCCAAATTAACAGCTTACCATTTTCTGACTGCCACCATAACTTGAGACGGTTTGGAGCAAAGGTAGTAACCACATTTTCAATACGATGGCTGTCAGGATTGAGTGTCTCATGGAATGGGTCCCGTGAAGAACATGTGAAACACTTTTTATCCTCCTGAAACAAACAAGACAGATCAGTCTTGCAGAAGTCGCTGTCTTCCCCTAAATTCCACCGACCACCCAATTCACAACTATGTTTCACTTATCCTTACAGTCAACAGCAGCACATGAAAGGGAGGTGCTCCTCTTCTGACTTGAATACGATGCCTTATTTAAAGACAGAGGGTAATTTTGGCCATTTTCATCTTGTCTTGTAGTTGACTTCTATTTGTTTAACCAGAGCTTGTGTTTTGTATGGGCAAAACTTCCATTTTTGGAAATCCCCATCTTGCCTTTTGACATGCTCTTGGATTTTTTTGGAACCTTTCCTAATCAATGGTATTAATTCTATCTGAGCTTCTCTTACTAGGGTTTTAAAGAACCTGCAAGTTTTCTGAATATATTTTATCATTCTAACTCTTTTTTCTGACTTTCTTTTAATCTCATTTCTGTTTATGAAATCAAACGTTGGAACTCTCTGGGGATTTTGTCACTGGCGCATATGTTGCATTTGATAGCATTGTGGTCACGTCTCAAAATCCATCTGGCAACACTTGCACCAGATCCTGAGCACCATTCAGAATAATGTCTAGGGTCACATCATGGGAAGGCTTCACATTAAGTTCAATTTGCTGGGGGCTCAAAATAGTTATAAAAAATATTTATAGCATATTTATCTGAGCTATTTGCATACAACTCCTGCAAGCATTCCTGGAAGCAAGCATTCAGTCGACCCAACATATTTGTCTTTTATTGTTCTCTTATCTCGCTTCTGCTACTGTCTGAGCCTGATGCCAGGATATGCATAGGACTAAAGATAAATACCCCTGCATGCCTCTTTCTTTTACATGGACAGTCACTGTGCTCTAGCGCAATGGATGGTTGCTTCATACTATTGTACTTATCTGTGCCTTTAACTTGGGGAGGGGTGATGGAGGAGCAATCTCTGAATGTCTGGTTCAGCATCACTGAGTCACTTGAGAGGCTCCAGTGATCGATTGCTTTGAAGGGTGGGGAGGGATCCAAAAGCCACAAGATGTGACTGACTTTATTAGGGTCTAGCAAAAACACCATAAAGTTATGAGAAAGTTTTTGAGCAGAACAGAGTGTTAATTAAAAAGGGGCTGGAAGTGGGCAGGGGAAAAGGTGGGCATGTCATTGGCCCAAATTTTGTAGCTTTTAATAGTCAAAGAAGAATTGCAGGATAAGTTGTGTATACGGTATGTTTTTAGATTAGCCTCACCAGGTGCAAGACAGATCACAGGAGGCACTAAGGGCTACCAAGACAAAGAAAAGATAATGGGTTGTTTCCCCAGTTTTGAAAAGACAAAATCTAGTAGTTACTTGGTTCAGTCTGCCATGTTAATTAGAACACATGGGTCTCTTGGAAGGCAAAGGGCTTGTTCACATGTAATGCTAAACTGTGGTTTAGTGCAGGGGTAGTCAACATGCTGACTTCCAGGTGTTGTGAACTACAACTCCCATCTTCCTTGACCATTGGCCATGCTGCTGACTGAGGCTGTTGTGGGAGTTTGAGACCAAAATATCTGAAGGGCAGCCTGTTGGCTACCTAGCACTACACTGATGAGCCTCAGTGATTTGAAGCAAAACGCCTGGCTCCTTCCTGCTGAGATTGTTATCAGTTTTGGTTTCTTTGAATCTTGGCTTAGCATTATGCATGAAACAGAAATCCCGGTTTAAAACAAAATATGGCTAGCTTTATAACACATGGATTGAAGCTGGCTTATCTTGAAATTGATTGGAATTTAAAGCAGAATTTCTGCTGCATTCATAACACTAAGCTGAGATTCAAAGGAACTGAAATGTTCCTTCTCCCAGATGCGTGGGAAGAAGAGAGGGGGAAGGGGGTGAGCTTGGTATTCTGCCACCTTGCCAGAGCTTTAAAGTTTGTCTGCATAGTGGAAAACCTTGGTTTAGCTTTACATGTGAATGTACTCAGAGAGCAGAAGTAAAGACAAACATGCTAAGTTGTAGAATAATTGTAGAACAAAGTTTTAGAATAATTTAAATGGTTTGATTGCTTTGAAGTCTGTGTTTGCTTTGAAGTGCTTTTACTGGCTCGTGCTTTTTCTGCCTAGCATGAAACCGTCATTTGGAAGATACTGGGCAGTCTACCAGACTGATACAGTACTTCATTCCTGGATGCCTTGACATTGTCAGTCTGACTCAGTGTCTCTTACAGAATGACCTAATTGCAAATGGTTGTAGATCAGTAGCAGCATCTTAGAATATTTTTTAAAGTGTATAATTCTGAATAAGCACTACTTTTAAATTTTATTTTATGTCCCAGGTGCCTCCTTACCCACCTTTGGGAAGGCAGCGTGAAGATGGGGGGGGAGGGGCAAATTTTGGCCTTGCGCAGGGTGTCATAGTGCTCAAGTCCACCACTGCTGTGCTTCCTATGTGGTGATGGGTCCTGTCCAAATTACTGTCTGCTGGTTTGAGTTATGCAGTGAGACAGATTTTATGATCCAGTTATTTGCTGGAGACTGGAGGGTAATTGGTTTGCATTCATTATTAGCCTCTCCCCGCTGCAGTTATGTTAGGATGGTTCAGAGGGATTCTCCTGAAGGAGCACTGATGTCATTGTCAACAATCGGCTATGGAAATCAATGTGGCATCAATCAGTGCTGTCAATATAAATGCCTTAGACAGAAATTTATAGCGAATGCAGGGGCGACAGCAAAAAGGTATTGGGTATGAGAGGACATGTTGGTCTTTTTGTTGACAAACCAGACCCATAAGAATGTATCTGACCCAGTTAATTTCCGAATTGCACTTCTCTCTATTGAAAGTGAATGGGCCAAATCCCATGAGTCTCAACACTGTCATGAATTTACCCAGGTGGTTATAAGAAAACCACTATCCCATCTGATGTTCTCTATCTCTAAAATGTGTGAATGTTTTCTAGGATATATCCTGCATATTAAATTATGTGCATATAATTCTGTATTATTTGCTCTCAAGACAAGTTAATTCATTTTTTGCTGATTGTGGTACAGTTGCAGTCTGCATTGTGTTGCTCTGTGGTGGCCTAATATCATGTGTGGATGGCAAGGAATTTATAAGCATGACCAATAGCTATAAATCTTTTCTATGGGCTGTACCCCCTGACTAGCTATATTCTGCTGGTGGGAGTGGAATGGCAGAGTGGGTAGACTTGTAGCCAACCTTTTGAGGGAGCACCAGATGCCATTATAGTAGATTACAAGGCACAGCTATTTGTGCTATCAAGAAAGTTTGCCTTTTTCTTGCAACATGAACAACTATTTTGCATTGTGAAGGTATTTGAAGCCTTCTCATTACTGCACTCATTACTGCAGCCCCTTTCTACCTTGATTATTCCCGATTTCTGTCTTTATCTCACGATAACATGATTCTCATATAGTCAGTATTATCCATGTTCTCTTTTCAACCTTAGCACTCCCTCTTCCCCAGATTGCCTTGTAGGCTTCTAGTATTACATATAATCGCCAATATACCAACTCCCTTTTTGTTTATAATTTCCTCTTACAATTATTGGTTTCTTCAAATAGATATCTTTACTTTCCATATGCTCATTGCTCTGTTCTCATCTGGATAACCAGTAACATTTTCGCCATCATCCCTAAGGATTGAGTCTTCCAAAACTGGATACACAAGTCCTCTTACCTTTTCTCCATAATTCAGATTAAAAACTACTCTGCTACTTTCTCTTATTTTTTAAAAAGAAAATACTTACTAAATTCATTCTCTCTCTCTCTCTCTCTCTCTCTCTCTCTCACACACACACACACACACACACACAACTTTCTATTTGTTTACTCAAAGTATATTTCATTTTCTTTTTGACAAAATTTGTTTTATATTTGAAAAATGCTCTGGGAAAAGTTTAACAATGTATTGCTAATCCTTGTTTGCTTAACTGTATTTCCTCAGTCTATATCTTTGACCACACTGAAATTGCTAGAATTTTAGCTACCGTATATATCCTTCTAGAGACTATAAATGAAGGAAGTAGTCTAGACAGCTCTCATATATCATGCTGGGGGTAGTGCAATCAGCAGAATGTTTTTATTAATATATCTGAACACATTACACCATAAATGCATTAACCATTAACAATTATCGTTTTAGAACAAGTAACTTCAGCTGATATTTTGCATGTATTTATAATTCATTGGGAATTAAGACCTGCTTAATTGTGACCAGAACAACAGAAGAGAAATTTGATGCAGAAATGCCACCCCCCTCACACACACAATTGATGGCTAGTTATAAGAACCATCTTATCAGTATGCAGCATATGAACTATAAATGCTAGCTTGAGGAAAACTAAGTAGCCATTAACATCAGTGTGATACAATACTAATCTCAGTTTAAGTAGGCACAATCCTATGAATATTTAATCAAGAGTAATCCTAATGTGTTCCATGGGATTTACTCCCTTGTAACTGTATCAGTTACACTCAGCCCTGAGTGCTCACTGGAAGGACAGATCCTGAAGCTGAGGCTCCAATACTTTGGCCACCTCATGAGAAGAGAAGATTCCCTGGAAAAGACCCTGATGTTGGGAAAGATTGAGGGCACAAAGAGAAGGGGATGGCAGAGGACGAGATGGTTGGACAGTGTTCTCAAAGCTACCAACATGAGCCTGACCAAACTGCGGGAGGCAGTAGAAGACAGGCGTGCCTGGAGCAGAGCTGTCTTTCCTACTGGGCTGATCTATCCATTCAAGGAGGCCATGTAACTGACTTTCCCAAACAGTCAGTGCCTACATGGCTTTTAAGTATAAGATTTTTGAAGTTTGTGGTGGTATTTTGTTTTTTGTTTAACTTTGGGGCATCAAAATATCTTAGACCAGCATTATCCAAATGGCTTGAAACACAATTACAATTAAAGAATGGAATCCCCCACCCACATCATTTGCTTCTTCCTGATGTGACTTCACTTCAGCACTAAAAAAAAAACTGAATCAGAAATGGGATAACTTCCCATGCAGACATGCCCAATGACACAGATATTTTGTTAAAACTAAGAGCCCTGGGATTTATCTGCATTTTTGGACAGAATTCCCAGAAGTTTGAGATAAGAATTTTTGTTGGTGTCACAGCTAAGGACTGCGGGAAATAAGGCCTCATGCTCCTAATGATCCTGGGAGAAGGTGGTTCGGTGCATTCAGGGAGCAAAAACAAACAAGAGCAGGAAACAGCAGGACACATGCAACTGTACAAACAAATCTGAGCCAGGGGGATGGTGTCTGCTTCCTCTCAAAGCTCTGGACAGCACCAGATGTTTCTACTTATCTAGAGAGGGTGTGGGGCTGCTTGGTCAGCTGGGGGGGGGGGGAGAGGAAGACCCAGGACTGTTATGATCAATTGCCCTTCAATTACACTCAACCAAATTCCTCTTTGCTCTGAGACAGTCTTCTGCAAAAACTTACCTGGAGGTGGCTCACAATGCAGTATGGTTCAGGCTTTTGAAGCCCACATGTAGACGTGACAGTTAGCTTGTCAGCCCGGCCAATCAGCAAGTCTCCTGTGGCTGGATAGCAGCTCCCCTCTGCACATCCGTAGCTGAATTCTGGTTCCTGAGCTACTGCAATGGTCCAAAGGCCTAAAAATGGGAAGGAGAAGCAAGGGCCAGGAGCAGATCAGCATATGGAAGAGGAAATGTTTCACTGGTGGATGCCATGAATAGCATCACCTTACACACGGGGTAATTGCTAGATGGCAATTTCATAAATGTGTTGATGCTAACAATAGTAAGGGATAGACACTAAACCCTATGAAGTTGTGCCATTTTCTTGCTTGAAGAATAAGCAATCTCTGTCAATGCTTTTGTGAAATTGCAAGTGAGCAGGCAATAGCCACCGATTCCTGTCCCAGATGAGAATAAAAGCATTCTGGATTCTATGGTTATTTAAGCTGTGCAGTAGCAAAAGAAAAACAGCCACACAAAAAAACAGATTTATTGAAAATATAGGGCCCCCTCATCACCCCAAGACAATTCACACAACTGGCTTATATAGTACTCAGTAACTTGCAATAGTAACAAACTTCCCCTAGCTACTCAATCTTGAACAGCACTCTCAATCCTTCATTTGCATGTTGTGGACCTGAGTGAGAACTGCAGCGACAGTGGGCAGGGTAAGAACTGCAGCCACGGTGACCAGAAGGAGTACTGCAGTTAACTTAATACATAACAGAAACCATTACAGTGGTGCCTCGCTAGACGAATGTAATTCGTTCCACGGGTCTTTTCTTATAACGAAAAATTCGTCTAGTGAATCCCATAGGAATGCATTGAATGTTTTTTTGCCCATAGGAGCACATTAATTGAATTTCAAAGCATTCCTATGGGAAACCACGATTCGCTAGACGAATTTTTCGTAAAACGAATTCGTCTAGCGAGGCAACCTCCACTCGAAAAATCCTTTCGCTAAGCGGAAATTTCATTAAGCAGGGCATTCGTTAAGCGAGGCACCACTGTACTGTTAAAGTAATATGACTGGTGTGGATGTGACCAAGGAGCCTTAGGCCAGGGATTCTTTCTTCAATCTCATTTGAAAAATAGAAAGAAGCTTGTATGCTGCCTTGAGCCTTGGACGAACAATGAGATGCACGTGAAATGAATATACTTCTATGGAAACATACATAGGGTTCTGTGTTCAGACTGAATCCTAGCCACTGGGCCAGTTGTACCGAGCTTGCACATGCGCAACCCATAAAGGCTGCAGTCTTGCACACTTCTCAACAAGGAGAAAGCTCCTCAAAACCAATGAGACTAACTTTTGAGAGTCTGTGTAGTTGTTTTAAAAAACCCCAAGCCAGGACCTGGGGGACCAGGGTTCAAATCCCCTTTCAGTCACGAAGCTCACTGGGTGGTCTTGGCTCAGTCGCCATTTCTCCGCCTAACCTGCCCCACAGGCAACACTGCTTTTAGGGCGGTGAGAGCGGTTTGCCCACACTGGGCGTGAGCCAAAGGGGCACAAAAACAGCACCCTTGAGAGCATGCGCAGAAGGCAAGGGGGTGAGGTGCTTCAACAAACTCTACAGTGGTACCTCGGTTTATGAACACAATTGGTTCCGGAAGTCTGTTCATAAACTGAAGCGTACATAAACTGAAGTGAACTTTCCCACTGAAAGTAATGGAAAGTGGATTAATCTGTTCCATACGGTCCGCGGAGTACTTAAACTGAAGCGTTCATAGACTGAAGCGAACTTTCCCATTGAAAGTAATGGAAAGTGGATTAATCGGTTCCAGACGGGTCCGCGGAGTACTCAACCTGAAGCGTACTTAACCCGAAGCATGGGTGTAATTGGTTCCGAAGTCTGTTCATCAACTGAAGCATACATCAACTGAAGCAAACTTTCCCATTGAAAGTAATGGAAAGTGAATTAATCCGTTCCAGATGGGTCCGCGGCGTTCATAAACCAAAAATTCGTAAACCGAGGTTCCACTGTATTCTCAAAGGAACTGTTGCGAAAATAAGTTTGGCCATCTTTTGTAACACTGTGCGAGGCCAAAACTTGGCGCCACCCAGACAGGATCTTCTCCATATTGTGCCCTCTCCACTCAATGCAGTGTGTGTGTGTAAAACCTCCTGCACCACCCTGAATAAGAAATCAGAAATATTTGGAGGGGGCCACATTTTTATCCTCGCTCTGGACACACTATGACCAAAGTCACAGGGTTGTCCTGAGGACGATATGGAGAGAGGGGAAGGCCACCTTGGAGGAAGGAGTGGGATAGGAATATAAATACTGCATGTTAACTGGAGGGTCGTGAGGTGAAGCGTGCTCCAAAGAGGAGGCCTAGTCTGGAGGCTTTGGAGGGAGCCACGAGGCTGAGGGGAAAACGCGGCTCGCGGAGAGGAAAGTTCCCGCCAATTTCCCCCTCACGGAGCCGGCGCCATTCCCTCCCCTCCCCTCCCCTCGACGCGGCCGCGACGGAGACTCTCCAGCGGCGGAGAACAAGAGGGCAAGGAAAGCCATATGGCGCCAGGCGACGACTCTTCCCAAATCCACGCCGGGCCGTGTCTCCCTCTCGGGAGCTGAGCGCACGCAAACCAGGGGCGGCGGCGGAGAAGAGCGCAAAGGCGGCGGAGCGGAAAGCAAAGGCCTCTTGGCGCTTACCTGGGAGCAAGGACGCCGCGGCGGGCCTTGCTTCCGAGTAGACCTGACTTGGATTGCGCTATGGCAGGGGGTGGGTGGGTGCGCGCGCGCGCGCGCAGGGTTTCTGGAGGCTGAATTGGTTCCAAGCACCACCAGGGCATCATTTCGCTTTGCTAATGGGCTTGAGCAGCAAACAAGGCGTTTGCGTTTCCCCGCGACTCGGGTGTTGCGCCGTTCTCACGAACGCGCCAACGGGCGTCGTTCTCCTTACTGAGTTCCGTGGGGTTTTGGATTCCCAGGGTTCGCGCTTGTCTGCACGACTGCAAGCTAACGAAGCAAGCTGATGCTAAAGGAACGCGACTCAATTTGCTTTCAATGGGGTTTACAGCCCGGGATGTATAGGAATCGCCATATCACATACACATGACACACAGTATATATATATATGAATCGCGAGATATATAGATACACACAAACACACACACCGCCCTATACCGGTTCACAGAACAAATTCAAAATATAAAACTAAAAAACGTATAATCAAAATAAAAACAGCTGGGGACTTTTCTTCACTCCCCAGACGTGTGGATCTATCTGGTCCAGGGTGTGCGTTGGGGTTGTGGGGATTCTTTTAAGGGCAGTGGTGGCCAAACTTGGCCCTCCAGCTGTTTTGGGACTACAACTCCCACCATCCTTGACCACTGGCCCTGTTAGCTAGGGATGATGGGGGTTGTAGTCCCAAAACAGTTGGAGGGCCAAGTTTGGGCATGCCTGTTTTAAAGGTCTTGAGTTTGCCTTTAAAAATCGGTTCTTAGCATCTTTCAGGGCAGATGCGGCTATGAGTCACTGCGCAAACGTAGGCAAAAAATTGTAACATCTAAGTTATGTAAAGCGCAGTCCGATGCCCGTTTACTCGGAAGTAAATGCCACTGTGTTCGATGGGACTTGCACCATCGAAGCCTTAGACAGCGCCATCCTATCGGAAGTAAGCCCTAGTCAGTGGATTCAATGGGACTCACTCCCCAGGCGGGAGTTGGAACTTCAGCCTATTTGCAGCCTCATCCTATGCAGGTTTACGCGGAAGTAAACCCACGAGGTTCCGTAAAACGTCCTCCCACATCAACGTGCATTCATGCATTGCCGGGGGGTTAGACTACATTACCCTTAGGATCCCTCCCAACTCTACAATTCTTTGATTGCCAGCGGATCCCACGCGCACTTCCTCGAAAGTAAGCCTGGCTTGCTCCCATGTAAGTGGGCGCAGGATTGCAGCCTTAGCCATGCAAATGTCCCAACATCCATCCTTACAGCTGCAAGGAACTTTCGGAGGAAACAGCCCGCTTGATCGTTCATAAGACATGAGTAACATACAGTAAAGGCGGGTGTAGCTTGAAAACCGGTCTATGCCCGCAATGAGCTTGCAATCTCTAGGGAGAGGAAGGGGAAGAGATAAGGGTAGCGAGAAACGAGAGGAAGGGGGTGATGGTTAAATTGCAACAAGGGGAGTTTCTAAGTACTTGAGCAAATGCCATCGCTTACAAAAGTTCGTGCTGCAGCCCCTTTTGTTGCTGCCGCACATCTGAAATTTGTTAAAACGGGATGGTTTGAATGAAAAACAAAAGTTCTGCTCCGGGACTAACAAAGTTCTTCTCAGCTTGGGGAAACAAGGAACACACCGACTGCTTAAAACAATAAGGTAGTTTATAACAACATTAAACAATAATGTTTAATTACCTAGGAAACAGCAAAGATGCACCTGGAGAAGACCCATCTCATTACTTCTGCCAGGAAAGAAAAGAGAACAAAACAGCCACCCGGATTTCACCTTTCTTTCTACAAAAGGGAGAAGAAAAAGAGTAAGTTGCAGGGTTTTTATCTCCCACAGCAAAGGCAGCAAGGCATGCAGTTTGGTCTCCTTACCCTTTTCTGTTCCTTCCAGCCGGGATGCAAATCTGACACTGGGAGAAAGGAATCTCCGCTTGCCCGAGAGAGAGAGGGAGGCTCCACTACGCAGGCGCTAGAGGGAGGGTCGGTGAGGCTGCAATCCAGGCAGGGCAGCTTTAGGGAGAGCTTCTGCAAAGAGACCCTCGAGGGTTGCACAGGAACTTCTGTCCTTTGTCTCCGCGCTGAAGCACCATTATGACAGTTGTTTACTTTACAGTCGGGCAAAGAGCTTAGCGCCTTCAGGTTATTTCTGCTGCAAATATTTAGACTCGGGACTTGACTTTGGTATGCTCATCGGTTGGTTCATAGCTGTAACAGAGGACCTCCAGAACTCTAGAAGGCAATGAGAGTTTTGGGTTATCGGTTAGAGTGTGGGAGCACGACTTAGGAGGACCAAGTTTCAAATTCCCACTGAGCACTTGGCGACCCTGGGTCAGTCGCTGCTCTCCGCCTAACCTACCTCGCAGGGATGCTGTGAAGAAATGAAGTACTAGTCACAAAACATCTGGATTTACTTGGATCAAATATGATTTTGTGTTCCACACCGACTGGGACCTAGAAGCATTTTAATATGTTAACAATTCCATCAGAAATTTCCTTAAACAATGCATTTCAATCTCCAATTCCCACCCCCCAGAAAAACCTCTGTGTTAATAGTAGTTTATTGATATAAGTGAAACAAGCTGTTTCCTCTTACCAAATATATGTGAACGCTATTGATAGACAAAATGTTTTTGGTTCCATGTAAGTCATAGTTGTCTATAGTAATTATTACTGGCAGGGGTGAGTAGAAAGTGGACTGTGATCTACTGATAGATCTCTGGGTGATTTGAAGTAGACAGGCAAGGATTTTTAACTCCCCGTTTAACAAAGGCAACAACAAAACAAACCCTTATCTCAAGTTACATTGGTGATTTAAAGACAGGGCATGGGGGAAATCCATGATGTAACAAAGAGTGGGTTTTTGTGTGGAAGAATTGGGAACTTGCCATTCAGTTTAATTCTGGTACTCAAAACCAGTTCCTAGGCTTAGAATTCTTTAATTCTAAATATTTTGCACCTTAATCTGGTTGGTGGAACTCACGGTTCTAGTAAAAGGCAATGTTGCTCCTGTAAGGCTGAAGTCTAGCTACCCACAGAGGTATGTTATAAGTGACAATAACTCACAGCACTAACCTACCCATCTTTACTCAAAGTAAGTCGGCGGTTCGAATCCCCGCGACGGGATGAGCTCCCGTTGTTCGGTCCCAACTCCTGCCCACCTAGCAGTTCGAAAGCACGTCAAAGTGCAAGTAGATAAATAGGTACTGCTCCCGCGGGGAAGTCAACAGAGTTTCCGTGCGCTGCTCTGGTTCACCAGAAGCAGTTTAGTCATGTTGGCCACATGACCTGGAAGCTGTCTGCGGACAAATGTCAGCTCCCTCGGCCTATAGAGTGAGATGAGCACCACAACCCCAGAGTTGTCCATGACTGGACCTAACGGTCAGGGGTACCTTTACCTTTAAGTCCCACTTCCAGGTGTGTATGGGATTGTAGCTTGAGTATACTTATTACCTCCTATGTACTTCATGTCAAGTCTGTATCAAACTGCAGAGTTTTGGGCTCCAATATCATGCCCATCCATTTTTTGTTTTGTTTTTTGACATCCAACCTGAAGAAGTTCTGAAGACTGACATTTTAATTGGTCCTTATAAAATATATTTCTCTGTTGTCCTGAAGGTTTGAGTTTTTGAACTTTTCATTCACAATTAGTTTGGGCCAAATTAATGATGAAGTAGAGCATCTGTTGCCTTGATTGAATGGCTTGGTCTCTGAGGACTATGGGTGGTTGTTTTTTAAAATCACAGGGTGCTTTGTAGAAGTATGTGCAACAGTGACCTTACCATGTGTAGGCATTAAGTTGAAGGTTTATGATCTGTTCTGTGTTTCTCACTGGCAGTATTGTAGATTGGGTTGATGTGTGGGGTGCTGAGGTAGGAAAGGCATGAGATTCTAGTATTCTAGTCCTGTCCAGCACAAAAATTCCATAATGTGTTGTAGCTAATATCTTTATCTTGAATACAAGGCAGATTATTTAATCATGAATAAGGTGTATTTTGACAAATTAGTTGGTAACGCAACCCTTGCCTCGTCTTGTCAGTAGAAACCTACCTTTTATACAGCCTTCGGTTGATTTAAACTGTATTTTTTCGCATTCAGAACTGGAAATCCAGTAAATTCCATGCAAGCACAAATGACAAAAAAGTCTGAAAGGTGCATTTAATGTTCCAAATTCTATATAACTGGGGAAATACCTTTAATATGCCAACCAAAATATCATACAAAGGTATTGCCCTATTATGGTCTTTAGCATCTTGCTTATGGGTCAACACAGCTATCTTCACTCTGTGTGTGACTTTTAATGCTGTTTGTGAAAAACAACCTGGGACGCAGGTCCCAGAAATCTACTGATATGGCCAGTTAGTTGGTGTGTACTCCTTATTAAAGCTTTACTGATTATTGTGCTGATCAGTATCTTGAAATTTGCTACCCTACCATTTTTGTAACCACATTTTAGGCAATGTGTGAACTTGTAGACTTGCCAACATCTTGCTTAGAAAACCTGATTTAGCCTCTCCCCCTCCCCCTTCTGCCCATGGCAAGAGAATGCAACAAACCCCACCCCACCCCCACCCCCAAGCACTGGGAGATGGGTCTGCCTGTTGGATACAGTTTATGTCCTGGAGATGTTTATAGCCTGGGGGGAAGGGCAGCCACCCACTGATTTGGCCACCCACATTTGAGAGAGGTGAGTCATAAGGAAATGGCTGGAGGCTCTTAAAACTCACTGGCAGCCAAGGCTACTTAACCCTTTAAGTCAGGGTTTCCCAAACTGGTCCACAACCACTGAGTTCAATTCAGGTGGTCCCTGGGTGTGCCTGTGAACAACTGAATCAGGGGCTTCTCCGGGACAGGCTGGTGGGCAGGAGGAAACAATTTGAAAGGGTTGTGAAGAGGATTAAAAGCAGCCCAACACATTATGTTTTATTGTACAGGCAACAACCGTTTTATGCTTGTCCAATATGTGTGTGCAATTGTGAGAGACATCTGGCTTGCCAGTAGTACATATGAAAAGGATCCAGAGGCTGGATGGCCATTTGTCATGGAAGCTTTAGTTGAGATTCTTGCATTTGAAGGGTGTTGGACTAGATGACCCTGGGGGTCCCTTCTGACTCTACAATTCTATGATTCCTATACTGTACTTGGGAGTAAGTGCCATTGACTACAATTAGGCCTTCTTTGTAAACTTGCATAGGGTTGCAACATTGATTTGTTTTGCATGAATTATCATGCAAGTATGATTTAACACAGAGGATTTTTTTTATTTAAAAAAATGTACTGGAATTCCTATACACCACTCACTATTTGCATCTGATGACTTGTCACTCAGTCAAAATATGTGAACTCCTGCTAGGAAAAAAACACTTTTATTTGATTATGCAAATACTGTACAACAAGTCAATGTCTATATATCCAGACTATAAAAAATAAATTTGATAAAATTATGAATTATAAGTATAAATTAGGGTAGAAACCTTTCTAACAGCCTCATTTTGCCTCACATCTAACCTAACTGAGGCTTTATTTGCACAAAGAGCAGCTAGGGTGGAAAACATGTGTCTGGACAATACTACTTCAGATTGCAGTCACATGTGTGAAGGCTCCTTGTACATATAAAGTCAGGTGGTTTCCAGCTTAGTTGTGTCCCTAATAATAAGACTCTTTATCTTTAAAACCCCAACTGAGACATAGTTGTATGAGGCCTACCAACTGGAGTCTGTCACAACCACCAATATCTTTCTTGCATAGTTTGCATGTTAGTCCACAGATAAGAGTTGCTATGATGCATGGAGCAACATGTCAAGCCAATAAAGTTGCAGCTAGCTTAGTACGTACAGCAACTCTGCGTATGCAGCTTCCAGAGTCTGCAAAAAAAGTAAAAGTCTTGTGGCACATTAAAAACTAGAACAAGAACTAGCTTCTGTGGACGGCAGTGCAGTTGGTCAGATGATCTGATTAAGTAGGCTGTACAAAAACAATTTTTTTGTTTTGTTTTTAAGATACGGCATAAATGTTAACACACAAAGACAGAGTCAATTTTCACAAAACTACACATTGTTACCACTAGTTCGGTTTACAAAATTAGGCAACTGCTGTCAAGATTGCTGGACAAAACATAGAAAACAGCCTTATATGCAGTTAAAAGACCCTCTAGTCCAGTCAGTATGGCATACACCAGTGATGGAGAAGCTCCGGCTTCCCAGATTTTGTGGAACCACAACCCCTACCATCCCTATTTTCCATACTTGCTGGGGCTGATGGGAGATCAAATGCCATAACAACGGCAGGTTACTTCTCCTTGATCAATGCCAACTGGCAGTGGCTATCCAAGGTGTAAGACAAAATTCTCTCTCTGCCCTGCCTGGAGATTTCAGGAATTGAACTTGGAACCTTTTGGTGCAAAGCATATGCTCTGACGCTGAGCAGCATCTCAATTATTTATACGTAAACACCAGTGACAAAGGAAAGTCTGAAATATACTCCGAATAATGCTGCCCGGGACAAATATGGCAGCTGGTTTGTCACAGGTAGCAAAGAGATTTAGATGTTGAGGTTGTTTAAAACATTAATGTTTTAGAGATCTGAATGTAAACACAAGCTGCCATGAACAGCACTGCTGGAAATCCTTCCAGAGTATTGCACATGTTTTCTTCTTTCCCCTGCACTTTGCGTGGGGGCAGGAGGAGATGTGATTGGGAGAGTGAATTTATTATCGCAATGTTTATAAGTTTCTTGCTGCCTCATCAATCAATCTGGGAACGGCATTGCAGGGGCAGGGTGAGGGATAGGAGTGGGGTCTAGCAAACCACTCCTCGACTTTTCCTCCCACTCTCCCGACCTAATTATTAAGCTCCCCAGGCTCCAGAAAGAGGCATATGGGTTTAATCATTAGGCAGCGAGGTTAGGGTATTACCGAGGGAAAAGTGGTCCGCTGGTAAATAAATGTTGGTAAGTAAAGCGTTATGCAAGATGAAAGCATTCCCCTCCTGCTGTGACTATTGAGGCTTTCTGGAAATTAAGAAGGAGGGGAAAGATTTATAATTGAAAAAATAATATATATAGGTTGTGAATTCTGAGAGTTATTGCATGTGAAAGAACTCAAAGATAGCTAACACCAGGTGTTTAAAATACAGTCCGGGGGGTCTCAAAAGCATTAGGTCACCTGAAAGGGCATGAGAATGTTTTATAGAACAAAGCTTGCAGTCAGTCACACATACCCACACACACACCTTGGCTTATCCAGACAACCTGTTCAAAGTGTGCCTTCACAATATTTTAGGCTTCTGAAGGATAATTCGGAAAGCCCTAATTTAAAGGCAGTGGCAAAATATCCCACCTGCACACACTGAAAGAAGAAATAGCTTTGGATCCAACCAGGACACAGCTTTGCTTGCTTCTGAGGAGAGGAGAGGCAGATAACCAGGCTCTTGTTTGCTCTCTCTTTAACAAGGTGATCTCAAGAAAGAGAGCACTTGACCTGTAGAGGAAAACTGCAGGGAAACTGAAGGGAACTGATTGTGAGGGGAGTAGTATCACTGGTGAAAATGGCCTATGTGCCTCAAGGTAAAGTCTGAACTTACAGGGTGAGAAACTGAGCCAAGACATGCCAACATTTTGAGACCAATCTGTTTTCGCTCTTGTGAGAATTGCCTCTTTGCAGGTCCACAACTTGTGTTAGCCACAGAACATGGTAGGAGTATGGCAAGGGAGAAGGAGCACTCATTATCACTCCTGCTACTATTGAAAAGGTACATTGCACTTGAATAAATAGAAGGCACTCCAGATTGCAGTGGCCCTATTTAAGAGTTCCATTTCCCAATAAAAATTACTATACTTACAATGCATTCCATCTCTGTCTTCCTCTCGTTTATTTCCAGAAAGTAACACACTATTTTCTCTTGTTTCATTGGCTGGGATATGAAGGGACGTGGGTGACGCTGTGGTCTTCTAAACCACTGAGCCTAGGGCTTGCCGATCAAAAGGTCGGCAATGGGGTGAGCTCCCGTTGCTCGGTCCCAGCTCCTGCCCACCTAGCAGTTCGAAAGCACGTCAAAGTGCAAGTGTAGATAAAGGCTGCAATCTTAGCCCCATTTAGCTGGGAGTAAGTCCCATTGAATTCAGTAAGACTCAGTTCTGAATAGGTATGTCAGTAAATGTGTTGCATGTAGGTAGAACTGCAAAGCATGGCTGGTCTTGTATTACTGTCCAAATGTGTAATTTGTAAGGGATCCTTGTAGACTAATATTTTTAAATAGGGGAAAGTGCAGTAAAGTTGAAACCACACATATTTTGCATTCCTGTGCTGAGAATGCTTTATTAGATGTAATCAATTCTTTTGTTCCACTGCCTTCACAACAAATGCATATTGTCTGTCCATTGCCCTGGGGGACATATAATTAGAATACTTTTACATTTAATTTAATGTATGCCCCTGCCTGCTATAAATTCCCTTCTCTGACTTTAGATGAGACAAATAATACTATCTCAGCTCATAAAACCACCATGCTGTGCTGTGAGGGTTTTATCTTTTCTGGATCAAACTCTTGGCTTACTAGCTATTTAGGAATGTTTCAGACAACATTCCCAGTGTTATAGCTTGTAGTTGGAGGAAAGAAACTGTTGTAACCTCCTGAATTCTACATCTGGTGATTTGATAATCTATGAACAAAGTCTGTTGGCTGGGAAGCATTACTGTCAATGGGGCATTTTTTAAAAACAAGTCTAAAGCTATGGTAATGATTTCAAATTATCAGCCAAGTCAGAACAAGAACCAGAACAGGACACAGATTTCCCATCCCACAGGAAATTCCAACCTCTCAGTGACATAAATTATTTTGATTTGAAAAGGAGAAAAAAAGCTTAGCTTTGGGGTTGGTTTTAATCAGTTTTGTTACTGGGTTTTTTTAAAGGATACATATAATTTCAGAAGCAACTAGAAGATGCCATTTCCAAATGCAAAGGCCACCACAAGAGGCTACTCATGGAGAACTGTCATGGTGGCGTAGTGTGGCTGCAGTTCGTTGCAGATTCCCAGGCCTCATCGAGAAGAGTGAATTTGTAGTGAATTTCTACATATCAGCAAAGGACAAGACAGTTACCTTACAGAAGCATCATTTTGCTGGCTGGCAACCCATGCTTGAGTTGTATGAGCTCTGGGTTTCAGTCCCTGGCACCTCTAGGAATCAGGTAGGAGCAGCTGATGTGAAAAGCCTCTGCCTAAGGCCCTGGTGACCACTGCAAATCAGACTAGACAATACTGTATTAGGTTATACATACAAAAAACCTGACATGGA
The DNA here is from genome assembly GCF_965207765.1 of Zootoca vivipara. Lineage (NCBI taxonomy): Eukaryota > Metazoa > Chordata > Lepidosauria > Squamata > Lacertidae > Zootoca > Zootoca vivipara. The sequence goes on from NC_142592.1 coordinate 7,701,415, forward strand.
ATAGCATGGTTTCCTGTGTTTCTAGCCCGACCATTACCTGTAGATTGGTTTTGGGTTGGGTCCAGGTGCAGTTATTAAAAACAAAATTGGCTTCCTATTGTACATAGGAAAATTAATGTCTCAATGACAAGATGAATCTAATTCCTATGGGATTAATCAACTAATCTAACTAGATAGGGATATAACATGGACTGAGATTTTGTCACGCAAACAAACAATATCCCACTCCACAAATGTTTTAGCCACATAAACTGTAGAATCGTAGAGATGGAAGGGACCCAAGGGTCATCTAGTCTAACCCCCTGCAATGAAGGAATCTCAGCTAAAGCATCCATGACAGGTGGCTATCCAACCTCTGCTTAAGAACCTCCAGGGAAGGAGAGTCCATAACCATATCTTCTTACTCTCAAATAGAAACTCAATCGGTGGTGGTGTTTTGAGTCCTCTGCCATACAGTATTAAAACATACTGTATACTCTTTCCAAAGTGCATATGAATGCCGTTGATGTTTTAAGACATTGTACTAGATTAAATTGCAGATTTATTAGAGGAACATTTGTCACTATTAGGTGCAGCTAAACAGAAGCCCTAGCTGTCAGCATTAGTATGTGGTGCAGATGAGTTTTCTCATCCCTTGAGCTGGAAATACATCTGTTTTCAGTTGTGGGTGAATTTCAGATAGTGGTAGCCTCTGAAGTATGGCTGACTGTATTCCAAGCAATGAAGCATTTGGAAACAAAGAAAGGATAATTGTCTCAGTATGAGCATTGAGAGCTGATGGACTGTTTTACATGTTACTCAATGTGATTAAAAAAACCACATGTTGTGGAGTTTAGGCATGGCACCCTCATAACCCACTCTGGCCATTTGAAGAGAAGTATAATTTGGATTGCACGTGTAATCCGCCTACACCAGGTACCCAACAGATATTGTGGACTACAACTCCCCTCAACCCCAGGTAGCAGGGCCAATGCTCAAGAATAATGAGTTTTATAGTTCACAGCCGCTAGGGCGTCATATAGGCTACCACTCGTATGCATGACATTGCCCGATTTATGTATGACATACCAGATTAGCATAATCAAAGCACACCAGAACAAAGATAGATTGAAGGAAATCAGCAAATATTGAGCCTGCAATTTGGGATGGGCCAAATTAGCCAATTCCTTGCATATAGCTAAGTTCAGCTGACAATTCATAAAATGCTGCTATTGTTTCCATTTGATGACTATTGCTCCGCTTCTGCTATTCTGCTGATCTTGGTACTGATTGCACAACTGGACCCAACTCCCATCTGCCGCCGTTTCCACCATGGCCAACAGCCAGGAATGATGGGCTATGTAGTTCATCAACATCTGGATGATTTGCCAAGCTTGCTGTGGGGCTTAAACAGTTAAAATACCTTTAAAAGTAGCGCTCGGCTTCACTTCTCGCCTACTATGCCATTAATTTGTGCTAAAACAGTGAATTGTCCTAAATTGCTAATATGCTGTTGAGCTTATGTCCAGCTTGCAGGCACCCCACAGGCATCTGGTTGGCCACTGTGATAACAGATGCTGTACTAGATGGGCCAGTGGCCTGATCCAGCAGGCTTCTCTTGTGTGGTAATTTACTTTTTTAAAAAGGAAATAATAATATGCTTTTAAGTCATTCCTAGATGAAAATTTTAAATAGTTTCCTGCTGCCACCTAGTGTGTGAGAAGAAAACTATCCTTAAATTTCTAAATAATGGTGTGGCACAGGTATCTCCAAACTCGGCCCTCCAGATGTTTTGGGACCACAATTCCTATCATCCTTGACCACTGGTCCTGCTAGCTAGGGATGATGGGAGTTGTAGTCCCAAAACATCTGGAGGGCCAAGTTTGGAGGTGTCTGGTGTAGCAAGCAAAGCACCATATATACTGTGGTGTACCTCATCCCTGCAAAGTACTGACCCCCATAAAGGTCAAGGACTAGCACAGAAAACCACACATCACCTTAGATGTTATAATTATACAATTTATAAACTGTTCATCATTACAAAGTGGTTGTGGAAAGCTCTTTGCTCATTTACAGTTATATTGTTAGATTATTAGACTCTTTTAACTTTTGCAAATAGCATATTTATTTGACTGCTGCAGAATCTCATCTTTGATAGCTGTGACTTGAACTTCCAGTTGTCTCAGCTGATCAGCCTTGTTTTGTTTAATCTGGTTCAGCTCCTGTATCTTATTTTCTAAATCTGAAATTAAAAAAAAGAAAACATCATGTGGTTACATACAATTAAGTAAGTAAAATCCTTGTAAATCACTGCCCCCCAAAAAAACTGTAAGTTTCCAAAATTTCTTCTTTGAGGGACCTCTTTTTCATATTGGCTTGCCAGCCAGGGAACCTCTGCATTAGGGCTGCTATCTTGCAACCCAGACACCGGATATGGGCCTTTAAATCTCCTGGTGCAAGGAGGGAGGCGGAATAATGCAGCTATAGTTCCTTTTCATTTCCCAGTCCTGTCATCCACACCTGCATCCCTCCTGCAGTGAGCAGAAACTCTGATCTGATGACATAAGAAGAGCATGCTGGATCAGGCCAATGGCCCCTCTAGTCCAGCATTGTGTTCTCACAGTGGCCACCCAGATGCCCTAGGGGAGCCATAGGCCTCAGCTGTACATTTGTCCTGATATGTGCAGGTGATCCAGTGTATGGCCCAAGGGGTGCAGTAAGTACAGTGGTACCTTGGTTTACGAACTTAATCCGTTCTGGAAGTCTGTTCTTAAACCAAAGGGTTCTTAAACCAAGGCGTGCTTTCCCAAAGCAGCAGGGGACTCAATTTACGAATGGAACACACTCAACAGGAAGCGAAACATGTTCTGCTTCCAAGGCAAAGTTCACAAACCAAAACACCTACTTCTGGGTTTTCAGCGTTCTTAATCCAAGTTGTTCATAAAACTAAGCTGTTCTTAAACCAAGGTACCACTGTAATTGGCTTTCTCCACTGAGCCACTATTTTGTACTTGGCTCGTATTGGTGCATCCCAATATATTGCACAAGCGTGGAGTCTCTCTACCCCTGACCCAGAACATTCTCTGTGGCTGTGTATTGTAGGAAAAGACCAGTGGTCGCAGACAACCTATATTTCTGGGATGTTTTTCCACCATTGCTGATATTCTCATTGAGGGACCCCCGATAATTCACTGAGGAACATGCAAGAATCATTGAGTGCGTATGTAAATGCAATATATATACAGTACCTGCTATTCTTTTCATTTTCTTTTCAGTCTCTTTAGCCAGTTTCTCAGCCTCATTTTTCAACCGATTCAGTTTCTCTAAGGTTTCCAATGGAAGGCCTTTGGCTTTGAGCTTTTCTTGTAAACTGGCATATTCTTTTTTAAGATTAGCAAATTCCTGTAACAACAATATTTCCCAATGAAAGGTGTTGTTGTTCTTTATACCTCTGCTAATAAATTTAGTTGTCTGGTTTTGTTTGCTTGCTTTTTAAAGGTTTAATCAAGTAACAATTTTTATGGCCAAAAAATAAACATTGTCATTGAAGAAAAAAATACCACTATGGAAGAAAAATAAACATACTATTTCTGGCAGTAAAAAATAAATAAATCCCAATAAGTAATCCCACATGTTAAGAAAGAGGGAGAGTCCTATTATCCTATTTGACTTTCACCTTCAGACTTCATTAATGCTGTTATTATACATACATTAAAAAAAAACACCACAGAACACCCTTCTGACTTTTATTCTTATGAATTCCAACACAGAGAGTAAAGATCTCAGGTCAATCAGAATCTGAATTAAATAAAAGTGGATTAATGATACACAGCTAACATTTTATTCTTGCGGGGGTCCTGGCTTGTTTGCAAGGCCCGTGGCAGGTGTAGACGGGTGATGACTTTTTCATTTTTTTCTTCAAAAATTATTTTCTGTAGCACAAATGGATGAACTTTTGCCTATTAATGACTAAAATGAGGTATATTCCATTGAAATATTAGAAAAGGTTACGCACAAACCGTTTTTTTTTTGTATGCCGTTTTACCATTTCATAAAATTGTATTAACAATTCTATATATATTCCGTATCAAATTTGAACACAACACCACATTCCACAATGGGGAGTGTTCTTAGCAACATAGGGTATACAAATGTCACACCTGTGCAAGGTAAAAGCCCCGTTTTGGGACCTCAAAACTCAGCCAGCAGACCCTGCCGGACATGCTGGGAAAAGAACCTACAGGAGAGGTAGCAAAACATCGTCCTCTAGTGGTGTCTATACTGTTACTGCAGCTAAAAAAAGCTTCCTTGTGTGTTTGATGACCCTATATAATGTTGTATATATGTGACTCTAAAGCTTGGGTTCAATTTTATATCTGCTTACAGTGACTTCAAAAATGGTTTTAAAAAATGATAATTTTTTTAAAATCATTTTTTGCATGAGTTTTTTTTAGCAAATCTCTTTGAAAGTAAGATTTTATCTAATCTTTAACGAAAGCTCATCAAATTATGATACAGGGGAATGAGGTTGTAAAAAAGTCATCACCCTAGTAGACACTCTTCCTTTCCTGTCCTCTGCCATGATAACAGGTTGTGATTAGCATGTGATTGGTTGTACTCAAACATGGTATCCCGGCTTTTGCGCTTATTTCTTTCCACTAGGGATTATACAAGAGATGCTTGAGCCAATGGTATATCTGCCTACTTCATGAACTGATTAAAATATTTTATTTGCAACAAACCAAAATGGTGTTAGAGACAGGACAATATATAAGGCTTAAGGCCAATTGATATGTCAGTCCCCACCCCCATTTTTAGCCGCAAAATGAGCTCCTCCATTTGACATGTCATGATATGGAAGATTCTAGTCAATCCCATACTGAGACTATGCTTGTGTTGAACTCGTGATATCAGAAATTTGCAACAGGTTGAGGTCATTGACTTTTAAAATTCCCTTCACCCTAGGTTTGCTGGTGATCTGCATGTACAGTAATTCAGTGCCTTTGACTGTAGCATTTGTCTGTTTTTTTACACAGTTGCCAGGGTAAAGAACACAATTTTGGGTCTTCTTTAGGCGGGATTCTCAGAACATAACCCCTGCATGAATTGTGAGCTTACAGTATTACCTTATTAGTTGCTACAGCTTGATTCTGTGCTTTTTCTGCCTCTGATTTAGCATTGGTGACGTGGCCCCTGCTCATCTGCAATTTTGTCTTCAAGGAAGCGATTTCATCTTCCAGCTCTGACTGCTTTTCTGAAAAGTCCACTAATTCATCAACCGTCTTGTTCATTTGGTTCGCAGCCTGCAGAAGAATCATTATGTAATCAATGGGATACTTGTAACTCATTACCCAACAAGACAATTTTGGAGGAGACCAACTGAAATCAATGGGCTTAAGTTACTTAGGCCCAGTGATTTCAATGGGTCTGCTCATTCGGATGCACAAAACAGACTAAGCAAGGATTCCATAGCTATACTCTAGTGTGGATAGGATACATTGTTTAAATAGCAAATCAAGTTAGCAAGATAATAAATAAATGAACAGGGCATGGGGGATGTATCCTAAAAGCTGGCATGCTTTTTAAAAAATGCATTTAAAAATTGTTATAACCCATCCTGGTACCTGCTGGTGAAGGATTTTAAAAATGCAAAAATCACAGATTTATGTAGAAATGGGATAGAACAGACTTATGGAGGAGCACATATAAAACTGTCCTGGTATAAAAAATTGTTTTCCTCTGTCAGCACCAGTTTGGCTGGGGCCTGGGCAGATCAAGGGAAGGAACATTGCTATCTAAGCAACTCACTCCACCAGGCTTTCCCCACCCACCTGACTGATATGACCCACAAAGTTTAGACAGGAATAGGTTCCAAAATGGGAATGGTAGGGCTTAATCAACAGGAGCCGTGTGGGAGTTGGCGTCTGGTCCACCCCACTACTATGCTGAAGTTCAAAGTTCAGAGAAATAACTGTGATAAAGGGAGTCTTTTGAAAGGGGAAAATACTTGGCAGCTTCATTCTGCCCTCCCCACTTTAAGACAGAAATATGTGAAAACACGTGGCAAAAAGAACAAGAGCAATTTTGTTATTTGCAGAAGCTGATAGGAATACATTGATGCAATACATCAATAACATTAAAAAGAAAAGCCCTCAGACTGCTTTGATATTGGGTTGAAGCCAACTGAATGAAGAACTGGAAGCCTAAGAAAATAAATGTTAGTGAAATTCTCTTGTTTGCACATTCTCTTTTGAAAAGTCTCTGATGAAAGTTAACTGTAAAGAGGATACCTTTGCAATTTTTGTTTTAGTTTCTTCTATTGTTCCATTTAACTTTGTAAAGTCATCTCTGGTTTGCCGTTGAATATTTTCAATGTCTTTCAAGCTGCTTATCAAGTCATCAGGGGTTGGGAGACCTTTTGCTACTTTCCTAAGCAATAAAAAACCCAGATCTTCTGAAGTATAAGAAAGGCACCGAGATATAGATAGATGGTTAGATATAGACATGCAACACACACACACACACACACACACACACACACACACCCCTCTAACAAACAATAGGTTTTTGTCCCAAGGAGCTTACAATAAAAATAGAGGATGAAAGAGAGAGGCAAGAACATTAGTATAAGAATATATTTATAGAATGTTTAGACGACTTAGTTCACATCGGTCTACCCATTGTGGGGCTGAAAATGCACTTCAGAATGTAAAGCAAAGGCAAACAGATATACAATTTTCTATGATTTGGGGATAGTTTCCAAATCACAGACACAACACAGTGGTCCAAAAGTTAGCCAAAGGCTACCTGAGAGATTGTTGGGGGTGGCATGAATGCTGTTCTACTGACTGGGTCATAAGCACAGCATTTATGTCCATGAAGGACCACCCGCTATACCAGTGGAAAACTCACTGGGATACATGTACCACTGGTGGTAGGGCCTGAAGCAGGGAGTTCCATGGGCCTGTTGAGGGCGCAGGATGGGGCTCCCTTGGATTTACAGGATCCAAAATACTCGTGTTCCTCGGATATTCCCGTGAATCAGAACTGAAAGTATGTCAGCCCTGGAGCTGTCATAGCTAATTTCCCTCCCACTGCAGTCAATGGGGAGGTGGAATGGGAAAAGGGACAAGTGAGAAAAAGCTACTCCTTCGTCTCCAATTCCGCCTGGAAGCAGTCAGCATGGCTTTGTGAAGCAGTTGCTCAGCCACATCCAATCTCTCCCACCCAATGGCAGGACTGCAAACTAAGACAATCTTGTACTTACTCAGCTTCTTGTGCTTTCACCAGTAATCCCTGTGCCTCTTTCATTTGCTTCCTTAACCCATTCACCTCTGTCGGGGAGACCTCGCAGTGTGCCATGAGGCTCTTGAGTTTGTCGAGCACCATGATTAGCTCTTGGGGAGATCCTGGTAACTGGAGGCCCAGGACATAGTTTGCAACTTTCTCTATGTCTTCTGGTGGGGCACTCTCCTCTTGGAAAAGTGGAGAAATAACTGTTTAAGTCCCAACACCCTTGGTCTATTATATAATATGAATATACAGATATATCTAAGACAGGTGGATCAAAAAATGGGTTTCAAGCATACTTGCCTAAGAGAAAGTTCTTCATTCTCTTGATGAGCTCTTTGATGCTTTCTCCTTCCCTTTCTATTTGATCTTTATTTTTCTCCAGCTCTTCGTCCATCAGCAAGGCTTTCTTTATGGTATCCTCTGTCATTTTCCTTATGCTTTCAATCTGTGAGTGTGGATAGATATATAGACAGATATTTAAATAATGAACTGATCTCTTTTAAGTTTAACTTTCCCTGACAAAGCAAATTCATATTTCCCAAACCTGTTTCTACATCTCACATCCCTAACTGATAAGATGGCTCCAGGGGCAGTTCACTGGGTGTAATAAGCCATTTGTTTTTGTAACTTCTGGGCCCATCTGAATCTGGAACTCTCTAAGCCATACTTAAGGAGCCTAAGGGTTGGATCGTTCATTTGTTCATTCATTCATTTTATTTGTATGCTATTTTCTCACAAAAAACAATCATGCTCAAAAGCAGCTTACAACAAAGAAACAGGGGTGCATTTCTAACAAACACTACAAAAACAGAGTCATAATAAGATAGCAAAACAAAAATGTAAGTCATACAAAAACCTACATTTCAATACTGTAGATATAGTGAGATACTGGCATATCTTGGAAAAAATAGAATTTTGTAAAACCCTTTCATAGCTCAAATGTGCTATGTTCAATAAGTTTACATTGAAACACACAAGACTGCTGTTACATGCAGTACCTTATCTTCAGATCCTTGCATTTGGTTGGTCAAGTTCTTTAACAACAGGACTGTCTGACGTCCTTCTCTGAAAGCTTTTGTAGAAAGAGGGAGTGCTCCATCACAGTTTGGGCCACCACAATGTCTGTTTCCCTGGCTATCTCGGCATAAAGCCCCACCACAATCTGATACACCGCAAGGAAAGCTTCCTGGCAACCCACATATCTGCATCGAAACAAATGTACTGATTGAAGGAAGCAATAATACACATTTCTAATACAATGAAATGTGCTAGAAGAGAACTTGAAAACATTACATTTGTATGCTATTCATCTGCCTCAGAAAGGTGAAATATGAAGCCTTCTTTTAAATTAATGGTTTTTCAAAAACTTTCTACCTTGAGAGAACCCTCCCCCATTGATTTGCAAAGCAACCTGAGATACAGATTAGGTAGGGCTGCCGTATGTCAGAATTTTCCCGGAACTTCAAAGGCGGAATTGACGCCTGGGCAGGAACTTCCGCAAGGTAGTGCTTTGTCCTGGATCTTAGGCAAGTCAACAACAAAAATTGCATTTTTGTAGAAAAAAGCTCAACGACTTTCAGGGTGTGCACAATGTACTAACTAGCCTTGTTGTGCCTCATTGTAATCTAATGTGAATTGAGATTTGCTGTGCAGCTGCATTTTGCAAAAGAAAAGAGAAGAAGTGTCACATTTAACTTGGCCCCGAGAACACACTTCAGAACACAACCAAGTTTCCCCTGCAGCAGAAGCTGTATGGTGGTAAATACCCAGCCATGTACCCATTGTAGACCCATTGAAGTTAACAGACATGACTAACTTACGACCGTTCATTTCAATCGTTCTAGGATGAGTGTTGGATACAACCTATAGGCCCGGATTCAACTAACCTAGCATGCTAGCGGAAGCCAGTGCAACAGGGCTTTCCCTTTCCCCTTCTCCCCACTGTGTGCTCCCCACACTTCTTCCCAGTCTGCTCTGGAGGGTCAGGAGAAATCCTTGCACTGACAAAACAATGGGACGATTGTGATGTTGAATTCCTCCCAAAGTCTCTAAGGATAGCATTACTAATGTTTCCAATGATAAACCCTTTAAAAAGTTTCTATGGCACTCCAGAACACTGGACACAGTGATAAAAGCATTTTCTTCACTTGCAGACATTAAACCCTGTTCACACCAGACATGCATTCATGCCACAGCATCCCAGGAGAAACTGTGGAGAAGCATGTTATTTATACATTTCAATATGAACCACATTTACTACAGAATATGACTTGTTGGTTTGTCATTGCTTTTCTCCCAAGAAGCAGGCGTCTTTTAATTTCGTGACTGCTGTCACCATCTGCAGTGATCAAGGAGCCCAGGAAAGTAAAATCTCTCACTGCCTCCATTTCTTCCCCTTCTATTTCCCAGGAGGTGATGGGACCAGTGGCCATGATCTTAGTTTTTTTGATGTTGAGCTTCAGACCATATTTTGCGCCCTCCTCTTTCACCCTCATTAAAAGGTTCTTTAATTCCTCCTCACTTTCTGCCATCAAGGTTGTGTCATCTGCATGCTTCTTGGGAGAAAAGCAATGACAAACCTAGACAACATCTTAAAAAGCAGAGACATCACCTTGCCAAAAAAAGGTCCGTATAGTTAAAGCTATGGTTTTCCCAGTACTGATGTATGGAAGTGAGAGCTGGACCATAAAGAAAGCTGGACCATAAAGAAGGCTGATCGCCAAAGAATTGATGCTTTTGAATTTTGGTGCTGGAGGAAACTCTTGAGAGTCCCATGGACTGCAAGAAGATCAAACCTATCCATTCTGAAGGAAATCACCCCCGAGTGCTCACTGGAAGGACAGATCCTGAAGCTGAGACTACAAAACTGGCCACCTCATGAGAAGAGAAGACTCCCTGGAGAAGACCCTGATGTTGGGAAAGATGGAGGGTACAAGGAGAAGGGGACGACAGAGGACGAGATGGTTGGACAGTGTTCTTGAAGCTACAAACATGAGTTTGACCAAACTGCAGGAGGCAGTGGAAGACAGGAGTGCCTGGCGTGCTATGGTCCATGGGGTCACGAAGAGTCGGACACGACTAAACGACTAAACAACAACAACAACAACAACAACAACAACAAATGACTTGTTGGGGTTTTAATGGGGCTCACTTTCAAGCAAAAATGCAGAGTTCTGCTGCTGTGTTTTACAGGTTGGCTTTATTTGTTTTCACAATTTATGCCCCTCTTTATCCGGTCAAAGCCTTCCAAACTGGCTAAGAACATATTTTTTTCAGGGCAATTTACACAATAAAACAAATACATATGATGTCTTGCCAGCCATGCTGTGATGGTGGAATTATTCATTCTGTACAGTAAAGTTATACTTTCTGCAAGGAACTAATACTTACCTTTTCATTTAGATGTTGAATATCTGAAGTGTTGAACAACTTCAGCTGCCCCAATGCAGCACTTTGTTTTGAAACTAGATCATCTAACATGTGAAATGTATCATTCCTGGTTTTTCCTCCGTGTGTTAGGACAGAATTTGAGCCACTGATTCTTTCTCCAGCCGACAACATTATTTGGTAATAGTTATTTATTTTGTTGAGGGAATCTGAATCAAATGACAATGTTACTTGCTTTGTTTCACTTGATATATTGAAGATTGGACCCACTGAAATAAATGGGTTCTCCTCTTTGAGATCCCACTGAAGGTAGTAACTGTGGCCAGGATCATGGTATGTGAGGAGGGAGTTTAAACCCTTTCCTCCTCTATCACAGGATTGATGAAAATCACCCCCAGCCCAGAGCTGCTATCAGCCCTGGGAGAGAAGTTTCCTCTGGCACTCATGGAAATTCTTACTCCTGGGGTAATAGCAGCTTCAGAGAGAGAATTTTCCCAATACTGTGGCAGGAGGAGGAAAGAGTTAATCCACTTTCCCTTGCACCGCGGTTCTGACAAAAAATGGGTTTTACAATAGCCATTGAGAGCGAAACACACACATATGCTTTTGTACACTTTATCTGCTTAAAAATAGCTAGGACATGCTCCCCTCCCCCAAACAATTCAGAGAAGAATGCATCAAAACATAATATTTCAATAAAAAAGACAGGATAGATGTGGATTGTGTACACTCCTTCCGAAACTGGTGGTGGATGCAAAGAAAACAGGAGTGTGTACACCAGGGGTCCCCAAACTAAGGCCGAATGCGGTCCAATCACCTTCTAAATCTGGCCCGCGGACGGTCCGGGAATCAGCATGTATTTACATGAGTAGGATGTGTCCTTTAATTTAAAATGCATCTCTGGGTTATTTGTGGGGCCTGCCTGGTGTTTTTACATGAGTAGAATGTGTCTTTTTATTTAAAATGCATCTCTGGGTTATTTGTGGGGCATAGGAATTCGTTCATATTTTTTTTCCAAAATATAGTCCGGGCCCCCCACAAGGTCTGAGGGACAGTGGACTGCTGAAAATGTTTGCTGACCCCTGGTGTACACAGCCATGCACACACAACTTCAAGTGATGCATTTAAAGTAGATGCATTTAGAAACACAGAGCAGTATTTGCATCCATGCCTGGTGCCGCACTCACAGTGGGAATGACAGAATAATCTGAGACTCTTATTTGCTTTCGACCAAAACTCTTCAGGGGAAACTGAAGCTTACATGGGTTTCCCACCCGCACCCGCAATTCCAGTTGCGGTCAAGTGGATTACACCCAGAGCTGCTGACCTCTTTTGCTTTCAAAGAAATTCACTTGCAATGAAGGCTGCAGTCCAGTGTGAGGAACCCACACTCAACACAGTGGGTCCTACTTGTAAGCAATTATGCACATGACTGAATTGCACGGCTGCTCCTTTGCTCCTCAGTTAAACGGGTTTGCAAAGGACTAAACTGGATTGACATTAATTCCATGAGTGCAATTAACATCCACACTAATAAAATAAAATAAAAATGAGCTGCAGAGGGGTCTGAGCATTCCTGGGATCACAGGACCCAGGCAGAGGAAATGGGGACTTCTCAGATTTAGCTTGCAACTTCGTTAAATTTGGAATGACTGAAACTATATCGCTATGGGACATTTAAGCTGCTCAAGAGGACTAGTAAACGAGTTTTCACCTTGATAAATTAAGTGTTTCAATTTAAATATAAATTCTGAAGGTCTGAAACCTCTGCACTACAAGGGGTTGTGGTGATGTGTGTGTCCCCCCCCCCATGTTATAAAGATTAATTATTGGCCTTCCTACCTTGGAGGTGCATGTAATTATTCCTTTGGTGCAGCTCAGACCTCTTTTGCAGGGTTTCAGACAGATGGTCAGCATCTTTCCTAATGCCTTCTATCATACTGTTGAGGTCAGGGAACTGATCCAGAAAGTCAGGTTGCCGATGCATTTGCGAAACCTTTTGTCTAAAAAGAACAACAGCAGATCAGCAGCCACCTAAGACTTAGGGTTAAGAACCACATTTTGCCTAAATGTAGCATCCTAACCTAGTACACTAATAGGCTTTTACTAATCTTGACAATATTCCTGGGAAGTCACAGCATCTTGAACCCAACAGTTTTTGGACAGAATTCTTGCTTTGAGCAGGGAGGGAGCTGCAATACCGTGTTTCTCACATTTTAAGACACCGTCTTATATTTATTTTACTCAAGAAAATAAGCCTATGGCTTATTTTCGGGGGTGTCTTATTTTTAAAAAATTACCTCCTCTTCCTGCTGCGGCTTGGCGCCCGGAACTGGCTGCTGCTGCGCTGCTGGGCGCTTTGTTGGCGCTTCAGCAGGGCAAGCTGCTGGGTCCCGCCGGGTCGGGGCTCCAAGCGGTGCACACTGCGGCTCTTGCTGGGTCCCACCGCCGGGTTGGAGCTTGGCAAAGTGCGCGCTGCTGCCTTTGTTGGCTCCCGCTCAGTTGGGGAGCGGTGCGGGGCGCGCTGCTGCCCTTGCCGGGTCCCGCTGGGTCAGGACTTGGCACGGTGCGAGCTGCGGGTCACGCAGGGTCCTGCTGGGTCGGGGCTCGGCACAGGGCATGCTGTAGCTTCTGCCGGCTCCCGCTCCGTCTGAGCTCCACGCTTCTGGCAAGGACAGGCATCTTCCTTTTCCTGTTCCTTACGGAAGTGCCATCTGGACCTGCTCCCAGCACGGTATAGTACCGGTACCCCAGCATGTCTTATTTTGGGGGGATGCCTTATATTTTATTGCCTTGAGAAAATCGTGCCATGGCTTATTTTATAGGCACGTCTTAAAATGTGAGAAACATGGTAGATGGCTTCTAAGCTCCCTTCAAACTCCTAAATTCTAAATTTTCTGTTGTTGAATCCAGATGCACATCACTTTAGCTTGTTTTGAGGAGTGACATTCTTTTTTGTACTTTCTGTATTTGGCAGATTAAATATCTACATTGACATGGGTATTACATTAGGGATGGAAGCATCTGTCAGTTTCTGTCTTCTCAATTTCTCATTTATCTTATCCTCTCATTTATCTTAAATTCAGCTCTCTACATTTCCGCAGCAATCTGCGATTTAGAAATAAATCCTCGTGAAAATTCTTCAGCATTTTAGTGTTAACTTCTCCTAATATGCACATCCTTGTATGCAGTTTTGACAGATGTGCAAATTTGTTGAGCAATTTCACCTAATATAGCGCATGCATGTTATTTTCATGAATATATTCATGTTTAGGCACAATTCCCCCTAATATATGTATTTTTGTTAACTCTGGTTTGAGAACTGCACCGCAAAATTCAGGAAAGCGCAAATTTCAAAGGATGGCGGTGTTTCAGTTTCTAGTATTGTTTTGGGAATTGCAAATTTGACCGATTCAGCTTTAAATGCAAAAAAAATGAATCGGGTTCTTCCTTTATCCCTACTGCACATTCAATTTAGCAATAGCTGTCTAATTCACTTTGGCAATATTTACAAGTGATGTGTCCCAGACTAAGAAAATTCATAGCATCAGTTGGAAAGGCAGCGCATGCTAAACGTAAAGAAAATGCCAGTTTGTGGCACCACAGCTGCCCTAAGATTGGAGGCAAGCCCCAAATATTTATAGGTCTCTTTCTGGAAGTGTGACATCCTCTGTTGACAGGTGGAGTTAAAAGCAGCACCTGGTGGGGGTGGGGGAACCCCATAAAACTTTTGTGTCAGTCTCCTACCATTCAGTGTTCCAGGTAGACCACAAATGAATTGGTATTTCTGGGGCATCTCTCCTTCATTTTGTGAAAAATAATGGTTTTATTTATCTTACTCTTCTGGCTTTTGGGTCAGTCCTACCCCCGTTAGAATGAACGTGAAAAAACAAAATTGACCCTGAAAAAGGTCACCTGAAGTTATTAGTTATCAGGTCTGCAGATGCTTAGCTTCATGTCAAGGCCCAGATGCATTCTGGGGAAATAAAGATGATGGCAGGTGCTGCGGCTGCTTTGCCCAGTGCTTTCGTCAGAGCACTGGGCCAGCAAAGAAGTTTTTTTTAATGTAAAGAAAGGCGACTGTCAGCTGTAGTGGGCCTTTTGGGGCCTATCATTTTAGCCTACCATACTGGGTGATGTAAAGGTAAAGGACCCCTGACAGTTAAATCCAGTCGCAAATGACTCTGGGGTTGCGGCGCTCATCTCGCTTTACAGGCCAAGGGAGCCGGTGTTTGTCTGCAGACAGTGTTTCCGGGTCATGTGGCCAGCATGACTAAGCTGCTTCTGGCACAACGGAACACCGAAACCAGAGTAGCGCATGGAAATGCTGTTTACCTTCCCGCTGGAGTGGTACCTATTTATCTACTTGCACTTTTTGGCATGCTTTCGAACTGCTAGGCTGTCAGGAGCTGGGACCGAGCAACGGGAGCTCACCCTGTTGCGGGGATTCGAACCGCCGACCTTCTGATCGGCAAGCTCAAGAGGCTCAGTGATTTAGACCACAGCACCACCCCTGGGTGCTGAGGCCTGGTCAAAAGAGAAACTTTGGCAGAGTTCTTCCTCTAGGTCCCTCAGTTGCTCATTCCCATTTCCCTGTACCTTAGCTTTTGAAATGAATGAGCAACTGCTGTAAAAAGGCAGGCAAAAGACCCTGCTGGAGCTTTTGTTATTGTTCATGCTACAGGATGGGTGGATTAAGAAGCCCCTTTTATGCCTCAGCATGGGTGAAAGCAGCTGAACTGAGTATTTTTGGAGGAGGAACAAGATGTGCAGCATTTTAGGGAGCTGGATTTGGACCCCAAGCTTTCAGTAGCTTCTCCCCAGCCTGAGATCTGAGACCATGCTTAAAGAAATATCTGTTAAATGATGAACTAATGAGCAACTCCTGTCTAAGGAACCCCGTCTCACCGAATGTAGTCATGTTCCTTCTTCATGCTCAACAGCACCTCTGGCAACAGGGTGGGGCTTTTAAGGATTCTTTCTATTTCATAAATTGTATCTTCATGGCCTTTGAGGTCAACATCACAGCCAGGCATTGTCTGTCTCTTATCTCCCAGCGTTGCGGCAAACCTCATTAATTTTTGGATTTTCTGAGACAGGGAAGTAATGGTGTTATCCCACTGATCAAAACAAATGTGGCAGCGGCGGCAGGAAGGAAATTCCTGGTTGTAGCCCCGAGCACACTGGTCGCAGAATCTTCCGGTGACCCCAACACGGCAGTTGCAAGCTCCAGTGTCTTTATCACACGCGGGTGTCAGAGTCCCATCCTTGCTACACTTACATGCTGGGGGGGGGGGGAAGCGCAATATGTTATAATAGCTCATAATTGACTAATGAAGTTATTACAATTATAATTATAATTACAATTACAATACATTTATTTCCCTTAATTCCCAATATGGTTTCTAAGCATGCAGAACAGACTACACAAAAAATATAGAGTCATACCTTGGAAGTTGAATGGAATTCATTCCGGAAGTCCGTTCGACTTCCAAAATGTTTGGAAACCAAGGCATGGCTTCTGATTGGCTGCAGGAAGCTCCTGCAGCCAATCAGAAGCCCCGTTGGATGTTTGGGTTCCAAAGAACGTTCGCGAAATGGAAAACTCACTTCTGGGTTTGCGGTGTTCAGGAGCCAAAACATCCGAGTACCAAGGCATTCAGGATCCAAGGTAAACATGCATAATTAAAATACACAATAAAACAATTTCATCCAGACCTTAAAATAAATACCCGCAATTGAAATGTTTAAGTTATATGTTAGAGAAAGAGGATAGAAACAGAATAAGGTCATTTATTTATTTAGCATATCCTGCCTAATTTTTAGAGGAAACTCAGGGCAGCTTACTCATCAAAATCTGACAATATAACAATACACAGCAACCTCTAGAGCTAAACTCAATCAGAAAGTCAAAGTATTAACATAAAAAACCCTAAAAGAACAATACAAATTCTAAAATAGTCATCAGAATAATTATTTAAAAATCAGAGTAAACTAGCAAATAAATAATTAGGTTTTTAAACCAATATATGGAAGAAAGAAGTCCTTAATGTATCCAGGTCCCAAGCTGTTTAAGGCCTTAGAGGTCCACCACTATAGATCACACAAAACTAGCATGATGGAATAAAATTACATAGCACGTATAAGCATGTTGTACTGGTTGTCATTTCTGAATGGTTTTCATGGACAGTCCCTTCTGGAGTGCATTACAGTACTCCAGTCTGAAGGTTCCCTGAGACCATTCCCTACGTGGAAGCAAGACTGGAAGGAACTGAGATAATCAATTTCATCTGCAGCTTGTATTACAATCCACTCATTTGCTTGCCCCCCAAAAGAGCGGCTGGACATTAATAATGATGATAATTTATCTCTCACACTTCCTCCCAAAGGAGCCCAAGGAGGCAAACATCAAAGCAACTAAACAATACAATTAAAAATAAAATAAAGACATCTATAAATATCTAAAACAATGCAATGATTGTTCAAATCTGAGGGGTACAAATATTCTGTTTTCAATTAAAAGAATGTTAGGATTTCTGCTACATACTACTACTACTACTACTACTACAGTACTTACAAAAACAATGGATTTGAGAATCACCAAAATAATTTTCATCACATGTGTCACAACGTGTTCCAGTGTAGCCCTCTTTACATGGACATTGACCTGTGAGCTGCAAAAAGAGTCTACAGTGAGAAACGGGCTTAACTGACTCACTGCCTTCTTTGCAATTTATTTTTATTTATTTATTGTTTTCTCTATGCTAGTTAAACTGCTAACTCATATGTATGCAAGTGCTACTTTTCAGGGGTTTTTTCTGATCTCTTGCTCTGAAAAAAACCCTGAAAACTTGCTCTTATTTTTGCATTTCCATCAACAAAGCAAGAATAGTTTCTTTTCAGAATGTGTGTGTTTTCAGATTACTGTCTTAAAGGGCAGGTTTTTAAAAATTATTAAAGATTTTCTCTGTTTACAAAAGTATGTGCATTGTTTCTTTTCTCAGGTTGCAAAGTCTTTTCTATATATCAGTTACATACATATGACGTGAGACGTTAGTGTTGCATACAGAATAAGGTTGTTTTTGCCCACAGTGCAGTCCATAGCTGTTTCCCCCCCAGCCATTCGCATCAGCACTGCTTCATTAGTTTCCATATGTGTACACACCAAGGGAGCGTTGACAAGCGAGGGGTGTCATTACCCTATGCAAAAGGTGTTCAGCAAATTAGGAACTGCTTAATTCAGGGGTCAGCAAACTTTTCCAGCAGGGGGCCGGTCCACTACCCATCAGACCTTGTGGGGGGCCGGACTATATTTTGAAAAAAGGAAAAAAATGATGCAAGAGCACCACGAGCCCCGGTGGCTGCTTACCTGTGTCTTGCGAGTGGCAGGGGCTGGCAGCGGCGGGACGATGAGCAGTGCGCGAAAGGGCTTAAGAGAGGGACTGCTTAAAATGTCGGCCGCTCGAGTGCTGCTGCTGCTGGCACCAACAAAGCCCAGCCCCCTTCCTCCTCTAGGCAGGGCAGGGAGAAGCCAAGAGGAGGGAGGGAGAAGGCGCCGCTGCTGCCGTGTGAAGGGGAGGGAGGGAGAGGGAAAGAACACTGGCGATCGGCGATTCCCAGACTGTTTGCGGGCTGGATCCAGAAGGCAATTGGGCCTGATCCGGCCCACGGGCCTTAGTTTGCCTACCCATTGTTTAATTGGTGTGAAGGTAGTTTGAGACACATCAAACAGTAGTATTTTGTTATGACAGGATACACACAATATTTGCATAACCTTGTGATCACAGATTAAAATCCCAGGACTGGAAATGCAGTGAGCGCACAGTAAACACATCCTGAGACACTGGTATGTAGCTGGCCTCTGTTTGCCGTAGGAATGTGGTCAACGTGCAACTTAAAGCAATCAAAGGGACAGTCACGGAAAGAAGCATTGGGCAGGCTGAGACATTGAGGCTCACCTGAAAGTTGGCCGTGGGTCCTGGCCCACTGTTTGAGAAACAGCGGGTAAGAGGAAATCCTTAAGACAGACATTAAAATTTAGCGACATTATAATTTATGAATGGAGAATCAGCTCAATAGCCTTGCCTGATCACACAAGTTGTTCTGGGAATGTCTTGGATTGCAGTCACAGATGCGACACCCAGATCCCTGGATCATGTTCCAGTAGCCAGCAGCACACTGGTCACACTTGGCGCCCACCACGTGAGGCAAGCAAGGGCATATTCCCGTCATCTGATCACACATGCAGAAGCCGTTTCCAGATGGGCATTTCATTGGGTCCACACCCAAAGGGTTGCAGTTACATTCTGTAAAGATAACAGTTAGTTATGGAAATAATCCTCTTTTTTTTAAAGCAATGTTCTACTAGGAATTTAAGTTACCTTAGGTCAGGCATCCCCAAACTTCGGCCCTCCAGATGTTTTGGACTACAATTCCCATCTTCCCCGACCACTGGTCCTGTTAGCTAGGGATCATGGGAGTTGTAGGCCAAAACATCTGGAGGGCCGCAGTTTGGGGATGCCTGCCTTAGGTTGTAAACATCAATTTATCTGCAACTCTGTTCTCAGCTTGTTCTCTTCTTGTCTGTCTAGTTCTTTGTTCTTTACTTCCATCAGGGACAAGTTCCCCTCCGCTTTCATCCCCTTCTAGGGGAGTTCCTTGGGGTTCAGTTTTTGGTCCCTCTGCTGTTTTCTCTTCACGCCTCAGAATGGCACTCCTGCATCTTCTGTCCTTGACCAAAACCCCTTCCCCTCCGCTCAGCCCTAAATCTACACCTGCATCTCAAACATTTACCCTTGGGTGTCTCATTACCACCTCAGATGCAATATGTCCAAGACTGAAATTCTCTGAAACTTTATTTCCTAGAGTGCCCTCTGTGTTCTTTGTTGTCATCACTATCCAGTCTGTCAACTAGGCATGAACCAGGTCAACAGGCTTCATCTCTGAGTCTTCCTGTCCTGCATTTCTTATATATCTGTCACTTCCGTTGGAATAGTGCTCCCTCCATAGCAGACAAATTTGTTCCCATGGCACAGTGGACCAGTGCATCTGGCTATTAACCAGAAAGTTGGTGACTCAAGCCCACCCAGGGATGGCTATAGTCAGAATTCATGCATTATGGGGGGTTGGACTAGATGACCCTTGGGGGTCCCTTCCAACTCTACAATTCTGTGAACTATATTAGAAACTGCCATGAAAGTGCCTATCCTGCAATGTCACTTCAGAGTAGGTGTCTTAAGCTCACAGGTGCATGTGTAAACCAGGTACCTTCAAAACTGAATTCTCTGTACATGCCTTTTGACTCTCCCTATTAGCATTGGTCCTAGAACACCTTTAGCCAACTGTGTAAACTTCTTTCACCTTGCCATCTATTGCTCTACTCCCAAACATTCCACCTTATGCAATAATATTGTAGCCAGAATAAATCATGTTACTAAGGAGAATCCATTATGATTTCATTAACGTGCATAATTTATTCTAGCCACACCTATTTTATTTTCCTTTATGTGCTCAGTCCTTGACTTGTAATCTATAAAAGTTGTTTGCTTACTTCTACAGTTTTGAAGGAGGGCTGATCCAAAGTAACCCGGTTTACAGAACTCGCAGTTTGGTCCATGGGTGTTGTGCAAGCATTTCAAACACTCCCCAGTGTCTTTGTTGCAGGAGTCTGGATCTGCCACATCGATATTATTATTACAGGAGCATGGCAGGCACTGGCTGGCTACTGCATTTGGATTCCTGTAGAACCCACCGGGGCATTCATCACACCGATCACCTAACAAACCAAAATTCACACACAATTGCTGGTGACAGTCAGACATGGCTCACCTTTCCAGAAATAACATTACACCAGCAGATTCCATAATATAATTATAAAGAACCCTAATTGTTAATAGTTAAATAGATAAATAAATATAGGTTAGTTCTATCCAGATATATAGAAGTTACATGTGTTTTATTGTTTAGTGACTGTTGATTTCAATCACCTTTTGAATTTTTTAAAAAACAATATTTTGTTTTCTATTGTTGTAAATTGCTTAGAGGTTTTTTTTTAAAACAATCAAGCGGTATATTAAATTTTGTTAAAATAAAGCAAACACACACACACAAATAATAAATATTTGGAAATAGTTGTGCTAGTGTTTCTCAAACTCTTAAAAATGGTTTCTCCACTACCATACCTGGAAGGAATTTAACCATGCATTCCTATGCTGAACTCAGAAGTGAGTTCAGCAAGAATAATATAGGACTGCAATCTTAAATGTCACTGCCCCCAAACCTAGAAACTTCACCGAATACTGCATCTGTTTAGTTCCTGCATCAGTACTTGGGAACCTTTAGCCTGCGGTCCACCACGCCTCCCCATTTGGCCTGTATATTTTGGGAGTTTGGGCCAAACCATGTCCTCCTACCCTATATCCCACAACACAAACTTTTTTTAAAGAAAGGGATACAGACGAATAGACAAAGTTAGAATGGATTGAGATTTTCCCCAGTCTGTGATAACATAAAACAGAAATCGTGAAACTCATAAAATATGTCATGTTCCCTACCTGAATAGCCCACAAGGCAGTTGCAGACTAATAGCAAAGTCCAAGGATCTTGGTAACAGGAATGGGCAAAGTACCTACTGCTTGTTGGAGAATCTGGGCACATGCATGGACGACATGGCTCTCCTTTGAGAGGGTTTCCATAATAACCATCTACACATCTGCCAAAAAGAACAGTGAATATGGAGAATAAGGCTATTGAAGGCTCCTCGTCATGATGGCTATGATCTTCTTCCAAGGTTGGAGGCAGCAATGCTTCTGAATACCAGTTGCTGGAAACCACAGGAGAGGAGAGTTCCCTTGTGCTCAAATCCTGCTTGCGGATTTCCCACGGGCATCTGGTTGGCCACGGTGAAAACAGGATGTTGGACTACATGGCCCCTTGGCTTGGTCTGGCAAGCCCTTCTTACGTTCTTATAAACCTATTTCAAACATCAGAGGACACAAGAACGTAAGGAGAGAGAGGTCTTTTGGATTTTGCCGAAGGGCACACCTAGCCCAGCATTCTTTTCTCAGAGTGGCCATCCATCTGGTAAGATTCCAACCAGCCCTCTCTTACTAGGAATCATACGGCCTCTGAACCTGAAAGTAGCATGCAGGGTTTCTATTCCATATAAAAAAAAAAAAAAACAGCAACAGTTCGTCTTTCCTCGTTTTGTGGCTGTGGCATTACTGACGTAACTGATGGAGTGGACCCCTGCCTATGTATGAGCATGTAGCTCAGCTACGCCCCTATCTGGACAGGGGTAGCCTAACCACTATGCTCTGGTAACCTCAAGGTTAGATTACTGCAACGTGTCATACGTAGGGCTGCCTCTGAAGACGGTTTGGAAACTTCAGCTGGTGCAGAATTCAGCGGCCAGGTTGCTCACTGGAGCAAGACGGTTTGAGCATATTACACTGATCCTGGTCCAACTGCACTGGCTACCAATTAGTTTCTGGGCCCAATTCAAAGTGCTGGTTTTGACCTATGAAGCCTTAAATGGCTCAGGACCGCAATACCCCAAGAACCGCCTCTTTCCATATGAACCTACCCGGACCCTGAGATCATCTTCTGAGGCCCTTCTTCATGTGCCTCCTCCCCGAGAGGTCTGGAAAGTGGCAACACGAGAACGGGCCTTCTCTGCAGTGGCTCCCCGTCTGTGGAATGCTCTCCCCAGGGAAGTTTCCCTGGCGCCTTCATTATACACCTTTAGGCACCAGGCAAAAACGTTCCTTTTTAACCAGGTCTTTGGTTGATCTGATTGAAATCCTATGCCCTTTTAAAATGTGGCTCTTTTGGGGGGGGGGTTGTTATCTGGTTGTTGTTTTTATTTTGATTATATATATATTGTGGTTTTATAGGTTGATCTTGTTCTGTGAACTGCCCTGAGACCTCCAGGTATAGGGCAGTATATAACTTCAATAAATAAATAAAAATATATGTGTGCATTTACACATAAAATACACATGTGTGCATGCACAAGGACAGCACAAAAGCCATCGTGGGGAATGTGAAATTGGTCTGCACCCCTATGGCCATCAAGTCCTCCCATAAAAATTATTTGCCCCCCAACCAAAACCCCCATCTCTGCTATTTTCTGTCCCTGCCACTTAAAGATGTGCATTAATTTTGCATCTTCTAAATGTCCATCCACCCACACCTTTCACAGTTGGCTCCAGCTGTAAACCCTCTGCAGTCCAAGCATGCTCCAGTCTGTACGTCACACAGTTCCGCAAAGCCATTGCAAGGGCAAGGCCGACAATGGGGAAATCCAAAATATCCAGCCAGGCATTGACTGCACCGTCGGCCTTCTGCTTCTGGCCGGCATGAACATTGCCCTGTCACCTGGTCACACAGAGCACTCACGGATCCTTGAGGATGGCAGTCACATGCTTGATGGAAAAGAAGCAGAGATGATAGTTACCGGTACATGACAAATTGTTGCGTTATCTTAATATAAAGCCCTCAATGTGACATGGCCACGATCTCTGTATAGATAGATGTCGCTTGCTCTTTGTTGACCACATGATCAACAGTCCATACTCATTCTCATAGAGGGCAATGCGAGACCAGCCAGCCTTATCCCCATTTTACAGATGAGGAATGTTTGATGTGAAATAATGACTTGCCCAAGACCACCCAGAGTGTTCACATTCATCAGGAGACTTCAGTTTGGGTTTCCCAGGTTCAAGGAAAACAAAAGTCTGCCCACATGACTTAAACATTGTTTTTCTTAAAAGGAAATAGCTTAAAATTTTAAAAACACAAAACCAAAAAAAAAACAACTGAAAGCAAGTACTTACAAAGACAACCTTGAGACCCAAAACTATGGCTTCCGGCTGAGCATTTGTCACAACAGCGACCCATGACATTCGGTTTGCATTGACATTGACCTCCAAGTTTCTCGCAGTTAGAGTTTATTGACCCTTGTGGATGGCACCTGCAGGCTTTTAACAGAAACATACTTTCTCATACAAATAGATGATGCAACCAAACTCTATATTTATTAATTTAAATTATTTACACTCTCCTCTTCTTCAAGGTAGTAAATCAAAAGGTAAAAAACCAACAACAAAACCTGAATATTTTTTAAAAAAACAAATAGCAGGAAAGCCGGAAAGCCAACCCAGACTGTTATGATCTTAGATAAGGTGAAAATGTAATTTTTAAAAACATGCTTTGGACTGCTTCCTTTTTGGCTTGCTTCAATTAACATGTAGGGATAGCCAATGCTGAGCTTTATCAGATTGGGAAGCAAAGGCAGAAGCTGCTACTGTAAAGATCTTGCTTCTTTTCCATGTGGATTTCACTGTGCAAGGTGTTGGCATCTTTAGCACTGCTTCCCCTGGTGACCTTAATGGATAGGAGGGATGGAAGATGCCTCTCTTGCCTTGCCACTGGTATCCCCCCAAAAACCCAAGATTGTCAGGTTCCCACCAAACTGGTGCCACACCTTTGCAATCGTTTTGTACTGTTTCATACTGCAAACCTCATGCTTTGTGAAAGGAAACAGCAAATGGTCAAACCAAAAGCCAATACATTACAGAACTCTGTTATATACTGCGGTATCCTACTCAGCAAGGAACAGGCTGTTGAATTTTGTACCATTTGCAAACAGCTTTCAATGGCGCACAGTTAACACATGGAAAACAGTTTTAGTGTCTCTTAAAAATTTTAAGTTTATTTTAAAAAGCCAGAATGACAAAAGTTACTTTCACTTTTGCTCCTCCTCAGAAAATACTGGCAGCATGCAAAAGCAGGAAGAGCCAGTGGCATTGATACTTACAAACTGCTCCATTGTGAATACGGGCAGACAGACTTGCTATTAGTTTTTCACATGCTTCTGGTAGGATATGCGGTCCAATTTCTGAAGCTATTTCAATGCAGTGATACTGCTGGTACTCTTCTAAATCATTTTTGTTGCAAAGGTTTTCCACTGAACTGATTCTAGGAATAAGTCCAAGCTTCAAAATTGACAAAAGCGAAGAAGTTTTAAACAACTGCATAGAGAAGTATAGTTCAGGGCAGGGGGGATCCCTTTTAACAGTTGAATTAGATTTAATAATATATTTTACACTGGAGTTAATATTATTGGCCTAAGCAACCTTGAATTGCTTCCGCCTTCCTTTTCCAGTCTCCCTTCCTTTAGTCACTTACACTCCCCACTGTCTTAAAGGCACACAGCCTACAAAATCACTGATGTCCTATCCATTTTATTGATTAATGCCTGTAAGGGTAGTTGCTGGCCACCTGACAGGTAGGATATAAATAAGGGAACGGGTAGACAAATAGATGAACCAACCAACGTCCCAAGAAAATGTGATAAAACGTCTGGGGTCCAGACCTTAGAATCTACTATGAAGCAGCTGCCTTCTGCTGGTTGAGGGAATGGTGTTTGTTAGAAAATGCAGATATATTAGACCTGGAAGGGTTCAACAATGTGTACGGATGGCATGCGTACTTATGGTATGATAAGGTTAAGAGTCACAAAGGCTTTAAGAACCATGTAATTAGAAAATCGTTGTTGAATGTTTGGAACAAATATAAAGATTTATTAGAGAGGAAAACACCTCTTTGGATTTCACCGTTGGAAGCGAAAGCGCGAAAGAGGATAAATTTAGAGACCAAATGGCCTAAATATAGAGAAATTCTGGTGGAGGAAGGAGACCAGTTAAGGTTAAAGACATATGAGCAGTTAAAAGGTAATATTGATGACTGGCTCCAATACCACCAGATAAATGAAATGTTTAAAATAGATAAAAAGATTGGTTTTGGATTAGAGAAATCTAAGCTAGAGACAGAAATGTTAGATCCAAAGACAAAGAATCTTTCCAGAATGTATGATTTATTGCTACAGTGGCATTTGAAAGATGAACAGACAAAAAAAGTGATGATAGATTGGGCGAAGGATGTGGGACATAATATTATGATGGAAGACTGGGAAAGATTGTGGGGGAAAAACATGAAATTTACCGCGTGCACTGTGTTAAGAGAGAATATGATGAAAATGATGTATAGATGGTATTTAACACCAGTGAAACTTGCTAAGATTTACCACAAACAGGACAATAAGTGTTGGAAATGCCAAAAAGCAGAGGGAACATTCTATCACATGTGGTAGACCTGTCCACTAGTTAAGGATTTCTGGGAAAAGATTTATAATGAGTTGAAGAGAGTGTTCAGGAACACATTTATTAAAAAACCAGAATCCTTTCTACTGGGCATGGTAGGAAAAGAAATACCTTTAAAGGATGTGAATTTGTTTTTGTATGCCACAACAGCTGCTAGAATATTAATAGCAATGTACTGGAAAACACCAAAAATGCCTACAGTGGAAGAATGGCAAATGAAGATGATAGACTACATGGAGCTTGCTGATCTGACCGGAAGACTACGCAACCGGGGAGAAGAGAAGATGGAGGAAGAGTGGAAGAAATTTCGAATTTATTATGAAAAATATTGTAAAATTGATATTTGAAGAGTAATTTAAGCAAATATGGATGCTGCAGGTTAATGACTTAGGAATTTTTACTTTGGAAATTTAGAGTGATAAACGGACTTTGATAGTAAAATACAAGGGAAATTGAAAAATGTATACAGGGAAAGAAAATAGGATTAGAATCTGGGAGGTTTGATATACAATGAACCGATAGAGGGGGACCTCGAGGAGGTCCATTATAGATAAGATAGAAAATTTGAAATATGATTAATGGTTTTTTCTTTCTTTTTTGTTTTTTCTTTTCTTTTTTCTGTGTCGTTTTTGATGTTGTGATTTTTTTTTTTTGTATTTTTCTGTATTTAAACTTTGAAAACCTTAATAAAAATGAATCAAACAGAAAATGTGATAAAACACAAAAGAAAAGTTGCAACGCAGCACAGATACTTACTGAATCAATCAATATGGATGACCGGGTCCCTGGATCAGAAGCAGAAGACTTGGAAAAATAGACATCTACAAAATATTCTGTTCCTGGTTCAAAGCATACAGCAGTCGGTAGCAGCTCCATTCTGTTTAATTGAAAAGTCAAAACAAATTAAAGAATTCTGTCATTCTTTCCCCTAGGTTTTATGATGCTCATTTGCTGGAGCTATTTGTGTGCATGAGTAATAGAACAGTAACAGAAGAGAAATGACCAAGTGTTGGAAGACATAAGGGGAAAGGATGGCTTCTCCTTGGGTCGCCCCCCCCCCCAAATATCTTCTTTGAAGAAACGAACAGGTAATATACAAACCTTGATGTATATGGTAGAGCAAGTGAGTGTGGTTCTTGCAGGGCTGCTGTTTTCCCACAGTGTTCGCTTTCTCTAGAACCTGAAGTCTTTACAGCTATGCTTGCTATCCAGTCTTCTAAAGTCTACAGTATGTGTTTGGGAAGAAAAAAAAGTTGGTTTTCATACAAAGTTGAAACATGCTTGATTCTTTCCGTGCCTATAAACAAGAACATCTTGAGTTTATCTGACCAGGGAACAAGGAAATCTAGCATAAATACTCCAGTTTAACCAGAAATTTACACTTGTAAATAGCTGGTGACAACTAATCCCTTTCTGCAATACACATACATGGCGTCCATACAAATGCAGATCCTAAGATTTGGGGATTATGCAGTGTCTGCATCTACAGTTCTATGATTTTCATACATTGAGAAATGTTTGCACCACAAAACTAATGAGTGCAAGGCATGTAGTGGTGACTATTAAGATGACAAAGATAAATTTGAAGATCAGGATAACTTTTGTGGGGTTTTGTTCAATTATATTCCACATACACAATTTTAATATGGTCCATATTTTGCTTTACTTTGAAGTCTTTGCTCTTTTTTGAGGATTCGAATATGAGTTGAAACTACCCTGGGAAAAGTATGAAGTGTAACAATTACCTCTGGCTCATAGCGAATGATGATATTAAAATCCATCAGGAAAGGGATGTTGTTGACTGTAAATCGTAACCCCGCTCCATTCCGGACTCTTGCAAAACCCGGCCCTGACCATGTCACAGGTTTTCCAGGAACAGACCCTCTAATAACAACATCCAGAGCAGGGTTCCTGCCAAACAGAATTGAATCCTGAAAGGAGAGATTTGCGTTTTAAATATCACATTTATTCAGGAAACAAAGTGAATCCTGTCTTGAATCCCCTCTTAGCCAGCGTAGCCACGAACTCTTTCATTTCCCCTCTTCAAAGCCTATTCTTGAGTAGAAGGTCCCTGCCAGTCCCATAAGTCCTTTGTGAAAAGGGAAGATGAGTTAGGCCAGCTTCAAGTTCAACAGTAGTATGAATAATTGAAGTTAGGCCACTAGGGCTTCTTACTTACAATCAGGGCAGATCTACACTCTAAGTTTATTAATGTTAAAAATGTGTTATTAAAACGTGACACCAGAGGGCGTTGCAGAGCAGTGAGCCACCACCAATGGGAAACTGCATGAAACATTTTAAGCATTATTAAATATAACGTTCTAGAAGATCAATGTAGATCCAGCCACATTCCAGGAAATGGCTCGGCCTGTCAGTGTCCACCTTAGGGTCAATGTTGCCTTTACAGAACTCAGCAGGGAAGGGGATGGGGGACAAAGTCAGTGGGCTATGCCTTCCATTGGCCATTGTTGGCCTCCCTGTCTTCTGTTCCACCATTCTCCGTGAGCACCAACCACTACTGAGTATAGGTAGACAAAACAAATGAGAGGGGTGGCAAAGATGAGCAGGGGTTCTGCCTCCATCTAAACCTAAATGGATGAGAAACACGGACTCCATATCCTCGTTTGTTTTGACACCAGGTGTAGACCCATGCAGATTCTCAAACCTTTATTGGCATATGTACAAGATTCCAGTAGTGTTCAATACAATTAAACACCACTCATTAAAAAAAACTACCCTGCATGTAACAGTTAAGTTAGTGTTGTATAGCATTCACAAATACAGTCATACCTTGGAAGTCGAATGGAATCTGTTCCGGAAGTCAGTTCAACTTCCAAAACATTTGGAAACCAAAGCAGCCAATTGGAAGCTTCAGAAGCCCCGTCGGACGTTTGGGTTCCAAAGAATGTTTGCAAACTGGAACACTCACTTCCGTGTTTGCAGCGTTTGGGAGCCAAAACATCCAAGTACCAAGGAGTTTGGGATACAAGGTATGACTGTACTCATTGAAACCTGGCTACTATCTCCATCCAGGTTATCAGCAATAATCCTTATATCTCAGCAGACTAACACATAATCAGGAATATGTGTGAACTATGCAGAACATAAATAGTTTTTAAATTTTTATTTTACACCCTTGATGTCTTAGTATTTCAGGCCAACATGTCAGTGCATTATGGTCAGATTAATTACATTTCTTTGAGATATCTTATGTCTTTTGGAAATGTTAACAGCATTCCGAAGTCTTTCTTGGCGGGGAGGGGGAATAATTGCATAGGATTGGAATGAATTACAGGAATGTCCCATTCATGAAGACTGCAAAATATGAGAAAGTTATGTACACAAATCAGACCAATGGTCCATCTAACCAAAAGCTGTCAATCTTGACTGGCAGTAGCGAAAGATCTACAGGCTCCTAGTCCTCCTACCAGAGATCCAGGGATTGAATGAGGAACTTTATACATACAAACCAAGTGTCGGTAAATTCTCAAATCCTCTCACCAATAACCTAAGAGGTTACTCATTGTTTTGCACAAGCCATAAGCTACAGATAATGTGAAGTGACTCAAATAAGGCACATATATTATGGTTCTCCAAGGATCCTACCCCAGACTTTTAAGAGATGGGTTTCCCTTCCTTGAAATCCCTTACAAACCAATTAATGGGACATTAGTGTTACCTGTCCAACAGTTGCTTTTCTTATGCTTCGTTTCTTGTTTCTGTTCAATACGATCTTTCCATTTTCAATTTTGAAATCATAACCTTGTTGCCGAAAATAGACATCACACCATGGTAAAGCTGTGGGCTGAACCTTATAAACAGGTGTTTTAAGTGGTGGAAGTGTAAAAACGCTGGTTTTATTTGGGTTTTTTTAGTTGACACACAAATACAATCAAACAATGGACAACTGGGAAAGCAGTGAATCTGCATAATTAGTAGTCTAAACCATATATTATTCTCCATGTCAAGGAACTTTGTACTACTAACCTACTTACAAAGAGAACTCTGCTTAACTTGGGGTGGGGATCTAAATCCAAGAAAATCAAACTTGCACAACTATTGATTAGCTATGAAGTTTCATAACTTTAGGGCAGTGGTGCTGGGTAGATAATTGTGCTGTTTCTATTGTTAAACAATTGGGAGTAAAAGAAAAGAAATAATACTTGCCTATTTATTGCAAATCACCCAGAGATTTACCAGTAGATCCAGATCTACCTTCTGCCCACTGCCAGATTCCAGCATGCAGGTTGCTCACCAGGGCAAGACAATTTGAGCATATAACACCAATCCTGGCCCAACCGCACTGGCTGCCAGTTAGTTTCTAAGCCCAATTCAGAGAGCTGACATTGACCCATAAAGCCTTAAATGGCTCAGGACTGCAGTACCTCAAGGATCTCCTCTATCCATGTGAACTGACCATGCGATCATCCTCTCAGGCCCTTATTCACGTGCCTCCTCAAAAGGTCTGGAGGGTGGCAGCATGAGAACGGGCCTTTTTTGCAGTGGCTCCCCATTTGTGGAATGCTTTCCCCAAGGAGGCTTGCATGGTGCCAACATCCTTTATATTTAGGCGCCAGGCAAAAACTCTCCTCTGTAACCAGGTCTTTGGCCTTTACCTATCTATGACTATTTAGAAGTGCGCGGGATGTTTCTAATGTATTTCCTTTCCCCTTGGTTTTAATGTATCTTGTGTGAGGTTTCCTGTCTGTCTGTTTGGTTGGTTGTAAGTTGCTTTGGGTTGCCCTGGACAAGATAAAGAGACTAACTAACTAAGTATCGTAACTAACTAACTAACTAACAAACAAACAGAAACACAACTGTGCTTAAAAGTACATCTTACTACATCCCATACACGGACGGATTTTTGCGGTAACATCGTCTATAAATATTGTAAATAACATAAATTAAAATATACTGCCATTCAATCAGTGTCTTTCATTCTTCCCCTCTCACTTCTGGTTCTGCTCTGAATCCCCTCTTTAGTTTTGATCTATATTACCACAACTGCACTTTGAATATGGGAAAGGTAAAGGTAAAGGACCCCTGACAGTTAAGTCCAGTCGCAAACGTCTCTGGGGTTGCGACGCTCATCTCACTTTACAGGCTGAGGGAGCCGGCGTTTGTCCGCAGACATTGTTTCTGGGACACGTGGCCAGCATGACTATGCTGCTTCTGGCGCAACGGAACAGCAAAACCAGGGCAGCGCACGGAAACACCGTTTACCTTCCCGCCAGAGCGGTACCTATTTATCTACTTGCACTTTTTTGGTGTGCTTTCGAACTGCTAGGTTGGCAGGAGCTGGGACTGAGCAACAGGAGCTCACCCCGTCGCGGGGATTCGAACCGCCGACCTTCTGATCGGCAAGCCCAAGCGGCTCAGTGGTTTAGACCACAGCGTCACCCGCGTCCCCTATGAATATGAATATGGGAAGTAATGCCAATTAAAATACCAAAGGTGAAGATCCTGGGAGTGGCATCGAGTCTTCTGCTTCATATATATAATAGTCCAAAGGTAAGAAGAAGTGGCCTGGGGCTGGCTCAGAACACTGACGGCCCACAATGTTCGGAAGGCACTCACACTGGCCATTAGTAGGTGTGCACCTAGCAGAAAAGAGAGGAAGGCGAAACAGTACAAAATCTGCACAACCATGGACAAATGCTATACATCACAATACATTCTTTCTTTATGTTTGTATTATTATTGCCCTATATTAGCAGAGGAGTCCCTGCTTGAATCTTCTAATCCATAAATTCACTCTTGCAATTTCCAATGACTCTAATGGCAAAGGGAAAGAAGGGCAAGAATCTGCACCACTTTCAGTGGGAGTTTGTGGTACAACGTTTCTTAGATGTTAAATAAGACATTTGAAACGGGAAATCATAGACTTACAAGTTATTGTGGGCACCACCAATGTCACAGCCACAGGGAGAACATCCGTGTAGATTGCTCCCAAGGCCCCAGTATCCTTGCTGTAGTAAAATAAAAAGGGAAACCAGTTAACCCCATTTGACATTAAAAACCGTTTTACTTACTGAACCTTTTGATTCCATTCTCCAGGGGTGGAGAACCTGTGGCCCTTCGGATCTCATTAGGCTCCAGCTTCCATGATCTCCAGCCAGTATGGCCAATAGGGCTAGAAGATGGAAAATGAAGTCCAGCAATATCTGGAGAGTCATAGGTCCCCCACACCTGCTAAGGAACATTGAGCGTATGAACAGATTAACATGGAAAGGCGTGCAGGTGAGCGGCACTTGCTGGGTTGAATTTCCCGGCTTTCAGTCCTAGAACAGACTCCCACCCTCTCCAAAAGTGGCATGTCCAAAACCCATAACCTAGCAGCAAACCACGTTTCTTCGTTTCCCTCTATGGCAGTACACTAACTCTGATCCCTGTTTCCTTAGCAATTTGTAAAAGACAAAGAATTCTCAGATGAATACCACGGATTGCCACTTTGACCTTTGCTTCATCACTTCCACAGCAGAAGAGATTTCTCAAAAGGCAAAAGACAAACCCACAGGAACCTTTGTCAACACATAATACTGCAGTATCTGTCTCTGAAAATCTCGCAGGTACCTACAGGGCATTCCTCGCAATGTCGCCCACTGGCAAACCGCTGGCACAGACACTCTCCAGTCACTGGGTTGCAAGCAGAGAAAGACAAGCTTCCTGAAGGGTTGCAGTTGCAGGCTGAAAGGACACAAAGCACAATCGCCATCTCCGTGAGGCTCGCTTCACATGCAGCGGGGATGAGCCCTCAGTAGAAATAAACCTTCTAAGGCGGAAAATAATAATAATAATTTATAATAATTATAATAATTATTTATTATTTATACCCCGCCCATCTGGCTGGGCTTCCCCTGCCACTCTGGGCGGCTTCCAACAAACATTAAAATACATCAAATATCACAGATTATTAACTTCCCTAAACAGGGCTGCTTTTAGGTATTTTCTAAATGTCAGGTAGTTGTTTATCTCTCTGACCTCTGATGGGAGGGTGTTCCACAGGGCGGGTGCCACTACCAAGAAGGCCCTCTGCCTGTTCCCTGTAGCTTTGCTTCTCGCAGTGAGGGAACCGCCAGAAGGCCCTCGGCGCTGGACCTCAGTGTCCGGGCAGAACGATGGGGGTGGAGACGCTCCTTCAGGTATACTGGACCGAGGCCGTTTAGAGCTTTAAAGGTCAGCACCAACACTTTGAATTGTGCTCGGGTTTCCGGGTCACCTTCAAAGGTAGCCCCACATAGAGCGCATTGCAGTAATTCAAGTGAGAGATAACCAGAGCATGCACCACTCTTGCGAGGCAGTCTGCAGGCAGGTAGGGTCTCAGCCAGCGTACCAGATGGAGCTGATAGACAGCTGCCCTGGACACAAAATTGACCTGTGTCTCCATGGACAGCTGTGAGTCCAAAATGACTCCCAGGCTGCACACCTGGTCCTTCAGGGGCACAGTTACCCCATTCAGGACCAGGGAGTCCTCCAAACACTGTCTGCCTCCAGTGACCTTCATTCCAAGGACAGAAATCCCAAGGGATGTGCTGGCAGGACACCTGATCTCAAGAAATGGGTGTACATAACAATATATCGTTTTGAAAAAGCCATGGAATACAGTGGACTTCTATTTGCTATGTATTTCCTGTGGCTATTCATGACACTTTTGCAAATGGCAGCTAGGGTAATATGCACAGCTACCGTAGGGGATGTAAAAGATCATTTCCTCCCTTAATTTCCTCTGAGTTTTATAATACAGCTTTTGCTTTAAGGACGGGGAGGGGGGGGAGTTCTACAATCCCTTGGTTGCAGTATTGAGCCAATGAAGTCACTGTGGCCTGGTTAAACCATAGTTTGCAGCAAGCCATAGTTCAGTGCGAATGAGCTGCATACTAGTGTGCTCCTTCTCTTTGCCTGCAACACCACAGTGAAACAAGCAAGAGTCTGGCTTTTTGTATTGCCTTGACCTGGGCTTGCAGTTTCTCCTGCAGGAGCAGGGGAGGAGTACCACGGGAACTCTAGAGCAGTGTTCACCAGCATGCTTGCGTTTGCCAACACCTTGAACTAAGGTTTATTTCAAACTATGGTTTAATGTGACGTACAGACTGAGCCACAGTTTTAAGGCAGGTGTGTTCTGATAATCAAAGCCTTTAATGGGGGGGGGGAGAGAAAGAAAGAAAGAAAAACATACGCTGACAGCCAAGAGGATCACTTCCACTCAGCCCATAGTAGTTTGGCTTGCACTTGTCACAATGAACTCCTTCAACGTTTTCCTTGCAGTGGCATCGGCTGGCAATGGTTCCAAGAAATGGGTCTGTACGATCCTCGCACAGCCCACTGTACAATGTACCTTCAGGGTCACATTCACAAGCTATGGACATAGATAGGCAGTCACAGATGTAAGTGGAAAGCAGTTAAATGGCAGCATTCACAGGCTGGAAATGTTAGCGAGTATTGCAATAGTCAGCTTTGATACAGCTAAACTTACCCCTACACCCTTTTAGTGAAAAGCTCAAATTTAATATATGCTTGCTTAGGGAAAGGCTCTGAAACTAATATGATAGAGCAGTCGACTCCTTGACTGTAAGAGAATATGAAGCGGCACAATTGTGAGGAGTGCAAGTTGTACACATTTTTATACTTCTGTGGAGTCAGACCTCCAAATCCAAAACGGGATGAATATGATGAAACAGGGATAATTTGCCAGAAAAAAAAGATCGAGTGTGGAATGAAAAACATGGTAGGGCAGTGCATAGAGGCAATACTTTCTCCCTTTTCTAAAGAGGGGTGCATTAGGGCCTACTTTGTTCTCTTAAGAAAAGAGGGGCCCTATTCAGGTAATACAGCCACAAAGGAGCAATATAAGTACAGAGATGGGGTGGGAATGCATCCTTAGCTTCTTCCATCGCACAGCTCCTTCCAGTTTATCTGTGTGCTGTAGCGGGGAGCCTTTTCTATTTGTGAAGGATCCATGTGAAATGAAGAACTCTGGAAGATTGCAACGCTTCATAACACAAATGGCAGAAAGGGCTCTCTACTGCAGAAGCGGCACTAGAATATGGGGCAAGTAGAAGAAGCTGTGTTATGATGGAGCCATGCCCCACTCTTGAATTTTTCCACCTGCGTTGGGCGCTCATGGCTAGAGGGGATGTTGTCCTATGTCTTTCTCCCAGAACTCATTTTTTTGGTACTCTGCATCTTAAAAGGTCTTTAAGAGCAGAGGTGTTTCCCATTGCATATATGCCTGATCATTCCTAATGCAGTTCAGATTTTCCACATTTTCTAAATCAACTCCTGCCCATCGTATACAACTTGCTGGTCTGGGCCACTGTTGCTTAGCATCTTGGATCACCGATACGAAATACTTGATTTGTAAGCAAATACCATGAGTTGGGTCCAGACTCTGCAAACTGAATTTAGATCCCATTGAGATCAATGGGAGGAGCAAATCGTTGCTTTCAGTGGGAATGCCATTCGACTAACTGAGGCCTGGATCCAGCTCTAGGGGTCATCAACTAGGAAAGGTTGCACACTTACGGATACATGCATGAGGGTCCGAAATTGTCCTCTGTGGGTCTTGATAAAAGAAAAGCTTGCAGCGATCACAGTGGTGCCCCATGGTATTATGCTGACAAGCTTCGCATACCCCACCACTGATGCGGTTATTAGAAAGGTACACAGCCATATCAAAGTGGCATTTTTCAGAATGACCATTGCACTCACACTCTGAAACAGAAGACAAAAACAGAGGTATGATGTAGACAGGAACAGGGACACCGCGAACCCAATCCCTTAACAGTACGTTCATCCAAGTACGTATACTAAAAACAGACTCTGAATTCTACTGTAGCTTCAATAACTTTGCACGAGGAACCGTGGATAGCTCTTAAGAGGAAAGGCACTTTCAACAGAGAGTTCAGCCTATGAATGCAAAGCACTTCAAAGCACCGCACGGCGATGGCCAAATGCTATTCACAAGACTGATAACAACGAAGTAAATCACTTGGAGGTACTTTGGCAAGCGTTTTCCTGCGACCCTTCTGCTGGCCTCCAGGGAGCATCATTGTAGAAATCTTTGCACCTCTCACAGGATAAGCCATCTGTGTTGTGCTCGCAGAGGCAGCTCCCATGGACCTGTCAACAACAAATTTAAAACACGGAGTTATCATCCGTGCTTTTCTTTTCTGGGATGTGATTCAACAGAAATGTCTCTCGTCCATGTCCTGCAGAAATTAACTGGGTGTGCATAGCTCAGTTGGTTAGAGCATGGTGCTGAGAAACCAAGGTTGCAGGTTCGATCCCCGAATGGGACAGCTGCATGTGCCTGCATTGCAGGGGGTTGGACTAGATGATCCTCAGGGTCCCTTCCAACTCTATGATTCTAAGAGTGATCATATATTACTGTAAGTGCACACTTGTGCACACACTTGTATCACTTATTATTATTATTTTTTAAAAATCTAGCTTGTAAAATATATACAGTGGTACCTCTACGTACGAATTTAATGCATTCCGAACACACATTTGCAAGTCGAAAAAATTGTAAGTCGAATCCCATAGGAATGCATTGGGAGAAAAAATTCGTAAGTCGAAGCAACCCTATCTAAAAATTCGTAAGTAGAAAAAATCCTATCTAAACCGCATCCAAGATGGCGGACGGAGCTCCATTTGTAAGTAGAAAAATTCGTAAGTAGAGTTATTTGTAAGTAGAGGTATCACTGTATTACCAGTAGTCAAATGAGGGTGGAGAGCCCTGCGCACAGTCTGGGAAAGGATAAGAAGTGAGCACCTAATGGGTCACATGTTGCTCAGAGGCTCACAGGGCAAACAGATACATGTCTTCTTCAGAAGTAACCCCCAAGGAGTTTAATGGGGCTTACCCCCACAAAAGTGGGTACAGGATTGCAGCCCCAGTGATGACAGGAAGCCAGGCT
The DNA here is from genome assembly GCF_965207765.1 of Zootoca vivipara. Classification (NCBI taxonomy): domain Eukaryota; kingdom Metazoa; phylum Chordata; class Lepidosauria; order Squamata; family Lacertidae; genus Zootoca; species Zootoca vivipara. The sequence continues at coordinate 7,738,157 of NC_142592.1, forward strand.
GAGTGATACCACTGCAGCTTCTCATTGTACTTGTGCTTGCAGCCTAATACAGGAAAGCACATTTTATAGTAGTGGGGGGAGAAGGAAGGAAAAAGCCGGAAAAATATGAGGTTTTATTAATTTGTTTAATAGAAGACCTTTTCCCCCTAGTGCAGCTCCCAAGGCAGCTCACAGCAACTAAAACACACACGATAAATATAAAGAAATAAATAAGTAACTCTCTTAAAAACTGTGGGATGCATCATCACTGAAGCAGTCAAATACAACATTTCCTGTTGCCTAGAGTGGACACACGAGGAAATGTTGCTCCAGGCAGGGAGGACTTCCTGTCATACCTGCTCTGGAGCATCCTCCCCATGTGTGACCAGGTAGATGGGCATGATACTAACAGACACTATAAAAGGGCTAGTCACGCAGCCATCTTCCTTTTTTCAGCTTACGGAGAATAGAAGCCACAAGGTTGAAACTCTGAGGCCTAGCTCAGACTTCTTTTCTCTACAAACGTAATTGTAACCACAGGATAAAGCCTACCTTCGGGAAACTACTGTGAACTGAAGACTGTCACTCCTGACAGTGAAGGCTGTCGTTAACAGCCATCTACAGGTTTACCACTCCCATCAGCCCATCACCCATTCCCGTCACCCCCACCCTCTGAATATACATAAGGGTTTGGTGGATTCTGTTTCAATGTATCTGACGAAGTGTGCATGCACACGAAAGCTCATACCAAAATAAAAACTTAGAAGGAATTTTTTTATTTTGCTTCGACTCAGACCAACACGGCTACCTACCTGAAGACTGGATTGCTCAACTTAAATGATTCTAACGAATCCATCAACTTGTTTCCAGCAATCTGCAAGGGAATGTGTTCTGCTGCTTGCTCACTAGCGTGAGTGAGGAGGGATAATATTTACAGTAACCAATATATCCTCTCCTACTTTCCTCAACGTTTCAACAAAAACAACACTTAAAACCATTTAAAAGCATATGCGAGCACACAGAAGTACAACACCCGCTCTCTGAAGGCCCTGCCACAACGGTCAGTTAGTGGCAAAAATCCTGCCTTTGCATGCCTGCAAAAGGAAAATGGAGAGCCCAGCCTCCTGTGAAAGGAATTCCCCAATTCTGGGAGCAGCAACTGAACATAGCTGCCAAGTTCCGGCCTGAGAAATAAGGGACTGGACCGGAAGTAGCAGACCAGAAGTAGCGCTGCCGCCATTTTGGAACTGGGCGGAGCATGCTCAGAAGCTACTTTTGATGCTGCTCTGCCCTGTTCCAAAATGGCTGCCACACCAGAAGTCATTTTGGAACTGGGCAAAACAGTATCAAAAGTCACTTATGAGCATGCTCTGCCCAGTTCCAAAATGGCCGCCGCACCAGACTAAACCAGGGAAAAACAAAAAAAATCCGTTTTTTCGGCTGGGGACAGCTGGAAAAACTGGGATTTCCCGGGGAATATGGGAGACTTGGCAGCTATGCAACTGAAGGTGATGGGACTGGGAGAAAGACCTCCCAAGAAGATCTCAAAGATATGGGACAGGCTTCAGCAGAAGTGTTCTACTTTCGCACAACACACCTTCTGAGCAAGAGACATCTATCCAAGCGACATGATCTTGGCAATTTAGCAGCAGTGCTCTTAGACGTCCACAAGGATTTGTGCCAATTTTTCTCACCCACAAAAATGGAAGGTTTCCCAGGGTGAGGAACCTCGTGGATTACATTTGTCACATACTGTTCACTGCTTACACGCAAATGCTTCTTACCCAAATCTTTATTGTCTTTTTTTTATAAAAGCGACTTCTTCCTAAGGTAATCAGCCCAATCTACACTCACATAGGATGCATCATAATTGGGGAATTCCAAGATCTCTGCTGGATCACAGTCAGCTCTCAAGTTCTGGCAGCTAATTGGATTAAAAGGGGAACTTCTCACCTTATTGATGTAAACCTCCAAAATGTATTTTGTATAGTTAAGTTTCTACCTCTATCTTCAGTACATTTTATATTATTTTATTGCTATGGCTAGTGGCTGATGCAAATAAAGATTCTTCTGATCTGATCTGACCATCAACACATACAAAAAAGGGTCATTATCAGCAAGGTTGGAGAACCCGCCCCCCGAGGTTTGCAGAAGTACAAAATGGTGGTGTTGGGGGATGACCCCAAAACAGTCCAATAAAAAGCAAGCATGACTGGGGCCCACAGAATGCCAATTTAGGCTGCATACATGCCATACTTTTAAACCACATACAAAGCACCATTTTCTCCCTGTACAATACAAAGCACTGTAGTTTTTTTCTGGGATGCTGGGACTGGAACTGTGAGGGGTAAAATTATAGTGTTCAGAATTTGGCGGGGGGTGGGGGAGTAGAGAAATAGGCTTTCAATGTGCTTCAAAGGAACAGTGCAGACACAATCTTACTTTTAGTGACAGTGTTAGAGAAGCGAACAGAAAAACATAATAAATGGAATGGAATATGTTGGGAGAGGGCATTAGTGACTGGCTGGCACCATGAATAGGGGCATTTCCCACAAGAACATTTTGCTGCAGGTTGCATTTGTAGAGGAATAATTTTTACATTTTTCAATCATTGGTCACTTCCCTCTCTCTTTCTTTCTTATACAAGCTACTCTAGGCAAGTTAAGAATTATTGCATTTATCTATAGAGAAACAATTCAAGTGTACACACAGCACTGGCTATTAACTGAATTATATCCGCATAATTACAGCTGTGGCATTTTCCTGCTATTAGCCAAATGTGATCTAATTACTCTTAGGAATATCGCTGCAGTACCTTACAGAAGCTGGATTCTTTTTGCCTCTAATAAAGTATCAAGAATTAGAAGATTTGTGACGTACCATTCCAGGCTCATGGAAAACATCACCCCTCAGATTTTGCACAGGCCCACAATAGCTGGCATGACCATTGCAAAAACAGCTTCCGCGAACAATCATCTCGTAAAGCGCATAGTAGTATTTTTCCAGAGGATCACGCCGCTTTTGTCCGAGTAAAGTATCGCCAAGCGTGTGAAGCTTAGTAAAGTTTATTCTCAGATTTGTTAAGGTAGTGAGCTCTGTGAGCAAGGGACAATAAATAATTGGTTAATTGACCTCAACATTGAGTTGATGCAATTCAAGCGCAGCAACAGAGATCATTCAGGGTATGACTTAAGGGTTAATTCTGTTCTTAAATGGTGGAGGCAGAGGTGTTGCTTAGCAACCAGGTGGAGTGGCATGATCTTTGCTGAGCTAGCACATGTTCTGATTGGATGTCTCCCCGCTATGTACAAGGTCTGAACTGAGAAAGGCAAAACCTCTTTGCTTCTTTCTCCTCAAGTTCTACGCCGTTTTTATTCAGTTTTGCGCAGTAAAGTGGGTTCCCCCCCTTTCTCTCTGAACTGTCTGTTTTATTTAGGTGATTTGCTAACAATATGAACATACAATGCTGCCTTATATATCAAGTCAGACATTTGTCCCCACCATGCCTAAGATTGAATACTTCAGATGGCCATGGCCCTCCAGAGTCTTCTCCACCCTCTCTACCTTGCTCCATCACAAAATTCAACTTGGTACTTTCTATGTGTAAAGCAGGTGTAGGGAAAATTTGGCCCTCTTGTCGCTGAACTACAACTCCCATCAGCCACAGCAAGCATGACCAATAGCCATGGATGATGGGAATTGTAGTTTAGGTTCATCACGCCCAGTGTAAAGCATCCTTTGCTACTGAGCTTTGGCCCTTTCCACTTAAAATACCCAAGTACTGTATATTAGCTTTACCATAGATGTAAACATGCCAATTTTCACTGCAGGCAGCAGACTGCCATGATAGTATACATTTAGGGGTAGCCAAGGTGGTAGCTTCCAGATGTTGTTGAACTCCAACTCCTATCAGCCCCAGGCAGCCTAGCCAGCGGTCAGGGAAGATCAGAGCTCGAGACCATCAATAGCTGGATCTTGGCTATTTCTGCATTAGTATTTTGTATCAACGCAAAAGAATTTTTAAAGGCATTATGAAACTCCAAACTACCTTGGATGTAGGGGGCGTAGGGATCTTCTATTTCAAAGCTGGGATCCAGAGCTTTAAAAACAACCTGTAGAAATGCAATGAAGATTTATACTGCCGTTGTAAAAGTAAATGACTTAACTGGAATACAGTGGTGCCTCGCTAGACAAAATTAATTCGTTCCACGGGTCTTTTCTTATAGCGAAAAATTCGTCTAGCGAATCCCATAGGAATGCATTGAATTTTTTTTGAATTTTTTTTGCCCATAGGAACGCATTAATTGAATTTCAATGCATTCCTATGGGAAACCGCAATTCGCTAGACGAATTTTTCGTAAAACGCATTCGTCTAGCGAGGCAACCTCCGCTCGAAAAATCCTTTCGTTAAGCGGAAATTTCGTTAAGCAGGGCATTCATTAAGCGAGGCACCACTGTATGTTCTTACATAAGAAATGCATCACACTGAAGCCTAAATAAACAATAAGACTAAATCCTTACGATGAAATGAACTCAAAGAACAGGCATACCTCCCCTTCAGTGGAGGGCTCAATATCTGAATATCTTGAGTCACAAACGACATCTCCAACAGTTGTGGCTGGCCTCGAAGGAATATCGGGGAAAGAAGTAGCACAGTTTTGCGCAAAATATCGAAATACTTTCCAGGTTTGACCATAATCTGTGGAGCGCTCCACCAACATTGCTGCAGGTCGAAATGTCTGCAAAGAAAGAGAACGTCATTCAGATCAATCTGTGGACTCCCAGATGTGTCCTCATTTATGGTAAGCTTGTCTTGGGCAGGATTTAGATTTTGACACGCCACTACAAATGTTTCTCGAGCATTTACAATGGCATACAATAATAATAATAATAATAATAATAATAATAATAATAATAATAATAATATATGCTTATCAGTGGATGCACATGACTGGCTTGACATAGACTGCCCATGGTTGGAACTCATCAGGGATTTCATTTGTTTCTTTGTTTAGCATTACCTGCTTCTCAATAAACATTCTTCAGAAAACTGTGTTACAAAATACACATCAAAACATAACCAATAAAAACAGAATTCAAAGCCACTTAAAACATCTATTTTGTAATACCAATAAAAGCCAGCAAAGGGGGGGAATAGTCCAGCATAATTTAAACATACAAAACAAGATCACAACACCATTTCGACATCTCAGGTTACAGTTCACCACTGAATGCCATGAGAAGAAGTTGTGTCTTCACAATACTTGTAAGGATTGAGGGATGGGCTTCTCTGGTTTCACCAGAAAAAGGCCCTATTTCATGTGCCTGTCAGCCTAATTTTCTTTGTTGAATACAGTACTGCAAAACATGAAGATTAACAAACTAAAATCTCTGAAAGTATCTGAATCGCGATGCCGGATTCTCTGTTGAATAATGTTGAATAATTTTCTTTGTTGAATAATGCAAAACATGAAGATTAACAAACTAAAATCTCTAAAAGTCTCTGAATTGCGATGCCGGATTTACCCGGTAGAGAACAAGCTGTGAAGCTTTGTAATTGGCAATGTCCAATATTGATGTCCAACTCTGAACTCTGCAGAACAGTGTTTCCAGATAGCAACTACTGTTTTGTTGAATTCTTCATCAGCCAAATTAGTTCAACAAACACTCATAAGTAGAACGATATGCAATTTCAATATGCAACCTTTTGAGCTTGGTGTGTCAAAATTCGCCAAAAAACCGAGCATAACTCGGGTGGTGTGTCACTTCAAGAAAAAAACCATAATTTTGCGATATTTATAGTTTAAATAACAAAAATGTATAATTGTAATATATAACTGTATTTAATAAACCAAAAACTAATTATTTAACCAAACCAAAAACCGCTTATTTATCACAAAGTGCCCAGAATTGTTGAGCTTTTTGGGGGGAGCTGCTAACCAAAGTTTTGGAGGTTTTTTTGGGGGGTGCAAAAGTTGCTTTTGGGGGGTGCCCCAAAGCTGCTGCGCTTTTTGGGGGGTGAAAGAGAAGAGAAATAAATGACGAATAATACATTTGCTGGAACTAACACACAGCACCGACATAGTTTGCCAAAGTGCCAAAAAACCCAGCACAGCACGGGTTAAAAAACGAACGCTGTTACACCCAATCATAGTCTGCCAAAGCGCCAGGAAAAAACAGCACAGAAAGGGTTAAAAAACCAATCTCTGGCTACCAGCAACAGCTGAGAAAAGCTGTAGGAGACAAGCTGGAGGAGTGGGAGAACAAATTGGGGGGGGGGACGACAACAACAACAGCGCAAATGGGCCGATGGGGTGTGTGCCAGCAGTGAGGGCTCTGCGTGTCACGTCTGACACGCGTGTCCTAAATTCGCCATCACTGGCCTAGACTGTGTGGAAAATGAACAAAATATTTTAGCTGCAGTTCATTCATTTTCAGCACTGTATTCTACTTATAAAAAAGTGCACCTAGACATTCCGCTGTTGCACCCACAACCTCGGTTTAAGGTGCCATTTAGCTCCTAGCTTTCATGTCTCAGTTTCTGCCCCACACAGAGCACATTGTAGTAGTCAGGCCTGGCTATCACTAGTGTGTGGATCACTGAAGCTGAAGCTGATAAAAACCAACCCAGCTACTGCTGTTGCCTGTTAGCCTTGAGCTCAACAGCACTGCTAAAATGCAAATTTGATCCTTGGGGGAATATACTCATCACAACCCTTCATCTGGGTTTTCCCCACCCACAGCACTTCCATCTTATCTGGATTAATCTCAGCTTCCAACCCAAACTTGCCTCAAGGCGCCAATCCAGAAGTTCAACTGCCTCTTTAGGATGAGGAGATGAAAAACAGATGCAAAGTTGAGTGTCATCTGCATACTGATGACATTTCAACCCAAACCTCCAGATGACTTCCTCATTAAGATTAACAAAGTACGAAGATTTGAAGTTCAATATCTATCAAATAATAGCCAATCCACGTAATAACCAATGCATCTATCTGACAGTTACTTAAACTCTAAAGGACAGCATATGCAAGGATTATACTTATCCTAAAACAACACTCTGAGGTAGTCTAAGCTCAGAAATAGTGATTTGTCCCCAAATCACCCCTGGAGCTTCATAGGCAGGTGAGGATTTAAACACAAGTACTTTTGCCACAACACACATATAGCACATTAAACAACAACATACACTGCACATCTGTGAAACTCCTTGGACACATTTCCTAGTCAACAATTCAGACAACTTGATTTTCCAAAGGAGTTTTCAGTTTACATGGTTTAATTAAAGTCACTAGTCTGTAAATCAATTTAAATATTATATTATTATGTAGTTATGTGCAGGGTACCTTGAAGGTCAGGATAAGGTGGCTGAACTGAAACAGATTTTCTAAATCCAGCCTAATGCTGACATGGTCAACACCTGAAATAGAATGGAAAAAAGCATTAAGTAGTATGAATTGTCTATTTTATCTGATGAGTGTAGGATGTGGCAAACTGTATGAAAGAACGTTAGGTGGAACACGGCTGGATCAGACCAAAAGCCTATCTTGGTCCACAATCTTGTTTTTCACACAACCAACCAGATGCATATGGGAAGCATAGCTGCAAAGTTCTCCCTTTTTTTAAGGGAAATTCCATTATGCTGAATAGGCTTCCTCGCAAGAAAAGGGAAAACTTGGCAGCTATGATGGGAAGTTCAGGAGCAGGAAGTGAGGGCAAAATAACTCTCCACTGTTGTAACCCAGCAGAGGCACCAGCTTATGAGGGTGATGGGGGAGCCTGACGTTGTACAGTGGTACCTCTGGTTACGAACTTAATTCGTTCCGGAGGTCCGTTCTTAACCTGAAACCGTTCTTAACCTGAGGTACCACTTTAGCTAATGGGGCCTGCCGCGTGATTACTGTTCTCATCCTGAGGTCAAGTTCTTAACCCAAGGTACTACTTCCGGGTTAGCAGAGTCTGTAGCCTGAAGTGTTTGTAATCTGAGGTGTGTGTAACCCAAGGTACCACTGTACATGTGACATCAGGACATTGGGAGGAGTGGGGCTGGAGCCAAACATGGCAGCCAAGCCACTATGAGCAGAAGGCTGCTCCGATCCTCCCTCCCCTCCATGGCAGGAGAAGGGAGAAGGAGACTTTGTGTTTTTTTGAAATTGGGGGAAGGGCTGGCTCTGACCCCAAAAACATGGGGGGGGCACGCCATAAAGGGCTTGGCCTCCTGGAGCTGGCGCTCCTGTTACATAGTGACTGGGATTTAGAGATCTACTTCATATTAAGGGCAATTTCCCCAACAGGACAGAACTGGAACAAAGATGGACATTTTCTAGCACACCAGTCACTAATTTTCATAGGCCGTAGCATAAACTTCCTAATCCCTCTCTTTCTATAACAATTAGAAGGAACAGTCAGAGCCATAGCTGCCAAGTTTTCCCTTTTCTTGCGAGGAAGCCTATTCAGCATAAGGGAATTTCCCTTAAAAAAAAGGGAGAACTTGGCAGCTATGGTCAGAGCCACTGCAACATAGTGCCTTGTGTTTTTGATGCTTCTGAGCTGCTCTTTGAAAACAATCTCAAGATCGGTCTCTCCCACCAGGACAACTGAGAGTTCTCAGGATTAACAAACTGCCCTGCTTCAGTCCTGCCACCCGAAAACTGGGGATGGGGATTTGGGAATGATAAAAACAGCTGCTCGATCAAGAACTTACCTAAATATCTGCGCATATGCAAAAAAAAAAAAAATGCAATATTATGCTCTGTTCAGACCACTTGTTTGCACAGCAATGAATCCATAAGGGTCATATAAAAACCGAACCTTAACGTGATTTTTAAAGTTTAGCAGAATGCTTGCGGGTGAATGGCGCGTGCTCTTTCTTCAGAGGAAATGAGTAATTGGCACCTTGGATTCGGGAAGATGGGGGTTATAAACTGCATTCTGCTAGTGAATGTTACACATGTGTGTTTTCTTTACCAATACCTGTGCTTACTCTAGGTCAGGGGTTGGCAATTTTTTTTAGCCGCGGGCTGGTCCACTGTCCCTCAGACCTTATGGCGGGCCAGAGAAGCGGCACCAGGGGGGGGCTGGAAGAAGAGACGAGGGGGGCAAGTAGTCCTCATTCCCCAGTCCCCAGCCCCAGCTGCTGCGCTTACCTTCCCAGGGGCTACCACCACCACCACCACCGCCACTGCTGCTTCTCGTGGGTAGGCAGAGCGAGCTCGTCCGCTCCGCTCTCTGGCCCACAGGAGCACCAGGGCGGCAGCGGCAGTGGCAGCGGAGGGAAGATGAGCAGTGCGAAAGGGCTGGCTCTGGAGAGGGGCTGCTTAAAATGGTGCTCAGCCAGCTCAGCCCAGCCCCCTTCCTCTCTAGGCAGGGCGGGGAGAAGCCAGGAGGAGGGAGGGAGGAGGCACCGCTGTGGTGTGTGTGTGTGAGGGAGAGGGGGGGAAATGAAATGGCGTAGGGGGGAAAATGGCACAGCCCGAAAGGACAGAATCCCCACGCCGATCCACGGACAGTCCGCGGGCCGGATCCTGAAGGCAATTGGGCCTGATCCGGCCCCCAGGCCTTAGCTTGCCGACCCCTGCTCTAGGTCAAGAAAGCTGTTGAGAAAGCTGCTTTTTCCAGAAGGAAAGCAAATCGTTTCAAGTCAGGACAGGGAAGAATCCAGAGTTAGTGTACCTGGGCCTCAGGCAATATGGGTTCACCCTTGCATTCCCAGTAAAGCAATGGTTGCTTGAGTCCTCACTGCCTCTCTTTAGTATGTGTACTAAATGTGTACTATTGTATGGGTGAACAACATGATAGCATCTTCATAGGTATGAATTCCTGCTGAAGATAACTGAAATCTGCCTTAGTTTCCTATGTGTTTCTTGAAGAGAAATGCTGTTGAGCTTTGCTTGACATCAGTTTTCAAGCTATGAGCTGGTTTTATCAAATAATCTCAAAATCTCATTACAAACAGATATAAACTCCCATATATATATATATATATATATATATATATATATATATATATGATTTTCAATTTTATACATTTCAATAATTTTACAATCATGGTTAACATTTCGAAACTCGACTTCCTTCCCCCTCTTTCTGCGGTTCCTTAAATTTATTTTTTTTATATTTTCTGCATATTCAAAACTAACTTAACTTAATCATTTATAAATCATTTATTCGTCTACGTTCAGCTTCACTGAGATTCTGGCCGCTCTTCTCATGATGTGGGCGAGCAGTTTAAATGGATTTGCCACTCGCCTAACAACAAACCTACTGCCACCCCCCTCCCCGACAATCTGAGTTTTTTGTGGTGTGGAAATGCACTGGGAAGCCTGGGATAACTATTTAACATCCTGCAATCTATAAAGAAATCAGAATCAATGCTCAATAAACAGCTGATGTAGAATAACCTCCTTGTAAAACTTTGTGCAAACAAATCAGGATGAATGCTCCATAAACAAGTCATCTGGAAATGACCTCTGGCTGTTTCCAGCCAGGTGTTTATGGTGAGTTTATGCTCACGTATGCAAGGTTTCTTTTTAATATCCACTCCTTTTGAGCATAAACATGGGAGCCTCCCTTCAGCTTTAATCAAGATTTACCCTTTCTGTGGAAAAAAGAGAGATGTTTTTCAAAAAACCGGTTTCCAATTAGACCTACTTGTTTGCAATATCTGAATGACCCGTTCACAATATTAACCCCCCCCCATTTTGAACCCCACTCTATAATGCAGCTGGAGGTTGCAGTAAATTCAAATTAGGCTAAGAAAAGAACATGAATGAGAAGTCACTCACCATTTTCAGACTGCCACCACTTCTTTCGATCTGGCTCAAAAGTTGTGATAACATTTTCAATTAAGTGACTCTCAGCCTGGAAGACTGGATTATACGGGTATCTGGAATCACAGGTGAAACATTTCTGCTCATCCTAGAAAAATAAGGGTGGGCAAGATGAATGATTATTATGGCTACCAGTAACTTGTGCCCGGTGGACAACTGAAACAGCTGTACGGGATCGGACAGCAAGCAACACCAACTACTGCCATAGATGAGATGCTATTTCGAGAATTGGGAAGCATCTAAGTTATCTCTGAGCATTGGAGATCCTTGGAACAAGGAATGGGGAGATGGACCGTACATAGCGGGCTTCCTAGATTGCAAACAGAGGCAAGAGGTTGCTTTAAGTGTTTGGGGTGGGTGGGGCTAATCGGCCTTCTAGAAAAAAGGGATAAATCTGATCAACACTCCCTCCACCCCCTGCAGTGAGAGAAGGGGGCATTGAAGCTCAGATAAGAGATTAGACCGATGCTTGTTCACTAATTCTCCTTTCTCCAGTACTGATTTCTGTGCACCGGCCTGTACAGAGGGAAGTAGCTTAGCTGGGGATATTTATCTGCTGCCAAACAGTGTAGGAAATACTGAAATTTGTTGCTTGGAGTTCATAGGGAAAGTTCCATTGTATGCAATGGGGCTTAGTACTGAATGAGCTTAAAGCTACAGTCCTATGCACACTTACTTAAGTGTGTATGCTGAAACCAATAGGGCTTAATATTTCTGCATAAGCATGGATGAGATCAGGCTGCAAACAGCAACAGCCTCAGTTACTTGACCTCAGACAGGCACTCTGAGTCCTGATTACAACTTGTTATATGGAAAGGGGCAGGGGAGATGCCTATATTGTAGCTGAGGATGAAAAACCTTCAGTGCTCCTAGTCCAAACAGGAAAACTAAGGATATGTCATAAGATCAACTATTCTTATCTCAAATTTCTCTCTCTCTTTTGGAAAGAGTTAAAAGTTTAAAGTGGTGACAAATGATTGAGTGTCGGACCACGTAGGAAGCCACTTGCCTTGAAGTCAGACAGAGTTTAGAGAAGAAATTCCTTTATGACAAATTAAAAGCATTCAAGGATGATTAATGTGATGCGGCAAAATTTATTTTTTTTTTTTAAATATTTTTATTAATTTTCCAATTAAAACCAATTATATCACATTCAATATTTCAAATTATACACATATATATATCAATCAGACCGAATGTTATGCCAAATCATCTAAAGAATTTTTTATTTGGGTTCCCATGCTTCAAGAAATTGGGAATTCCTCGCAACTGTCCACTGCCGTCTTTTTTCTAAAGTTCAAATCGTCCTTCAAGTTCATAATAATCCAGATCTTCCCCTTACAGTCACATAGATGTTTTCCACTTTCACGATTGTTTCCCAGCTGCTGATATAAATATCAAACAAAGTCTCACAGATGTTCTTTCTCCTGTGTGAGTTAATCAGTCCAGCCTCCCCATAAATCTTCTTAATGGAGCTCCTGTTGCGTTGAAGCAATTCGAAGTAGCGCCATCTTAAAAAGCTCAAATCACTTTCGCTTTTCTCTCATAGCCATGAAGATTTACGATCATTATAGAATTTACAGCTTTTCCAGGCAGGAGACCCAAACATCAAACCATAGACTCTTGGTAAATTAATGGATCTCCTTGCCCTATAGCTGAACTTAGCTTCAGGTCGCTGCTCCAATTTAAAGTGCGTCACAGCTCATAAATCCTCCGAACGCATTCAGAACTCCTTCCGTCCGACTAGGGGGGGGCTTTTCTCATCGGCAACTCCACATCTTTAAAAAAATATGCTCAGTAACAACAGTTATAAGGTTCAACTCACACAGTCTTTTGCTTCTCTTTCACTCCAAACAAGCCAGGACATCGCGTCCGGGAAGGTACGAGGCAACAATATGAAGAAAAAAAATAAAATAAAAACTCACTCCCCTTATCGCTCCGTCCCCATCAATCCTTCTTCCAGATGCAGTACAATCTTTGACTCCTCTCACTCGGCAGCATAAATTTCTCAGCAGTAAACAGCGCTTCTTTCCCTCCTTCTGAAGTATGTCCATAGATTTAAGCCTAATTATCTTCTTTAACCATGGAAATCCCCGCCATGCAGATTAGCGTCCGGGAGTCCTGGCCCTTGTAAGTGCTCAGCCCAAGCTCCCCCCACTCCAAAAACAGTCGGAGTGGGTCTGGGGGCATCGCGGGCCAGCGGCCCCTCTCCGTAACCCCCGGAGAGGGTAGGGGGTTGCCATTTACTCCCCTAGCAACCGCCAAATTCCTTACAAAGGTCAGAGAGATGGAAAACAGGTCCGCCATTCCTGCAGGCGGAAACCGGAACCGGCAAAATTTAAATGTATGGATTATTCAGGGATGAATGAACCGAAAGCCTCTTTAACAAGTTTAGGCTTTGATTGTCGAAATGCCTTCTAGATAATTGTTTTAATCATGCAAGCACCAATATCATATTTACAAGTACGGTTCTGATTTAGTGGTTTTCATGATTACGCTGAAAATTATCCGGTATTAAAGGAAAAAGACTATATAGGATCCTGCGTGGTCCGTGGAGCCTTTATGGCAGGGGAAGCCAACATGGTGGCCTCCAGATGTCATGGACTACAATCCCCATCATTCCTGGCCGCTGGCCATGCTAACTGGGGCTGATGGGAATTGTAGTCCAAAAAACCTGGCGGGCGCCAAATTGCCCTACCCCTGCTGTATGGAGCTTTGGAGCCCAGTGAATATATTTCAAGGTTTGCATATAATCAAAGTACTCAACAGTTTGTGTGTGTCAGGCCTAGGCTGGCTAGATGCAAAAGAGGCAAGCAACCCACACCTGCTTAAATTCCTGCTTCAGCACAGATATTAAACGTGCAGGAGTCTTGTCCTCTTTTGCAACTGGTCGCCCTTATTCAGGGATTAATTTAAATTCAGCCTTAGCTTCAACCAAGGTTGGGGAAGTCACTCCCTTTTAGTTTCAGTTCTTCTGTCTAAACCAGGGATGGGGAACCATTGGCTATTGCTAGACTCCAGCTCCTATCAGAAAAGGTCCATGACTAACAGTCACTGAAAGTCTTACCTGCAACGAATTTATCTAGCCCTTTTTAAAAGCTGTGTAAGCTGTTGGCCATCTCCACATCTAGTATCTCACGCTAGTATCTCCATATACTAGCATGAAATAGTACGACGTTTCCTCTGTTCTGAGCCAACTGCCCATCAATTAAAATGGGTGCACTTGAGACATCACATTTTCTGACAGCAAATGAATTGATCATTAGTAGGTTTGTTCTTTTGGGAAAGATTGAGGGCACTAGGAGAAGGGGACGACAGAGGACAAGATGGTTGGACAGTGTTCTCGAAGCTACCAACATGAGTTTGACCAAACTGCGGGAGGCAGTGGAAGACAGGAGTGCCTGGCGTGCTATGGTCCATGGGGTCACGAAGAGTTGGACACGACTAAACGACTAAACAACAACAACAACAACAGGTTTGCTCTTTAAGGGGGGGGGGAATCACACTTCAAAGAACTAGTGGTGCTCTTCCCCCCGCCTCCTTTTTCAGGTTAATTTAGGTAATATGCGTGCACAGCATATGTTCCCATGGGCTATTGTATTCGGCGTGTACATAAAACTCAGTGCGTTGAAAACAAACATTAACACAGAGCCTCGAGTGCTGTAGGCACAACCCGGCCATGAGACGTATTGCGACTGCCTCTTGCATTTTTAGGTTTTCAGCCCTATTTATAGGACTGAGACACCAAATGAGCATTTGCGTAAGGTGGAGTCCCTCAGCTTGCAGGTGTGCATAGACAGGTATTACCTCGTGCTACCTCCTTCTAAGCAAAAGGTAATGTGACAAGCATCTGCATGCCTGCTTAGCAAAGTTTACCAGGTAGCATTGATTCCTGAGCTCACAAGTCCTCCCCCAAATGTTTTGTTTTCTTTTGCTCTTTTAACCACGCTGAAGGGGGGGGGAATCAATACAAGGTTTTAATCTAGCAGAAGAAATTATAAGTTTCCCACACCCATAATCCAGAAGCTCTAATGCATATGCAAGTTCAGCGCTGTAGATGGAGCTTTTCACTTCGAAGAAAACTCTGCAAGTATTCCAAACCGCTTCAGCAGTTTTTGGTCACAACACTGCGTACTTATGAATGATGCAAAATAAATAGGGATTTCAACAAAGCATCGAAACAAACTGAGCAAGACAAGGCAAGTTGTCAGGCAGGTTAGTGGAAGCAGTGAGCATTTTCCCGACCAAACTCAAGAAGCTCCCTGCTGCATGCTCTTAGAAAGCCGGTTTAAAGAAGGCGTAAACTGGAAGAGGACTCTGGCTGGATGTTACAGACTCTCTAGGGCTATTTCCAGCTTAAACGTTGGAACAATATATAAAATAAACTCACCTCCAGGTAGCCGATAATGCAGTATTTTTGAGGCTCAAACAGTCCGCATGTGGATGAAGCTGTTAGGCTGCCGCCACGACCCACAAGCAGGTCTCCGACAGGCTGGCGACAGAAACCATTTCCACAGGGATTCTGGCTGAGCAGGAAGTCTGTCAGCAGGCCTGTCCACAAAAACAAAGATGAAACATAGTAAATGTTATATGGGCTGCCACTTATATGACAGCAAGGAGCAGAGGCAAGGGCTAGCCAA
Organism: Zootoca vivipara; assembly: GCF_965207765.1. Taxonomy (NCBI): domain Eukaryota; kingdom Metazoa; phylum Chordata; class Lepidosauria; order Squamata; family Lacertidae; genus Zootoca; species Zootoca vivipara. Next base: position 7,753,605 of record NC_142592.1, read on the forward strand.
GCTGGCACACGTCTTTATGATAATTTCCTCTCCGGGCAACCTCTAGCCATCAAGGCGTTTCTTGTGCGCGGTTGTTGAGAATCCACCTTTCAAAGCAAATGGCTTTAGGCTATGGGAAATAAGATCATCAATCTGATAGCTCTTTGGTCTCTGCGTTGGAATCTCAAAGGAATAATAAGAAAGCCTCAAATTCTGCACACCCAGCATATACCTTTAAAGCACTTTCAAAGAGGTGTTGAATTTTTGGGAGATTGGATAGTTACAATGCTATGGTCTCGGGGTTGGGGTACACATTTTATTCTTATTTATCTATTTATTTATTAATTACTTTGTGAAAAGGGAAAGGAAAAGGAAGAACTTTCTGACAGTAAGAGCTGTTCGGCAGTGGAACAGACTCCCACAAGAGGTGGTGAGCTCTCCTCCCTTGGAGGTTTTTAAGCAGAGTTTGAATGGTAATCTGTCATGGATGCTTTAGCTGAGATTCCAGCATTGCAGGCATTTTGACTAGATTACCCTTGTGCGTCCCTTCCAACTTTATGATTCTATGAAATCTCAAGGGGTCTTTTTGTGCGGTGTGTGTGTGTGTGCCAAACACATTTAGTGTGCTTTTTTTTAGCCTTCAGCAGTCTGTGAAGGGCACTAGGAAATGTTTTTTAAATCTCCAAACAAAGCTCAAAAGCTCAGTCTCATATGGAGAGAAATACCGTATTTTTCTGTGTACTAGACGAGGTTTTTTGACCAAAAATCATGTAAAAATGCTGCGGTCGTCTAATACACAGATAGTGGCATGGGGCGAGAAGCGGCACACCTGCCAGCCAGCCAGTTGGCTGGAGCGCAACGATCTAGGGAGTGTTTCCTACCCACAGCTGCGTGGGGGGAGAAGCTCAACAATTTTGGGCCATCTTCCCTCATTTTCTTAAAATTGAGTCCCCCAAAATAGGGGGGTGTCTTATACATGGGGGCGTCTTATAGATGGAAAATGCGGTAATAAGCCACAGTTTAGTACTTTACATGTGCTTTAACAAACAAACAAATGTACATGGAATTAATCTGATATGGTCTTCCCTATAAGGTAGCTAAAATATGCAAGTATGTGGTACCCTCTGCCTTCTGATCTTTCTAAATAACCCCTGCACCCATGCCTGATTTATCATTACGTATGACAGGGATGAGGAACCTGTAGCTCTTCAGATGTTGTTATCCTTCAACTTCAAAACATCCCCAGCTAATGGCCAGTGTGAAGTCTACAATGAAGTCTGGGCTCTGATCTTCAACGAGGAGGAAAATAAATACAGTAAACCTCAACCGTTAAGATTTCCGGAGATGTGAAATGTAATAAATGGCATGACAACAGCTTGATGGCAAGTCTACCATTCCTAAGGCTTCAACCAGTTCTAACTGAACCCGATAAATAGCCACATTTTTCACACAGTGATCAAAGTTGGGAGAGCCCAGAAAAATGGAATCTAGTTGCTTTGGACAAAGACCTTGCCTGAAATGACTTTGAGCATCCCCCCACCCCCACTGAGCTAACTTTCTTTTCAGGGATTCTGCTTGTTGAAACATGTTCTCAGCTGAAACACTGAACAGGTTTGGGGCCTTTACAGACTTCTTCTTCTTAGTGCTTCTCGGCTCAGCTTGTTATGATGGGGCATGTGAGTGTCTTAGAAGTTTGTACAGGCTGCAAGGAAATCTAGAGATGTTTTGCATACAGTTTTAGAAACAACTGCTCCACGCTTATGATGAGGTAAGCACGGAAGCTGCCAATTATTTTGTTTACTTCTCAAGACACACTTCTAAAAGTCAACACTATTTCCCACTGCATGTCTATTTGGGAGTCAAATACATTTTCCTGCTTTTTATCCATCTAAGGCCAGTTTTAATGCCAGGCGGCCTCATCTGGCTCACAATACAGTAGTTGCAAAGTTTTTTTAGTGTGAAGTCACTCTCCTCCACCCATATGCAGGTAGTCACTGCACAAGAATATTATTACTGCAAAGAGGATAGATGCAACAGAACTGAAATGATATAGAGGGCAGCACCTAAACATTAATATTCAATTTGAAAAAGGATTCTGCTACACATATAACAAGAAATGAAACCCAGGGTGTGGAATGGAAAGGGATGAATAAAGCAAGATAGATAGAAGCTGGTTCAGTTCTATGCAGAGCAAGGAGAGAAATTTGATGCAGCTTGCATTTCAAGGCAAACCTACCTAATTTGCACCTTCCAAAACAATACATTAGCTAAAACAGAACTATCTTTTGAAATCTGCACACTTTTGAATTTTGCAATCCAATTCCTCGGCCAATTAATTTGTACAAAAATGCATATACTAGGGTAAAGTGTGTACAAAATGCATCTATTTGTGAAAATAATGTATGATGCATCTTATCAAGGAAAGCTGGTTTGCAAAAAAAATGTGCATATTAGGCAAAGTTTTGTAGGAAAATGTGCATTTTAGGAGACATTTGAACTAAAATGCTGATTAAATCTCTTGATGACTTTTTCTTTCCTTCCTCTCTCTTTTAAATAGCAAACAGATGAGGAAATGTGGAGAACTGAGTTTAAAATCAAAAGAAATGAAGAACTGAGAAAAACTGGACAGATTTGCCCATCCCTAGAATAGGACAAAGAACTTGGTTGATGGAAGGCAATGCCTGACCCTCTTTCCAGACCCAGGGATCACTTGCAAGGAAGCCGAGGGGACATGAATACCAAGAAAGCAGTACGAGGTAAGAGGAGACTGGAAGAAGCAGCCAAAATCTTGGGCTGCAGACCTCAAGGGCTTGACAGAAACGGATCCCACAACCAGTTTGATAGGCGGAGGAGGTCAAATGTTGAGCTTTTTTAAGGGGAGCCACAGTTGTTCAGCTTCTTTGGGGGGAGCCAATGATCTACCAGTGATCTACCGCAGACATCCGGTGATCTACCGGTAGATCACGATTTACCTGTTGAACATGCCTGGAACAGAGGATTGACAAAAAGAAACTACATAGCAAGATCCCAAAGAGAGTAGATATTACCATTTTCGATAAGTGTGTGCCACAGGACCAAAGTATGAAGGTTATCTGGGCTACTGCGTCAGGGAACGGGCAATGACACAGTGTGGGATAGGCAGGCAAGAGCACATGTCTGAGCACAGCATAGCCAGGTCCAAGAGTTCTCCTGACCCTGTTCAGTTGCGCCACAAAGCCCTGCTCTCTGTGCCCGTTGTAGCAGCCATCAGTAAGTTACAGCATGGCGGGGGAGGGGGTGTCACCTGACCTCCCAATGTCTGAGTGGCTGCTGCTTACCAGGAAGGAGAGGGGCAGGGGCAAAGTGGCAGGGAGGTGACTTCCTGGTAAACAGCAGTGGCTCAAGCGTTGGGAGGTGAGATGCGTGCCCCTCCCACCCTTGGTTAGTGGCATCCATGCTGCGGGCTGGTCACCCATGTTCCGAAGGAGTTGCAAATGGAGAGATAAGTGGGGAAATGACGGAGCGTATTTAAAGTCCTTGAACTTACAGAGTTTGAAAAGGACGGTCAGCGGAAGCCATTTCTTGGTGGGCATCTTTCAGATCTAGACCGTTGTCCTTGTGACGTCCCCCTTTGCCTGAACGTCGGTGGTGGTGGGACCTGCAATGGAAAATGTTAGTATGTTTAAGGCTTCCCAACATTATCATCATGTGTTCAAAATCAGCGCTACTTTTCTAGAAAAAGCGGTTCCGGAACTCACCATGAACGCCTCCCTCGTTCTCTTAAAATGGCAATGGCGCCCACCTGAGAAGTGCCGGAACCGAGTTCTGTTCCATCCCAGTGCTCTGTCTATTTTAATTCCCCCCCCACCTCTTTTTGCTGCTATTACCAAAATTGGTAGCCTCTAAGACAGGCATCCCCAAACTTCGGCCCTCCAGATGTTTTGGACTACAACTCCCATCTTCCCCGACCACTGGTCCTGTTAACTAAGGATCATGGGAGTTGTAGGTCAAAGTATCTGGAGGGCCGCAGTTTGTGGGGTGCCTGCTCTAGGAGGACCAGAAAAAATTGCTTGGGTCCTCAAACTGGGAGTTAGCAGCTGTTTAAATGACAGTACCGGTAATTATTATTTCTGTTTTAAATGATAGCAAATGTATAAATGTGTGTACAGTAAACATACAGATTAATTTTATGCAGATTTATGTTTATGCCTGAAATCTTCTAAGTACCTAGCTAAACTGCTGCTCGACAGTCAGCCCCACTGAGTTCAATGGAGCTTACTCCCAGGAAAGTGTAAGATATAGGAGCTGGGTTAGTACGTTGATTTTGTGCCTGCAAATTCTTTTGTCATCTGCTTTGAGGTTTTCTAAAATCAAGCGGTGTATAAATTTTAGGACATAAATAGAAATAGGTAATAATAGCTCATCTAAAAGATGTAAATATGAATTGGACATCATGTTTAGTTTGGCTCACATTTATTCAGCTCCACACTGTCACTGCTTTTTCTCCCATAGAGGTTTATATTGCATGGATATAGATGGATTTCTGCACTGTTGGAAAGGGAGCTCTTTTGCACACACAAACAATGAGCCATGTGGCCCAGAAGTTATCCCTGGAAGTCTCACGGAGCTTGTACATTGTAATTACTCAAATGTCTGCCCCACCCTTCCTAAGCAAGCCTGCGGCTGCCATCCAAGACAATTAAAAGCATTACAAAACTTTAAAACACTTAAAAACACATTTTAACACAGCAATATTATCCAAGGGCAGCGGTTCTAAGCTAGCAGGGAACCCATGGAAACTGGGTGAACAGAAATGTATTCAGGTGCCTGAGATGGGGACAAACACAGCTCACCAGGGAGGAAGTCCCATCATTGGGGTCTCACCACGGAGAAGGCCCTGCTGTGGGTCACAGCTCCCTAGGCAACATCCATTAGGCACATTACTAGTGGATGCCGTGGCCATTGGTGGCATGTCACATGACATTTCACACAATGACACCAAATCACTTGTCTCGCCACTTACAAATATAACCGTGAACCCAAGGAAGAGGCTAGTTCTTTCAACATGCAGCTCTCTTCAATTTAATAGTAAAATAGCCTTATTATTTAATCTTACTAGAAAATCATCCCATTCTAGGCATGAAAGTGTTCAAGGATCTGGTCCCAACTAAAGAGGCTTGGCAACTTAAGTTGGCAGAATATGCACAACTTGCAGATTTAACATATAGACGAGAGCAAGAAGAACATATGTTTAAAGAAGACTGGAAAACATTTATTGAGTACAGTATATGGAAAATGACTGTGTACAGCTGAAAACGCTGGCAGCAGCATTAAGATCAATTCAACAGAGTAAAGAATTCTTGACGGATGTAAAAGTGGAAAATTGATTTGAATGGTTATACTAAAATATGCAAGGATGTAGGATATGTAAAACGAACCATGTAAAGAAAAGGAGGGAAGTCATTGGATATTTTAAAGTTTGTAAAATGCTTATTTGAAACTGTAAAGCAGAAAATTTAATAAAAATTATTATAAGAAAAGAAAGTGTTCAAAGATCGCTCAGAAGCAGAATGGGTGTCAATAAATTTCAAGCGAGGGAAACAAATCCACACACAAAATATTCATTATTGTATATTGAAACAAATGGAGGAATTGTTCTGATGGGGAACCATGCAAATGCTTGAGGGTCTCAAGCCGAGAACTGATAGATGAATCAGGATGGCAATACTAAAGGAAAAGCAGTGCTATTAATTACAGTGATACAATGCTTCCGGATCACACAAATAGAAAAATGCAAAATGACCACTGTCAAAGTCGCATGTGATGGATAGCAGAAGAAGAGGAGTTTGGATTTGATATCCCGCTTTATCACTACCCTAAGGAGTCTCAAAGCGGCTAACATTCTCCTTTCCCCTCCTCGCCCACAACAAACACTCTGTGAGGTGAGTGGGGCTGAGAGACTTCAGAGAAGTGTGACTAGCCCAAGGTCACCCAGCAGCTGCATGTGGAGGAGCGGAGACTCGAACCCGGTTCCCCAGATTATGAGTCTACCGCTCTTAACCACTACACCACACAGGCATTTCTAAGTGAACTCCAGCTTCTTCTGCAAGTTATGTACGGTAGCTCTTGGGAACTCCTGGCACATTAATAAACAGGTTAACTTTGTTCAAAAGGAAGCAAAAGATTCTTCCAGGAAACGTACTTTTCAGTGGAAAGAAATAAGGACCACCACAAGAAAATATTTATTTATTTATTTATTTTGCATCCTTGCTCAAATAAGTGCACAGGATGGGTGCTAAGAATATAATACTTTCTTCCAATGTTTCTTTTATTTTTCTTTGTGGTGGCAAGAAAAGTATTAAAAGAAAACATGAGAACTTTATACACTACTAGACTTTTCACTATCACAAAACCACTGAGCACTAATGGTAAAATTGCATTCGACAAAATAATGAGATCTCTACAACACTTATCTTCAGCTGGTGGGTCAGAACCCACAAGTGGATCTTGGCCTGATGCAAAGTGGATCACGACAGAAACACTACTCACCATGCAAAGATATGGTAAAAGTTTAAGAAACGGGTCCCCAAATGCATGTTTGGGTTAAAAGTGGGTTTGGGGTCTGAAAAGGTTGAAGACACCTGCTCTACAAGATTTAAGTTTTGAATCATTTTGGTTGAAGAGTCCTCATAGCACCATTTCTAAAGGAAGTTTACAGCTGTTGTGGCTAGTAATATTGAAACATAGCAAAGGTTCCCCTCATAAGCTGGAAATCCAAAGTAAGTAAGACCTGACACTTTGTGCAGGACCACAACTGAACAACGTGGCAACGTTAGAAAGCTTGGTATGTCAGCTGTAACAAGAAGTTTCTGCTATCTCGCTATCTTAAGCTGACATTTGACATTAAGATTCTTGTACGTCTAACAATACTTAGAATACAGCACAAGCTGGTGGCCGTCAAAGAGTTCTCTCTCCTTATAGGAGAAGCTAGCTTAGCTGGCGTAATGCAGATATCAGCAGACATCCCATATTCCAACAACTCGGGAAGAACATTGAAGCTTATAAAATGTCTTACCTGGTCTTTGAATTATAAGCGATTGCAGAAACAGGTACAGCAAAATGAAGGCAGGGAAGGAAAGTCTTAAGTCTCAGATAGAGCTAAAAGAAAGAAAAGTGTTTTCCCCTCAGGCACCTGGGTGTAGATGAAAATGAGAGCTAGCCTAAAACCTGCCAAAGAGGTGATTTGTTAAGCTATCCTGCCTGGATTTTTTTTTTTGGCAAAAGCAGATGCATGTATTGGAGACGGCATCAGATTCATCTGTAGGTAAAGTGGGGGGGGGTGTCATTACTTTCACTTAGTTACAGAAGTAATTAGGGGGAAACACTACTGAAGCATGTGAATTAAGGTTTTCAGAACAGCACTAATAAATTTATAGCATATCATTCGCTAACAGCCTCGAACCCGGCATTGCTCATGAAACACCCCAAAAATATGTTTTGAAATCAGTGGTTAAAATCAGAGCACCCTGAAAGGTTCAGACCGTCATTGTGACTCAAAACGGCATCTATTTGACACAGATTAAAATCTGCTCCTTGATCTCAGGAATCATGATGCAAACTTTGGTTACCATCTCTTTAAGAGGTGTCCAAATGCTTAGCGAACAAACAAAAAGCTTTCCAAAACCTATAGTAGATATGCATCTGTTGTTGTTTAGTCGTTTAGTCGTGTCCGACTCCTCGTGACCCCATGGACCATAGCACGCCAGGCACTCCTGTCCCGCACTGCCTCCCGCAGCTTGGTCAAACTCATGCTCGTAGCTTCGAGAACACTGTCCAACCATCTTGTCCTCTGTCGTCCCCTTCTCCTAGTGCCCTCAATCTTTCCCAACATCAGGGTCTTTTCCAAAGATTCTTCTCTTCTCATGAGGTGGCCAAAGTATTGGAGCCTCAGCTTCACAATCTGTCCTTCCAGGGAGCACTCAGGGCTGATTTCCTTAAGAATGGATAGGTTTGATTTTCTTGCAGTCCATAGGACTCTCAAGAGTCTCCTCCAGCACCATAATTCAAAAGCATCAATTCTTCGGCGATCAGAGACTTTCATCTAGAGACTATATTAGACTAGCAGAAAGTGCCTGGTGCTACCTGGGAATTCCAAGAAACCCCAAAATCTGTGATTTTTAAATGGGTAGTGTAATTTGTGAGTGGAGGGGCTGTGCGTGCACGCACACACACACACACACACTGATGCTCAGTGCATCTGCTGGCAACCAAGCGTAGGTGGAACACCCCCCCCACCTTCTGCAGCCTTGTTTGTAACTGTCACACCGAAGTCAAATTTCAGTATGCCATCTTGATTCAAAATGGCGCCCAATGTCCAAACATAGACGAAGACCACCACCTCCACTTCTGGAACCTTTGTGCCAAGCTGAGTGACAAATAAGTCAAGAGGCATCCAGATTGGCACAATTGTGACCTGTCACACCAAATAGGCAACAGAACTGTAGCCCCAACAACATCTTAGGGATGGTGCCATCTTGGCAGTCCTGTGTCAAATTCTCCATCTCTATAGTGTGTCATCAAACTTACTCTGTGTCTTTGCATTCTTACATACTCTGTGTTTCCTCACCTCTGCTACACACAGAGAAAAGTCTCCATAGTTATGTAAATTGCATGTACAGTGATACCTCGGGTTAAGAACTTAACCTGAAACTGTTCTTAACCTGAGGTACCACTTTAGCTAATGGGGCCTCCTGCGGCCGCCGCACGATTTTTCTTCTCATCCTGAAGCAAATTTTGTAACCCGAGGTACTATTTCTGGGTTAGTGGAATCTGTAACCTGAAGCGTCTGTAAACTGAGGTACCACTGTATAGAGAAGTGAAATCCATGCGCCATAGGCCCCATAGATATAGCAGATTCTGTGGAAAACAACAAATTGCATTTTAAGTAATTTTGTTCTACAACAAAACCAACGTCATTCAATCAGCATTACATTTTGCAGGGTTTCAATAAATAATGCTAAGAAATGGCAATACTTTTTTTAAAAAAAAGGTAGTATTGTTTCAGGTCTCTTGATTACTACAGCTCCTTCTAACTGAGAGCAAGTGAAATGTTTTATACTGAGAAAAGGAGCATGAAATCCCCTTTGAAGATTTCCAAAGGGATTTCACACCTGGTATACAGGAGTCAACATGCTTAGAGAACATTTGTACAGGCAAATACGTACACTCAGTATGACCTGCTGGAACAAGCCATGCTCAGCCAATTTGCGCAGGTGGAGATATTTAAGGACAAGACCTTTCAAATTAGAAAAAAAGAAGTTTCTGCAGATGATAAATTTATCTGTAAAATTGTCAGGAAACGGAGGTATACTGTTCCAGGGTCCAGTAGTTTTTGGGTTTTTTTTTACTGTAAAAAAAAATTAACATTGAATAGTCTCCATTTCTTGAACTACTGTTCCCCATCAAAGAGTGTGAGGCTTTGCCAAGTGTCGGCTACCCCTACCAGGAAGAGGCATCTGAAACTAGTAAAAAGTTGAGAACAGGTGCTTTTGCTGGAAATCTCAAAGGCATTTTAAAGGCTACCAAAATGGAGAGAGAGGACATAACTGTGAAACCATTGATTTGAAATTAGTCCACTTAGGCAACCCGTAAAGCTTGCCCCGCTGGCTATTCCCCACCCCAAATGGTTTGTGGATGACACCTTTTTCTACATTCAGCCACAGTAAAACAGTAAATAACCTTATGTGCACCCTGCTTCTCTGAATGTTGAAAATTTCCAGGGGTGCAGAGCTTGCCCAGGTTTGGTTTCCACTGGAAGAAGGTCAATGGAGGATTATTGTATTATTTAAGTTCATTGACACAAATACAAATTGAGCATAGGTAGACACTATCAAGCAGAAAGCCAGTGTCACCGCCCCAAATCAGATTTCCAGAGGACACCAAGCACCCTCAAAACATTGTTAGCTTTGGGCAGGCACCCCCAAACTTGGCCCTCCAGATGTTTTGGGACTACAATTCCCATCATCCCTGACCACTGGTCCTGTTAGCTAGGGATGATGGGAGTTGTAGTCCCAAAACATCTGGAGGGCTGAGTTTGGGGATGCCTGGCTTTGGGCATCTTTAGCTAGTATATTCTGCACCATGTAATTGACACAACAGGAAGGTAAACGGCGTTTCTGTGTGCTGCTCTGGTTCGCCAGAAGCGGCTTTGTCATGCTGGCCACATGACCTGGAAGCTATACGCCGGCTCCCTCGGCCAATAATGCGAGATGAGCGCGCAACCCCAGAGTCGGTCACGACTGGACCTAATGGTCAGGGGTCCCTTTACCTTTACCTTTAGAGCTTCGGTGGTGGTTTTATATGGTCCAGCTACGCATCCTTGCAGTTTCTTAGTTATTCTGTGATATGCTTCCTCAGTGTGCAATATTTGAGAGGTGCTCTTGCACCAAAGTACAACAAACGTGAGACAAACCCCCCCTCCACCAGAACATTATAGACACTAAGGGATGGCTCAGTTGCTGCAGCATGAGACTTTTAATCTCAAAGTTGTGGGTTTGAGCCCTACACTGGGTAAAAGATTCCTGTGTTGCAGGGGGTTGGACTAGATGACCCTCTTGGTCCTTCCTTATTTATTTCTTTATGTGCATTTTCAAAAACAGGAACAGAGAGCATATTTAACCCCCCTCCCCTCCCCCTGTCCCACTTACAACTTCGTACCAAATACAGCGTGTATACATAGACCATATGACTTCCCTTCCATCTTTTTCTTGGTTCCTTTGCTTTTCTACTACTCCGCATAATCCACACCTTTTTTTTAATCATCCAATTTGTAATCTATTAAAAACTCTATCTATTTCAACTCTGCTGGATTTACTCTAGACCTGCCAAGCTATCTATTTGTTTATACAGGTTCTCAAAATATTCCATAAACATTTTCCATTCCACCTTTTATTCCTTATATTCATTTTCTCTTATCCTGTTCGTCAGACCAGCCAGTTCAGCATATTCGAACATTTTACACTGCCATTCCTCCTTAGGGGTACTATCCTTGTTCTCCACCTTTGTACCAATAAGGTTCTAGCTGCGGCCGTGGCAAAATGGCAAAGTGGTCCCTTCCAATTTGATTATTCTAAATGGCTAAGAGTTTGAATTGGGCCTTTCCAGCTAATGACTTCATCTTCCATGATTTGTGACATGAAAAGTTATAGGATTTCAGCAGGAAGCCCAACAACTTTGCAAGGACTACAGTATTTAAAAACGAAGTCATTCTGGCCCCATTAACTCTGCTCAATCCCCTCCTAATCTTACATCAATACCAAGAGTTTGGTGATTAAACTTTAACTTTAGTCCCACTTAGGTCATGGATATGAAATTGGATTAAATGCCAAATCCTGGAGCTCAACTGATTTGTCAACGAGGCTATTGTTATAAGAATTCTAAGGTCTCCAATATAGAATAAATGTTCATAAATACAGAAGGCAAACAAATACTGTACATAAGTATATAAAGCACGTGCCTGAAATACTACAGGGGAACAATCCTGAAGCCATTTTCACTTTCCCAAATTGACCTCAAATTTTTCTCTGCAAGGAGGAAGGAAATGGGAAAAGCTTTCCAGTTATCTTTGGACTGTAGGGGCTTACACCTCCCTGCGAATACAGTCAGGCAGCATCTGTTAAGCTGAGCAAACTATCAATATGCATAAGAGATTCAGGAACTAAAGTATTTGCCATCTCAAAGGATTGGCCAGGCTACCCAGAAAATGCAACCAAGTAAGGCATTATCAGGTATCCTGGCAGACAGGAGAGAAGCAACACACTCACATTTCTGCTGGTCCCTGGTTGCATTACCTGGGCAGCCTAGCCATTCTTTTCTGATGGTTAATACTTTAGTTCCTGAATCCAGGTCCCAGGCTCACCCTATTCATACACAAAGACACACTTAAGACAGGATTTGTAAGTGAAAAGACAATGGGAAGGCTTTCCCCATTTCCCTTCCTTACTGTAGAATATTTGAGGTCATTGGGAGAGTCAAAATGGCTTCAGGATTGCTCTTCTGTACTATTTCCGACACATGGTTTATACATATTTAGATATGTGTGCATTTATGAATATTTATTCTATCTTTAAAATTCTTATAGCAGTGGTGAGTCGACTTTGAACATATGCTGCTCTGTTGTCTGGGAAATTCTAATCCAGCCTGTCTCATTTCATCTGCGATTTCAAAGCATTTCAAAGCTCATTACCTGTGATTACATGAGCTTTAAAAATTGCAATTTTTGGAATTTTGCAGGCTCTAGGCCAGCCATCCCCAAACTGCGGCCCTCCAGATGTTTTGGCCTACAACTCCCATGATCCCTAGCTAAGAGGACCAGTGGTCGGGGAAGATGGGAACTGTAGTCCAAAACATCTGGAGGGCCAAAGGCCTGCTCTAGGCTCATGTCCTCTCCACGCAGCTGCTAATGTTACAGCCTTATCTTCAGATGGAATAAGTGAAGACATGTCTCTTCCTCTTCCTGAATGACGAACTGCCAATATAATGTTTGTTTGTGTGTGTGTGTATACACATACACACACACACACACACACACAAATAGATATAATATGTATATAAATATATACTGTATATATACTGTACCTCGCCTTTCCTCTGGCCTGTCTCAAGGTGGCTGATGGATAAAAATAAAAGATAAAAATACGAACTGCTAAATGCATATGGGGAAATCCCTGCCCTGAGGGGAATTGTATTACTGGAAGGATCATCTTCGTCCAACTTTTCCCCTTAGCCATCCTTGGGCTCGAACCCGCAACCTACTGATGAACTACCGAAACGCGCTGATCTATTGCGCCACAGGGAACATTTCTCTCGCGGCGCATCGGGCTGCGCACACAGGCCGCCAGCGACCCCTGCTGGCTCCAGGAGGAAAGACTCTTGCGCAGCGGAGGGCCGCACGTTTCGAAAAACGAGCCGGAGGACGGCGCGGCGTCCTACCATAGAGCCTCGTGTAGTAGAGAATAGAGATGCGCCCACTTCCGCTCCGGCTTCTTTCCCCCTCCGGGCGCGCCGCTTCCGGTGAGCGCGGGAGGGGCGACCGGCGGTGCCCTGAGCCGCTTCCGAATCGGTCCGGGTGGCTGGCATCGCCTCGGCTCCGCTTCTCGCTCGTCGACCGCCGCCTTCGCCGGAGCTGCCGGGCGCTTCACCTGCTGCCTCTGCCGCCCCGATCGCAGTCGAAGACGGGCAGGAGCTGCCGGTGCCGCCGGGCTCGCTCAGGACCGGGTGGAGATGCTGCGGGGAAGCTGAGCGCGGAAGGCGGAGAGGGAACGGGCGCCTGACCCGCCGCGATCGCCGATCTCCGGCTGCGTTTTCGCCCACCTGAATGCCCCTCCCTCTCCCCGCTCCCGCCGAGGCGCGCAGACACCCCACCCCCCAAAGCAAGGGAATCGAGGTACATATATCCCCCCCTTCCCCATGTTTATGGCTTCCCCGACTGTTAAATCTTTTGCCACGTGACGCTTTCACACGTGACGCCGGACGCGCCTCTTTCCGCACGTGTGAATGCCGCTCCTGCGGATCAGAACGGAAAGGGTTTTCGGGATCGCGTCGCCGCCGAAGCGGGTTTCGAATCTAGAACGTGGGGACGCGCACGCAGGCAGCGTGAGTAGGGTCTGACGTGTTAGAGACCGGGAGCAACTCCTTCCTTGCCTGTGCTGTGTGCGAACGGTGTCCTGTGATGGATGGGGTGCGAAAGAGACTCGGGTGCGAAGCGTGTCGCGTATTAACCATGGTTGTTTTCAGTTACGGTAGTCAGCGCTGGACTTGTTCCATTACTAGTCCGGCATTTTGAGAAAGTGGATCTCGCGTGTAGAACTTGTCTAGGAAATGGGAAGGTGGCTTTGCAGCATCTCCACTGGCATATGCTCTTGTGCATGGGCATAGGTGGGGGGGGGAGGGGAGGCAGCTATCGTAAATTAATACAAATCAAGACGTATCTGAGGTTGTCTCCCTCTATCAAAAATACTGGCTACACCCATGTACTTGTGCATAGGCTCATCCAGCAGACCTGTTGAGCTGCATTTCTCTTAACGCGCAACATTGAAAAAGAGACTTGCGCTAGCAAAAGGACTCTTGTGCAAGTGGATGCACAGTGTCGCATATGACTCCAGCCCTGTTCTAAATCTCAGTCTGTGAAAATTCCTTATAAACTGGTTTCTAAGGTCAGACGTAAATCCTAAAATGTAAGTGGCTTCTATCTTGCATTAATACTATTCCTCTCTCTGTGTGTAGGGACAGTGTAAGGGAGGCAAAAAGTGCTCTGTGTGAAAATTCCTTTTAATTCTTCTCCCCCATAATAACAACTGATTTAATTCAAATTTGAAATTGAAGGTCATCATTTATGAAAATTCCTTGAGGGCATTTGTCCTTTCCCTGTTGCTTTAATAACCGTTAGGATTTCCAAGAGTATATAGATGTGGCCAATGAACTGTTCGCATATACTTCAATCTTGCCTGGAATGTTTGCAGTTTTTATGAGTTTGAGAGTTTTTATAAACTTCTCTCCTGTTCCTTGCCTCTCCCTCCTCTTAAAAGTGTTTATTTTCCTGATATGCAACTTTGCTATTCCTAGTGGCTTCCCCTTTGATTCATTCTTTCATCATTCCGTTATCTTCTCTGCCCGAATCAGTACCCAATACCGTATAAAAGGTTGTTTGTAGGGGGATGTTACTATATTTTAAATCACAGTATTCGTTTTTGCTATTGAAGCAACATGTGCAGGCTACACTTCTTGCAAGAAATGGGTTTGCAACCTGGTCTTTAGAACAAATATGTAATGTGTTTGTGTTTGTATATAGAATGTAAATATATTTCAATCTCCATCCACTGGATTTGCAGTGTAATCCCATGTACACATTACTTTGGGAGCAACTTGCATTGAGTTTGGGTGCAAATGCTTTGTCAAACAGACTTCAGATTTGTCCGATAATGAAATATGTTGCCTTGGTTACTTGACAGATGGAAAGAATACTTTGTTTGCTTGCTAAAGGAGTAGTGAGTTGGTCTCTTGTTAAATACAGTACAGTATTGGAGTCTTAGGTAGAGTACTGAGCAATAGATGAGAGAGAGAGAGAAATGAAAAAAAGAATTCCTGGGTGCCTGTGACAGGCACATTTCCTCCTATCTGGCTTGATCTGATAGGTGGCTAAGGATAATTTGGCAGCTTCTGATAGGCTGCAGTGGCAGAGGAGGGAGACAGGTAAGATGGTTGCGGAACAGGATTCCTGTTTGACGTTGAAAAGTTAATGTCCAGAACTGTTTATTTTAACAAGCTCACATTGTAATTATGGTTGGGCACTTGAACACAGTAGTATAGCATGCGCCCAATCCATTAAAATGTTGCCTTTTTGAATTCACTACACGAAAATGGCTTCTTTCCCAAATGCTTTCCAGGGATAGGAAGAGAGTTCCTGTGCTTGGTGGGAATTTACAGCCTAATTCTGCTGTAGGGCCAGCGGTAGCAAGCGTTGGCTCCTGTCCTGAACTTGGCTGGAGGACGCTAGCATCTAAGTCTTGCTGGAGTTCAAATCCCATCATCCCTGACCCCGACCGTTGGGCAGGCTGTCTGGGGCTGATGGGAATTGGAGTCCCAGTAGTGCCTGTTTCCTGCCCCTGTGCTAGGGTGACAGAGCCATTGCCACCACCTATGCCCTTGCCCCAGCCCTCAACTGCATAGATCTGTTCTCCAGCTTTGTGCTACCCGTGGCTGCTGCTGTAGTGGAACTAAGGGTGAGTTATGGAGTCAGTTGTCCCCGTGCACCAGGGCAGTGGAAACTAGCACATGATTTAATGCTTTGCAGCAAATGTGCAAGAGGGCATGAATTACACAGGGCCGTCTTAAGTATATTTGGCGCCGTGGTGCGACAGATCCCTCCAGCGCCCCCGCCCCGTTTCCCAGCGCGGCGGGCGGGCGCAGCTCTGCGGCGGGTGGGCGGGCGCAGCTATGTGGCGGGCGGGCGCCCTGCCCCACCCAGCCTGGCCGTAGGGCCGGCCCTGGAATTACACTCCTTTGAGAATTCTCTGATCTGTGATCCCAGTTTGCTTCGAAAGAACAGGAAGGAAAAAGGCTACTGAATAAACCTCTTTGGCCTGCTAAGTTTAGCCACGATTGTGTCCCAATGGAGCATGTGAGTCACAGCCAATTTAAATCCTATTGCTTTTAATGAAAGCTATGACTAACTTGAATCGGATCAGAGCCTTTCTCTAATAACAGTTCTACCGGCTTCTTACATTTATGTTTCTGTTAAGCTTGGCAAAGCGGTGTCATGTGGTCAAAGAGTCCAGCTAGGCAATACTTACTTAGAATGCTGCTTCATTTCTGCCCCCTTTTAAAGCCACTCATTCCCTGCAGTATCTAGGATTCAGCTTTAAGAGGGGTAATGCCTCTGGCAGGGGACCCTCAGCTCTCACCTGTGGCTCCTAGAATCTGTCCGCATGCAACACAGTGGTCACACCCCGGGAACGGCTAAACCAAGTGGGGGTACCTGGTGGGTCTCAAACCCTCGGTGCGTTAGGGACTTCCCCTTGCATGAGAAGACAGGCTCTGGAGACTTGCACTAATGCCCATTAGATAAATACCAGGGATTTGGTAACATTGAAGAATTTTGCAGTGTATTTGGTGCCAGGATGGATTCTGTTCCATCCTGCACTAAAAATAATGCTTGGGAAGGTGGGAGCTTTGTAATTCATGATTATAGGTGCACTGCGGATTGGTCAGTGATTTCCCCCCCCCCTTGCCCCTCCATACCTAACAACCACATGGGATTCCATTCCGTCTATATAAAAGCATTTCATTGCAGATAGACTTCTAGTGTAAACAGAACCCTGCCAAAATAGTGGGTTTTAAAATATGAAATATCTCAGCTTTTCTGCATCTTAGTTAGCCTCTTCTTCCTTTTCTCTCACTTGCATTGTCCATTTATTAAATATTTTAGCACCCATCTTTGTGCTTTTGACCTGCTTCATTTCCCTCCCCCCCAAAAAAATGGTTTTCACTTCGCATTATTTAGCCTTCTCTGACTCCAACCAATTTCAACATTACCAAGTGCCCAAATAAGTTGCAGCACCTTTCCGGTTCCAGTGGCTATGCTGTCAAAGAGAATTAAGTTTCCAAAATGCAATGGGGTGATGGAAACAGTATCTTCCTGAGAGTTCATTTCATGACCTTAGTCTCTTCCTTTCAGCATCTCTACTCATTATCCTGTTGCACGACCTCTGCAATACAAATAACGACTGCCAGGGGAACTGAAGGCCAAGGTAAGATTGTTCATTTGCTAGAATGAATTTCTTTCTTTCTAAAACTGTGCTTTCACAAGTGGAATTGTGTTTGCGTTTTAATGTGTTTGAATTTCCAGGGAAACGTCCAGCGAAATGATTTTAAGCCCAGCTTGGTAACTGCAAATGGGGAAAGCAAATAGTAGTGGAATTTACATAATTCATGGCACACTTTGTATTTTAAAAGCTTTTTCGGTTGTGAAGTCTAAAACAGCATAATGTGGGAGACTTCGTAGCTGTTTCATAAGTGCCTGAATGCAAGTTATGGTAAAAAAAAACCAACCCTTTTAAATATTTTTGCCAGGATATAATCTTCTGGCCAGAGCTATGTGTTAACTCCACCCCCTTACCTGATGTCCTCAGGTTGAATTCTGACTCCCACCAGGAATAGCGAACATGTTCAATGGTCAGAGTTGGTGGAGGGGAATTGCCAGAAGCAGTTAGAAACTCAGATATATGAGTTAGTTGCTGAATGGCTCCTTAAACCAGGGTTAGAGGGTAAAGGGGCCCCTGACCATCAGGTCCAGTCGTGTCCGACTCTGGGGTTGCGGCGCTCATCTCGCTCTAAAGGCCGAGGGAGCCGGCGTTTGTCCACAGACAGCTTCCGGGTCATGTGGCCAGCATGACAAAGCTGCTTCTGGCAAACCAGAGCAGCGCACGGAAACGCCATTTACCTTCCTGCCGGAGTGGTGCCTATTTATCTACTTGCACTTTGATGTGCTTTCGAACTGCTAGGTGGGCAGGAGCTGGGACCGAGCAACAGGAGCTCACCCCGTTGCAGGGATTCGAACCGCCAACCTTCTGATCAGCAAGCCCTAGACTCTGTGGTTTAACCCACAGCGCCATCAGGGTTACAGTTGCCAAAATGGAATGCCTACTTGCCATTTTGGGGTCAGATGGCTTGAACGTTGTATTTCTCAATGCAACTTTATGGTTTCTGGAAATCATTCTGTGCAGATAAAATATAACGGGTAGAATTCTACAGGAATCCCCAGGAATGGTGGTGGAGACGTCAGGCGCCCGGGCAGCTTTACATGGTCGCAAGTGGCTGATCGCCAGGTACAAAATGTGCCTGGCGAATTTCGAATGGGGGCCAAAAGCACCTGAATTTGAGGAAGGCTGATCTTGGTTAACAAGTGTTCCTAAATCCATCTTTGCTTGGTAACATGAACGCTTGAGCAGGTGGGGAAAAGCAGTGCTTAACCTTTCTGCTGTGGTTGCTGTTCATCCGCAGCCAACCCTCTCTGGGTTGTTTCCCCCCAGACAGGCTCCACAATTGGGAAGAAGTCCCTAGCTGTAGGGACAAATTCATAGTACGTGCACTAGGTTCAATATTATTCTGCCATATTCATTAGATGTCAAGGTTGGAATAACTGAAAAAGGTCAGCATAACTGGCAGGTGAAAAGAAAACTGGGACTTCCGTGAATGATTCCAGAAATGTGGCTGTCAGAGCAAATAAGCTCCAGGTATCTGTTTACACTCGAAGAGGAAACTTTTTTTAGTTGACGTTGACACACAAATTCAGCTTTTCCTGATTTGCACTCACAGTTGTACTTTGTAGTCATGGTGTCACCTGTAAGCAGGAAGAATATCACAATAGCTTTGTTGAGTCTCTCAAGGGCAACAGAGTGGTGGGAATAGTTAAATAGCAGCATCTGTTTCCAGGATCTTAAGTCGTGTTTTATTGAGCTAGGTTACGTGATGCTTTTTTTGCTGACCCATAAAATGTTAAGTCTCCATAGCCATTTTTATTACTAAAAGGGCCATGGACTCTCAAGTGAAACAGAGATTAGTGACATTGGCAGGAGATTTTAAAAAGCGTGAGGTTGGCGTATGCCTCGAAAACAGACTTAATCTTGATTTAATTTCACGCTGCAAATGTTGATACGTAGTTGCTTTAGCCAGCCAAGAAAATAACAGTTAATGCTGATGCCTGATATCCTAGGGTAGGGTGCCTTTTCACTTCAGTAATTTTATAGAACTGGGGTTATTAAAATCCTGGAGAGTTTTCTGCTCATCTTGCCACCTCATTTCAGTTGTGGTAGGGAATGTCGAGAAGCTCAAAAGGGGCATTTTTTTAAAAATTACAATTTTATTACCATTGGGCTTTTCTCTCTTAAATACAGAGTGAATATATGAAGGAAGGCGTTGAGGAATCTGCTGAAGATGAGGCGACTGAATCGGAAGAAGACTTTGAATTTAATGAAGGAGTTGGATGCCTTTCCTAAAGTCCCTGAAAGCTACATCGAGACCACGGCAACTGGAGGAACAGGTAAGCCCTGCTGGCAGATTAATTTCAGTTTTTAAGAATTGCGTTCAACCAAAGTTGGGCCACTGTTGAATCGTTTGCTCCACCAAGCTGCATTAGCAAAATAAAAAAGATTACAAATATTGAAAAGAGCAAGCTGTTGCACAGTGATTTTATAACTTCACGTTAAATAAACATGCCAGTGCTGTTTTAATATGGTTTGAGAAAGTTCATGGACGCCCCGTGGCCCAAATGGGTTCTGCTCAGAACTGCACCCCAATTTCTCCCTCTTCTTCTACCCCATGTTGACTAGAGTCAGAAGTTCTCATGACTCTCATTCTCTGGAGGACCCCTGATTTGGGTAAATGACCCTACAGATTTGGGTCAACACTCTTGGATGAAAAGGCTTATATGTAATGGTATTTTAAATGTGGTGCCTTAACTTCAAAAATTGCTGCTTCCTCCAAATGTTGTTGTTAGTAGCCATGTTCCTGTTGTGCTGATTCAGAATGGCACAGGCCTTGCGGGGCTTGGAGGTCGATTGTCATTGACAAAGAGAATCGGGTCCAGAGGAAACTGACCAGAAGGGTGAAGAATTTAGAAGCCAAGTATGATGAGGGATGGGTATGTTTAGCCCAGAGAAGAGGCGATTAAAGGGAGACATGATTGTGATCTTCAGATATGCAGAAGGTGGAGCGGTCTTGTTCTCCATTGTTCCAGAGGGAAGGTTAAGGACGAGAACAAATGGTTGGAAATTGCAGGGGAGCAGATCTTGGCTGAACATCAGGAGAAACCTCCTGTCTGTAAGGCAGATGTTTGACAGTGGGAGCAGACCACCTTGGGGGATGATTGCCTCTCTGTCGCTAGAGGAATTTCAGCAGTGACGCTGATTATTTAATACTAATTATTTAACCAAACCAAACCAAAAAACCCTTTATTTACCACAAAGTGCCCAGAGTTGTTGAGCTTTGGGGGGGGAGCTGCTGACCAAAGTTTTGGAGGTTTTTTGGGGGGTGCAAAAGTTGCTTTGCTTTGGGGGGGGGGAAGAGAACAGAAATAAATGACCTATAATACCTTCACTGCACCGACATAGCCTGCCAAGGCGCCAAAAAACCCAGCACAGAACGGGTTAAAAAACGAGCGCTGTTACACCCAATCATAGTCTGCCAAACGCCAGAAAAAAACAGCACAGAAAGGGTTAAAAAGCCAACAACAGCGCGAATGGGCCGATGGGGCCGATGTGCCAGAAGTGAGGGCTCTGCGTGTCACGTCTGACACGCGTGTCATAGGTTCGCCATCACTGGCTTAATATATTAATGTGTTTAGTAGAAAGTGTGTTCCACATTGCCTTTTTTTCTCCTTGCAAATTCAATGGATATTGTATTTATGCTAGTTCTTTCTTTCTTTCTTTCTTTCTTTCTTTCTTTCTTTCTTTCTTTCTTTCTTTCTTTCTTTCTTTCTTTCCAGTTTCTTTAATAGCATTTACAACGATGGCTCTCTTAACCATAATGGAGTTTATGGTCTATCGAGACACCTGGATGAAATATGAATACGAAGTAGATAAAGATTTTACAAGGTAATTTTTCGCTCGTTTGCTTTTCAAACCTGTGCTGCTTGCATGCTGTTTTACGCTTCCTAAAAACACCTTGGCTGCCCTAAGGCGATAGCGTTCAGATTTCCATTTGAATCCAGGATGCCCTGGTAACAGCAACGCCCAGCTGCTTGAGAAGCTGAAAAACAAAATTATTACCTATCTCCTGGGGCAAGAAGAATTGCGGAGAGGAAGCATGGCATTTAGTCAGAGTCCAACAGATGTGACCAGTTACCTGGGGATAATTCATGTAACTCTGGCAGTGAGAGTCATTATGTGGCTGAACTCCATGCCGTCTCAGTAATGTCTGTAGGAAGGAATCACATGACAATTGATTTGGTTACCTCTAATGTGAACGTTCTCCTTGAGCTTGTGGTCAAATCCATCCCCTAAGCCCTTGAGGTTGCTGGTCACATCAGTAGGAATTAATGTGCTTTCCTGCCTTTCAGAAACAGCTGCCATGCTGGTTGGGCAATGTACGGTATATACCAGCACTTAGTATTTAAAATTCTGACACCATTGGATTTGCACGTTCTCGCAGTTATGCATTTGCTGCAAAGACTTAGGTGTAACATGGCCATGGCTAAGAGTTAAAAATGGCCTGCAGGATTGTGCAGTCATTCCCCTCAAAGGGGAAGTCTCCTTGCCCTTTCCCACAAGACTTCACCTTTATTTACCTATTATTATTTTGATTGATTGATTGATTGATTGATTATATATACCACCCTATACCCGGAGGTTTCAGGGCAGTTCACAGGACAAAATCAAAATATAAAACCAATGTATAAAAATATAAAACTCCTTTCCTCATAGGCGAGCTCAGGGCGGCTATCAACCTCCCTTCATTAAATAAATCATGCCCCTGTGGCAGTATATGTCCTGGGGTAAAATCCTTAAAAAAGCTCAACAATTTAGGAGAAAAATTGTCTAAAAAAAGGTCAACAACTGTGGCCGGCCCTTACACTTGTTCACTTTATCAGATCTGGCCCTCTTTGAAAAAAGTTTGGGAGTTTTCCACTTGGTAACCACTGGGGAAAGAGTCCTTTCAGTGGTGGCCATCCTGGTTATAAAATTATCTCCCCCAACACTTTTCATGCCATTTTTAATCAGCTTTTCATTCCTTTTCATTCTGTGCAGGGTTTTTAATCTGCTTTACGTCTATTTACCATTTGGATTTTTGAGCAGTTTGAAGCCCTGACTTCAATTCTTGTTTATGGCCCAACCCAGGTTCATGTTAACCATGGTTAATCCCGGTGCTTTAACGATCGTTAAAGCTTGCAACGAATTCGTAATCGATGGGAGGAGAGCATACAACCCCGCGACTTGCTCCCAGTCTCTTAAACATAGCTAACGGGTAGCCTGCCTTGCATCTCCCAAATGAGAAATAATAATAATATTTAGATCAGAGCACATTTTGCCTCGTGTTTGCCTGCTGTGCATCCCTTTGGGGAGTCATCAGCATCTTGCCTCTCTGTTGGAGGCCGATGTGATCTTAATGCTTTGGCAAATAATCGCTGTTGTGCATTTTGGCCCCTGGCTTTGTTGTCATGGAGATAATTGGCTGGTGTCAGTATCAGTCTAATGAGCAGGAGGTGCCTGGAAATTTTGAGATGCTGTACCCCTTGGTAAGAAGTCCCAGGTGAACTATTCCTATATCTTGCCTTGTTTTCTCAGTTAAATGCGGGGGCTCCTTCCGAAATCTATTGACTTGCTTCAACTTCCTGTTCCTTATATAAAAGAAGAAGGGTATTTTAAGTGTTTCTGCCTTACCACCTTATCCGAGGTTCTGCATATCTTTCAATATTCCTTCCAACCCTTTAAGAAGCACTGCGATAGTTCACAGTATTATGCACCTACTGAATGTAGGTACTTTCATAGGAGTTTCTTCCGATTTCTTCAGACGGGTAACTTGGGTCTGTTCAACTCGTAGATATAACCGCTTTTATCCGGTGCTGGGGTTTGTGTGTAGAGACATTATGTCTTGCTTTAAATAGAAATGCATACTTGGTTCCTTACCTTACTTCCTCTTGTGGGTGTGCATCATACCTGCCAAGTTGCTGTCAGAGAAATAAGGGACCGGGCCGGAAATAGCAGACCAGAAGTAGCGCTGCCGTCATTTTGGAACTGGGCAGAGCATGCTCAGAAGTGACTTTTGATGCTGCTTTGCCCAGTTCCAAAATGGCCGCCGTGCCAGAAGTCGCACTGCAGCCATTTTGGAACTGGGCAGAGCAGCATCAAAAGTTGCTTCTGAGCATGCTCTGCCCAGTTCCAAAATGGCCACCGCGCCAGAATAAACCGGGGGGGGGGACGACAAAAAAATCCGTTTTTTCAGCTAGGAACAGCTGGAAAAACGGGGATTTCCCGGGGAAAACAGGAGACTTGGCAGCTATGGTGTGCATGTAAGCAGAAGTGAAGCAAATTATAAGTATTCCCGTTCAGATAGCTTAATTGAGGCTTTCTGCGAGGAGAAATACTTTGCCAAGGTGAGATTTTGCAGTAGTCATTGGCCTCGAGTGCAAAATGATCGGCATTTTAACTGGACATAAATAGAGCACCAAGCAGAATGTTCTTTACTCAGGATTCACAAACAGCAATTTGAAAGAGGAGCAGGAATACAATACTTTGCAGTCATGAAATGTTCACCGCACTTGCGTGGGAGATAGCCCAAACATAATCATTTGAATCCTACAAACTGTGATTTGGGAGATTAGGGACTTAGCTCGTGGTTTGCATGCAGCATCATGTGCAAACTGAGCAAGGCCGAACATGTGGGAAGTGACAGGGAACCAGGCAGAGGACCTTCTCGGTAGTGGCGCCCGCCCTGTGGAATGCCCTCCCATCAGGTGTCAAGAAGATAAGCAACTATTTGACGTTTAGAAGACATCTGAAGGCAGCCCTCTTTAGGGAAGTTTTAAATTGATGTTTTAATGTCTTTTTACGCGGGAAGGTAAATGGCGTTTCCGTGCGCTGCTCTGGTTTGCCAGAAGCAGCTTTGTCATGCTGGCCACATGACCCGGAAGCTGTTTGCAGACAAACGCCGGCTCCCTCGGCCTATAGAGCGAGATGAGCGGCGCAGCTCCAGAGTCGGACACGACTGGACCTGATGGTCAGGGCCCCCTTTACCTTTAATCTCTTGTTGGAAGCTGCCCAGAGTTGTTGTTACCATTCTTTTGCCTCTCTAAATCTGCCTTTAGCCTTCTGGTTCAGAATTCTAGGTCGGACGTTTTGGCTCCCGAACGCCACAAAGTGAGTGTTCCAGTTTGCAAACGTTCTTTGGAACCTGAACGTCCGACGCGGCTTCCGATTGCGTGCAGGAAGCTCCTGCAGCCAATCGGAAGCCACGCCTTGGTTGTTGAACGTTTTTGGAAGTCGAATGGACTTGTGGAACGGATTCCGTTTGGCAAGCAAGGTGCGACTGTATTCTACAGCAATCTCATGTAGCTTTTGTGAAATTGACATGCTGTGTCTTCTTTTCCCCCCTAGCAAATTAAGAATCAATATAGACATTACTGTCGCAATGAAGTGTCAGTGTAAGTATTCTCATGCAATGCGGTTAATTTTTTCAGTTTGAAATGACTGTTTTTGTTACATTAATAGGAGGGCACTTTCTATTACCCACAAAAACAAGAGTTGATGCCAAAAATTGTATTCCCGGGACTGTGTGATCATTTACCTCATGACACAGGGATGTTAATTTTATCATTAATTTCTTTTTTAAATACACACACACACACACACACACACACACATTTCCTTTTTCCTTTTTATTAAATATTAAGCCAAAAGAAGTGATGTTAAGAATATAACAAATAATAATAATGGAAACATATTATATATAGTTTTCTTGATCTATGTAATAATATCCGTAAAGTTTTACTGGAATGGATTATAATAAAATGTGTGGATTTACTTTTTCTGGTACTTTATTACACTGCCCCATATTTCTATAAAACAAACTTAAGGTGGTACGTCTGCTCAGAGCAAGTGCTTTCCATATTTCTGAGTCCAGACATTCCTTTATTCACAATGCAAACATGACTTTTCTGCTTTTTCTCGGGTATAAATCCTCATTTACTAATGCTTTGGACCAAGTTCAGCTTTACATACAAATTTAGATAATAAGACATTTGTGTTTTTTTCCTATTGCCTCTAACTATTATGGTTTTTACTTGGAAGAGGGAAAGGGGAAATAACCAACCCAGTTTTGGAAGAAAAAGAAAAATAGAATTGCACATTGGAGCTAATATAAAGCAAAATGAGCTGAAATAATGCCAATATACTTTGCAGCAGCCTTCTCCTGAACTAATATGCATTGTAAGATTTGCTTGACCTTTTTTCCTTATCAGAAATGCAGACAGCAGTCTGTAGCAACAAACCATGCAATGCTTTGCTTTTGTGGAAGGACTGTGACATTTACGAAGTCCTCATTAGGAAGAAACATGTCACTTGAGGTGTTGCAATTGGGCGGCTCAAAAAACTCCCCATTTTTCACATGTGCGGCGCCAAAGGTCGCTGTGACAAACCGAGATCTCCTTAAGAGACAGAAGGAAGAAAATCTGATGTTTTTTCAAGACAAACCATTAGAAAAAGAGCTGTAGGTGTGCCAGTTTTACAGGCCTGTTTTTATTCTTACGTGCCTGCCTTAACATTTCGACTTTTTTTTGCAACAGATATTGGGGCCGATGTTCTAGATCTGGCAGAGACAATGGTATCCTCTGCAGATGGATTAGTTTACGAACCAGTAAGTTCGCTCCCTTCTATTCATAAAAGATACGGTTAGCCGCCAGTTTGTTTTCGAATGTGGAGGGGCATAGAAAACCACTTTCATTTTGATGAGCCTGGGCAAAGATCCACAGTAGCAGATGGTGTGACAGGCGTTCGCAGAGGCCCTGTGCACATGGTTTAGGTGTGTAAAGCAAGATGGATGAACGAACCTTAGAGAGTATGCATGATGCCTGGTTCCCCCTGCTATTGTTGGACTAAAGGTAAAGGTAAAGGGACCCCTGACCATTAGGTCCAGTTGTGACCGACTCTGGGGTTGCGCGCTCATCTCGCATTATTGGCCAAGGGAGCCGGCGTATAGCTTCCAGGTCATGTGGCCAGCATGACAAAGCCGCTTCTGGCAAACCAGAGCAGCACATGGAAACGCCGTTTACCTTCCCGCTGTAGCGGTTCCTATTTATCTACTTGCATTTTGACGTGCTTTCGAGCTGCTAGGTTGGCAGGAGCTGGGACCAAGCAACGGGAGCTCACCCCGTCACAGGGATTCGAACCGCTGACCTTCTGATCAGCAAGCCCTAGGCTCAGTGGTTTAACCACAGCACCACCTGGGTCCCCTGTTGGACTACAACTCCCATTATCCCTAGCTAGCAGGACCAGTAGTCAGGGATGATGGGCATTGTAGTCCAACAACAGCAAGGGACCCGAGTTTGAGAAACACTGCTTTACCAAGTACCATAAAAGTCCCTGTTCCAAGGATATTATAGTTCCTATTTTAGACTGGGGGATGGGGGAGGTGAAGAACGCCAAGAATAGCATGGATTGAAGGCAAGTTCATGCATTGGGATAAGTTTACTTCCATTTGAGGATCGGCCGTTGCTGTGGGGCTGAACATTTTCCATTTCTTAAAATAATTTTTTTTTAAAAAAATCATAAAATCTAGTAATGTGAGGGATACAAAACCAGTTTCAAATCTGCGACCATCTCTTTTTAAATCTTTCTTGTTGCTCTTTGGAAAATCAAGATATTTACACGGGGTGTGAAATTAACACGGCATTCTTTATTTTTTGCTTGGTTTGCGGAACGCTTCACTGAATGTTGATCTTCTCCGTTGCAGGTAATATTTGAACTCAGTCCTTTGCAAAGAGAGTGGCAAAGGTAAGAAATAATACAGGTGCAATACAGTGTATGTAAGCAGGCCGAATAAGGGTGGGTGTTTAAATTTGACCACCCCCAAGTTTCCACTTAAAACTAAGAAATAAAAATAAACAGCTAATGGCTCACAATGCACTTAGGGGCCTTCTGCAGTTCAAGTGACCGCTAATTGTTGCTGTGTAATTTCTGCAAATGGAGGCGGCCGCAGTCATCATAGATCAGTCTACTTCCTGGTTGGGAAGACCTGCGTCCCTCCGGAATTTTCTGGGCTGTAACTCCCATGATCCTTGACCCATGGCTGCCCTGACTGGGGCTGATGGGAGTTGGAGTTCTGCAACATATTTGGGGGTGAAAGGTTGCTCATCCCTGGACTACTGCAGCGCATTGTTTGTGGGGCTGCCTTTCAAAAACAGCTCAGAAACTTCGCTTAGTTCGGTCTACAGCTGTTGACTAGAACCAGTCTGATAGAGCACATCCCACCAGTTCTTAAGCAGCTGTACTGGCTACCCAATACAAAGTGCTGGTCTCCAACCCCCCTGGTTGATTGGCCCCCCCTCTGTCTCGGAAGACAAGGGAGGAGTGTGCCTTTGGGGTGAGGTCAAGCTCTTGGGAGGTTTCAGCGCTTGCTGTGGCTCTAGAGACCGACACAGGCGAGACATGTTTTGCTGCAGCTGAGGCAGATGAAGGCGTCCGGTTGAACCGCTGCAGATGCACCATGGCGCTTCTTCTTTGCGCTCCTCCCAGTGATCATTTTGAATTGACTTGACTGCCTGCCTCCAAGCACTGTGTTTTTTAAGGGCTCCCTTGCTCCTTTGTTAACATACGGTGGTGCTGAGAGTGTCTTTGCACGGTGTGGGCTGTGTGATATGGGGCTCAAGTTTGGGAATCACCCAAAATTGGGCGGAGGGATATTGCATCAGCAAAAACTGTGCTGTAGCCCCACGCAACACAGCCCTCCCTGCTTTGGGGGCGGGTGGGCAGGGACACGACCCTCCAGAGAGGCTTTTTTTGAGACTGGGTGGAGTTCTGCTCATGTGACTTTTGGATGCAACTTTGAAGGTTTCTTCCTGCCTCCAATTTTTGCCGCTCTCAAATAATACGAGTAGCCAGTATCTTGTGTGTGTTTGTGTATGGATGACTAAATATTGTACAGCTTTATTGTATCCATGTCACACATGGAGTGGGGATCCTGTGGTCCTCCAGATGTGCTAGGACTCAAGGATGGGCATCAAACAACATCTGGAAGGCCGTGGGTTTCCCAACCCTGCTTTACGCTGCTGAGTTCAATCAATCAAAAGTTTATTGCATTAGCCATATAGCCATAGCACATATAAAAGATCAAACAGGCAACTGTTGCACAACAACATAGAATACAACAAATACAACTATAACATTAAATATAAAGGGTCTGGTTGCTTCTGTTTCAGTGTATCTGATGAAGTGTGCATGCACACGAAAGCTCATACCAAAATAAAAACTTAGTTGGTCTTTAAGGTGCTACTGAAGGAATTTTTTTATTAAATATAAAATCCAGCTGAGTGCGGCTGGTAAGGTAAAAGACAAAGCAAGGCATGTCGACTGTGAATATAACAGGAATTTTCATAGGACTAGGGCTGGGCCCTGCTTTACGCTGCTGAGTTGTTTCTCCGTTGTCCATTTGAATTGCAGGATGCTGCAGATAATTCAGAGCCGGCTGCAGGAAGAACACTCCCTCCAAGACATAATATTTAAAAGTGCTCTCAAAAGTGCCTCGACGGCACTGCCACCAAGGTAAGGGTTTGCAGGTTGCAGTTCATCCTTTGCTTCGAGCATTTACTATATGCAGGGGAATTAAAAAATATATATGATATACATGTGGTCTTATGCATGTTTCTTCAGAGGCAAATGCCATTGCCATCAACATGATCTGCAGGCTATCTGCACGTCTATCGTCTCCTCCCCACAAAAAACAATGCTGCCGTTCCAGTGGCTCTTAAATGCGTTTTTGAGGAACTTAAAGGGCAGGGAAAGGAAGCGATTTGACAATTCTGACATTTATTCCAAGATAGCTCAGGCCTGTAAGGACATTCTCCCTGGATGTTGTCCTTGTTGGCCTTTTGTCCCTTTTTGCTTCTGAAATCAAATCAAGCATGCCATTTTCTTTTCTTCCTGTCAACAATGGCAATAGAATCCTTCTGGGCTCCCGAGGAGTTCAACTTTTGGCTTCTTCTGCCGTTTGTTTGCCAGTACTGCAAATAGCAGAACGGGTAATAATAATAATAATAATAATTTATTATTTATACCCCGCCCATCTGGCCGGGTTCCCCCAGCCACTCTGGGCGGCTTCCAACAAAACAGAAATTCTAAAATACAAAAATCCATCAAACATTAAAATACAGAAATCCATCAAACATTAAAAGCTTCCCTAAACAAGGCTGCCTTGAGATGCCTTCTAAAGGTCTGGTAATTGTTGTTCTCTTTGACCTCTAGTGGGAGGGCATTCCACAGGGTGGGTGCCACTACCGAGAAGGCCCTCTGCCTGGTTCCCTGTAACTTGGCTTCTCGTAGTGAGGGAACCGCCAAAAGGCCCTCGGAGCTGGACCTCAGTGTCCGGGCAGTACGATGGGGGTGGAGACGCTCCTTCAGGTATACCGGACCGAGGCCGTTTAGGGCTTTAAAGGTCAACACCAACACTTTGAATTGTGCTCGGAAACGTACTGGGAGCCAATGTAGGTCTTTCAGGACCGGTGTTATGTGGTCTCGGCGGCCGCTCCCAGTCACCAGTCTAGCTGCCGCATTCTGGGTTAGTTGTAGTTTCCGGGTCACCTTCAAAGGTAGCCCCACGTAGAGCGCATTGCAGTAGTCCAAGCGAGAGATAACTAGAGCATGCACCACTCTGGAGAGACAGTCAGCGGGCAGGTAGGGGCTCAGCCTGCGTACCAGATGGAGCTGATAAACAGCTGCCTTGGACACACAGTTGACCTGTGCCTCCATGGACAGCTGTGAGTCTAAAATGACTCCCAGGCTGCGCACCTGGTCTTTCAGGGGCACAGTTACCCCATTCAGGACCAGGGAGTCCTCCACACCCACCCGCCTCCTGTCCCCCACAAACAGTACTTCTGTCTTGTCAGGATTCAATCTCAATCTGTTAGCCGCCATCCATCCTCCAACCGCCTCCAAGCACTCACACAGGACCTTCACCGCCTTCACTGGTTCTGATTTAAAAGAGAGGTAGAGCTGGGTATCATCAGCATACTGATGGACACCCAGCCCAAACCCCCTGATGATCTCTCCCAGCGGCTGCATATAGATGTTAAAAAGCATGGGGGAGAGGACAGAACCCTGAGGCACCCCACAAGTGAGAGCCCAGGGGTCTGAACACTCATCCCCCACCACCACTTTCTGAACACGGCCCAGGAGGAAGGAGCGGAACCACTGCATGACAGTGCCCCCAGCTCCCAAGCCCTCTAGACGGTCCAGAAGGATGTTATGGTCGATGGTGTCAAAAGCCGCTGAGAGATCCAGCAGAACAAGGAAACAGCTGTTACCTTTGTCCCTAGCCCGCCGGAGATCATCGACCAGTGCGACCAAGGCAGTTTCAGTCCCATGATGAGGCCTGAATCCTGACTGGAAGGGATCCAAATGGTCCGCTTCTTCCAGGCGTGCCTGAAGTTGTTCGGCAACCACTCGCTCAATCACCTTGCCCAAGAATGGAAGATTTGAGACTGGGCGATAGTTGGCCATATTGGCCGGATCTAAAGATGGTTTTTTAAGAAGCGGTTTAATAACCGCCTCTTTCAGCAGGTCTGGGAAGGCTCCTTCATGGAGAGAAGCATTTACCAACCCGCGAAGCCCATCGCCCAGCCCTTCCCGGCTAGCTTTTATAAGCCAGGATGGGCAAGGATCAAGGAGACAGGTGGTTGGTTTCACTCGTCGAAGCAGCCTGTCCACATCCTCGGAGGTAACAGATTGAAATTGATCCCACAAAACTTGACTAGACAGGACTCTAGCACTCCCCCGCCCCGGCCCTGCTCCCACGGTGGAGTCTACCTCTTCCCGAATCTGAGCGACTTTATCTGCAAAAAACTTTGCAAAATCATTGCAGGAGATCATGTGGCCCGTACTGGGCCCGGATGGAGCAGGTGGTTCCGCTAAATTGCGAACCACCTGGAAGAGTCTCCTGCTGCTGTTTTCTGCAGATGCGATGGAGACGGCGAAGAAGGTCCTCTTCGCCGTCGCCATTGCCACTTGGTAGGCTCGAAGTTGAGCTCTAGCCCGTGTCCGGTCTGATTCAAAATGAGTTTTCCGCCACCGGCGCTCTAGCCGTCTCAACGACTGTTTCATCGCCCTCAGCGCCGGGGAGAACCACGGGGCTGTCCGGGCTCCATGCAATCTGAGAGGGCGCTTCGGAGCCAGACAGTCAATAGCGCTGGTTAACTCCGCATTCCAGCGGGCCACCAGGGAATCAGCTGAAAGGCCATCGACATGGGATAAAACATCCCCTACCACTCTCTGGAAGCCAATTGGATCCATTAAGTAGCGGGGGCGGACCATCCGAATCGGTCCCACCTCCCTGCAGAGGGGAAGGGTTGCGGAGAAGTCCAGTTGCACCAGAAAGTGATCTGACCATGGCACTTCTTTTGTTTCGCTTTTACTTAATGTCAGATCACCACCATCCATAGAGGTAAACACCAAGTCCAAGGCATGTCCGCGGCTATGAGTTGGGCCAGACTTATTCAGGGACAGCCCCATGGTGGCCATGCTTTCCACGAAGTCCCGAGCGACTCCTTGTAAGGTCGTGTCGGCATGGATGTTAAAATCCCCTAAGACAACCAAGCTAGGTGTCTCCAGGAGCACATCCGACACAACCTGAAGCAGCTCGGGCAGGGAATCCTTGGTGCAGCGGGGAGGTCGGTACACCAAAAGGAATCCTGTACTGCCCCTATTGCCCAACTTCCAGAACATGCACTCAGAAAACTCAGTCTTACCAATGGGACGCCTGGTGCAAACTAATGACTTCCTAAAAATCACTGCAACCCCCCCTCCCCGCCCAGATGGCCTGGGTTGCTGTGCATAAGAGAAACCTGGTGGGCAAGCAGCGCCAAGAACGGGCCCATCGGCTTCATCCAACCAGGTCTCTGTCACACATGCCAGGTCAAATCCTCCATCCACAATCAGGTCGTGAATGGCAGTGGTCTTATTCATCATCGACCTGGCATTGCACAGCAGCACCTTTAGGTCATGTGGGTATCCCTTGCTGATTCCAATATCTGTCCGGTCAGGACCAGACCCGGAGGCAGGGATAGTCCTCAGACAACGACTAAGTCTGCCTCCTCGGTAATGACATGGTCTGGTCTTAGCGTAACTCCTCCTCCTACCCGTGACCACTGAGATCGGTTGTCCCAGTGCATCACCCCCTGTGGAATCTGCCCCAGCCATTTTGCTTGCTGGGACCCCCTCCCGGGCAGCCCTGATCCCTCCCCTTAAAAACAAAATAAAACCTCTGTAAAAAACAGCAAAGAACAGAACAAAAGAAAAACACAATAAAACCAAAAACAATAAAAATTACAAATACACTAAAATTTAACAGATTCCCACACCCAACTAAAAATCCCTCCCTAAAACCTATGTAAATCAAAAAATACAGTAAAACAATACAAAGACAGAAAATTACAAACTAAAATTGACCCCTCCCCTTAAAATCAAATTTAAAACCAATACAGAAAACACTAATACAATAAAACAATACAAAGACAGAAAATTACAAACTAAAATTAACCCCTCCCCTTAAAATTGAATTTAAAACCAATACAGAAAACAAACTAACAAACTAAACGATAAACAAAAACCAAAAACAATAAAAGTTACAAACACATCAGAATTACAAGAAAAGCAGCAGCGGCACTGTTCCAGGCCTCCCAGGAGCCCCAAAGCTGTGGTAGAGTATGGGTCCCACCCCCGGGCCCCAGGTGGAAGTGGGCTCCAGGGGGAGCAGCCCCCCCCAAACACTCCCTGGCAGAGCAGCAGCAGCAGCAATGCTCCAGGCCTCCCAGGAGCCCCAAAAGCCGCGGTGGAGTGGGGGACCCGCCCCAAGCCCCAGGTGGAAGTGGGCCTCAGGGAGAGCAGTCCTTCCAGCACTCACAGCAGCACTGATGTTCCAGGCCTCCCAGGAGCCTCAAAAGCTGTGGAGGAGTGGGGGACCCGCCCCAAGCCCCAGGTGGAAGTGGGCCTCAGGGGGAGCAGTCCTTCCAGCACTCACAGCAGCACTGATGTTCCAGGCCTCCCAGGAGCCTCAAAAGCTGTGGAGGAGTGGGGGACCCGCCCCAAGCCCCAGGTGGAAGTGGGCCTCAGGGGGAGCAGTCCTCCCAAACACTCCCTGGCAGAGCAGCAGCAGCAGCAACAGCAGCAATGTTCCAGGCCTCCCAGGAGCCTTAAAAGCTGTGGAGGAGTGGGGGACCCGCCCCAAGCCCCAGGTGGAAGCGGGCCTCAGGGGGAGCAGTCCCTCCAGTACTCACAGCAGCACCGATGCTCCAGGCCTCCCAGGAGCCCCAAAAGCTGTGGAGGAGTGGGGGACCCGCCCCAAGCCCCAGGTGGAAGTGGGCCTCAGGGGGAGCAGTCCTCCCAAACACTCCCTGGCAGAGCAGCAGCAGCAGCAACAGCAGCCACAGTGACACAGAAATGCCTGCGGTGCGTGAAAAGTAACGTTTTCCATGGCTGTAACTTGTTTTCCTTCTTCCATCAGGGAGGACAAGTCATTGCAGCCTCCGGATGCGTGCAGAATTCATGGGCAGCTGTATGTTAATAAAGTAGCAGGGAACTTTCACATAACTGTGGGCAAGTATGTTCATTTCATTTACTGAAAACACTATAAAACCAACCCCTCCCTCCTTTATCGGCATGTTGGGGGTTTCACTTTATGATGGACAGATCAGTTGTGAGATCATATGCATGTCTAAAGGTAAAGGGACCCCAGACCATTAGGTCCAGTCGCGACCGACTCTGGCGTTGCGGCGCTCATCTCGCGTTATTGGCCGAGGGAGCTGGCGAACAGCTTCCAGGTCATGTGGCCAGTATGACTAAGCTGCTTCTGGCGAACCGGAGCAGCACACAGAAACACCGTTTACCTTCCCGCCAGAGGAAGGTATTTATCTACTTGCACTTTTGGGGTGCTTTCGAACTGCTAGGTTGGCAGGAGCTGGGACTGAGCAACGGGAGCTCACCCCATTGCAGGGATTCAAACCATGACCTCCTGATCGGCAAGCCCTAGGCTCTGTGGTTTAGACCACAGAGCCATCCGCATCCCTTGAAGCAAATGCATAGAATCTTAGAATTTTAGACTTGGAAGGGGCCATGAGGATCATCTGGTCCAACCCCCTGCAATGCAGGAATATGTAGCTGTCCAAAGGCAGATCAAACCTGCAGCCTTGGCGTTATCAGCACCATGCTCTAACCAGTTGAGCTATGATTGTGTCCTCCCTCATCTGGCCCAGCCCCCTGCAATGCAAGAATCTTGCCCAACATGGGGCTCAAAGCCATGACCCTGAGATGACCCCCCCTTTTTCATAACTCTGCTTTTGATTTTTTTTAAGCCCTTCTCCTCTCAAGATTAAACGTTTTGAATATCTCCCTCTACCTGTGAAGCCCTTGGGATAGGAGTTGACGAACTGGTCCTGCTCGCGGAAACCTGGGCAAGGACTTCACTAGCACTACAGGGCTTCCCCACCCCCACCCCCTAAAATTGGCTTGGTGGGGTCTGGTAAACCTCCAAAACAGTACGCTGCAGTTGGTGGATCATTCTGTTGGGCAAGTTGACAGAACAATTGCATTAAGGGTTGTATCCAGTGGTTGTGTTGACAGAGGGCAGCTCAGGCAGCTGATAATAATAAAAATAATAATAAACAAATAATAATAATAATAATAATAATAATAATTAATAATAATAAATACCTCGCCCCTCTGGCTGGGTTTTCCCAGCCACTCTGGGTGGCTTACAGCACATTAAAAATTGTGAAACATTTTTTGTTAAAAGTTTCCCCATAGGGGGGCGGCCTTCATATGTCTTCTAAAAGTCAGGTAGTACAGGTAGTTTATTTCCTTGACATCTGATGGGATCTCTCCTTCAGCCCCTGTGCAGAGTGTGGGCTGTGCCATATGGGGCTCAAGTCCACTAACAAGCCAGGCACAGTGAAGATTTCATTTGCCAGATTCCTAAAACGCTTACACCAAATTACATTAATAGCATCTAGCAGCAGTCTTGCCATGCACTTTGAACGCTAGACAAAACTGAACATAGACCTGAACATAGACTTATTTCATGGGCTCCACGGAGCAATGTTAGGTCTTCGGTTGCCTGCTGCTCTTCTGTATACACCAGGGGCTAGCCATTCTCGCGATCTCCAGGCGGGCTGATCTCCAACTGGCTGTGTCCCCTTGTAAGTGGTGCATTGCTCTGAAAAGTCCATAAACTGCCTATTGAAGTTTGCCCTTCTTAATCGCATCCTTTTGATTCTGAAACTTTGTTCCCTCCCCCTCTTTCTCTCTCTCTCCTTAGGGCAATTCCCCACCCAAGAGGCCATGCACACTTGGCAGCCCTTGTGAGCCATGAATGTGAGTCCCTTTTGTGATCTTGCATGAATAGCTATGAGATGTTTTGGGCAAAAAAAAAGTGTTTAGAAGAAAAACATTTTGAAATACTCCGTCTGCGATGTGGCGCATTCAAAGAGCTCCGATTGCTTCTTTTGGACCAGTTTAGAGCTACCACTGACACCGTGTTTTGTGGAACAGATACAGGGGTACCTTGGTTCTCAAATTTAATCCATTCTGGAAGTCTGTTCCAAAACTAAAGCGTTCCAAAACCAAGGCACGCTTTCCCATAGAAATTATGCAAAATGGATTAATCCGTTCCAAACTTTTAAAAACAACCCCTAAAGCAGCAATTTAACATGAATTTTACTATCCAGCGAGACCATTGATCCGTCAAATGAAAGCAGTAAACAATGTACTGCAGTCACAC
Source organism: Zootoca vivipara (assembly GCF_965207765.1). Classification (NCBI taxonomy): domain Eukaryota; kingdom Metazoa; phylum Chordata; class Lepidosauria; order Squamata; family Lacertidae; genus Zootoca; species Zootoca vivipara. Next base: position 7,789,593 of record NC_142592.1, read on the forward strand.
AATCAATCAATCAATCAGTAGCTGAACTGGGTTCCACACAGTCACAGAGACAAAACAAAAAAGCCGCAAAAACAAAAACGCAAAATAAATAGCAAAAACAGACAGACCTGTGCATAACACTAAAAACGGAAGCGTGGCACTAAAAACAGAGCACGTTCAGCTTCCCAAAACAGTTCGCAAACCGGAACACTTACTTCCAGGTTTGCAGTGTTTGGGTTCCAAATTGTTTGAGTACCAAGGCGTTTGAGAACTAAGGTGCCACAATATTGGCTTGTGTGTGTGTGTGTGTGTGTGTGTGTGTGTGTGTGTGTGTGTGTCATTGTGTGTGATGATGAACACCTCTCTCTCCCTCCCTTCTTTCATGGATAAATCTCCCTTGCCCACCCCCTACCCAACTTGTTTTTTAAATTAATTTTTCATTAATAATCCAGTGGAGGCCACATTAATACAACGCCAAATCATACCAAATAACATACCATCAAAGGAGTCAATTAAACAGTTCTGAATTAAATGTTTTTGGATGACTTCCCGTGTTCTGGCTATCAGGAGTTGATGTTATTCCTTGATCCTGCGCCAATTTTCTTAATTAACCCAAGTTCCACAATCTTAACCCTTTGTTGTAGCAGTCACTGATGTGAAGACTTTCGACCGTGTTTAATAAATCCAAATCCATTAATTTGCAGAAGGAAGTTATATCCTGTAGCTGTGTGAAATATTTATTTACCTTCTTCATTTCCTTCATGTTGTGACCAGTCAGTTTTCTTCAACATGGCCCCTGCTTCGAAAGCTCATCTCTAGCTGTGTCACAGCTTCATTTTGCCTCTCTGAGACCGAAAGCAGAAGGAAGTCCGGCCGCGACTTCTGACTTACTTTCAGTGTTCATCTCCTTGTTTCTTTTAACGAGCTGGTGTCTCACCAAAACCATCATAACTCAGAACTAGAGCTCTCTTTAGTTGGCACTGTTACAAATCATCCCAGTATTTCACACAGTCTATTCTTTCAAGCACTCCGTAAAGAAAATTATAAGTTCTTGTTGAATCCCTCTTGCGTTCCATATATGGTTGTAATCAATTAGTATTTTCCTTCCATTAATAATCCACCTACCCAACTTCCATCTTCTGTGTGGTCATTGACCTTTGGATTAAAATGAAACCAGGTAAACTCCTTCACCTGTTTTAATAACGGTGATCCATAACATTGAAATTTCGTAGAGGGGAACAAGAGGGAGCTGTGGGTGGAAAGACCTGATTATTACTTAATAATAAAATCAAATAATATCAAAATATAAAACCACAAAGTATATAATCAAAATAAAAGCAACAACCCAATAACACCCTCCCAAAAGAGCCACATTTTAAAAGGGCATAGGATGTCAATCAAGTCAACCAAAGGCCTGGTTAAAAAGGTATGTTTTTGCCTGGTGCCTAAAGGTATATATTGAAAGTGCCAGGCGAACTCCCCTGGGGAAAGCGTTCCACAGATGGGGAGCCACTGCAGAGAAGGCCCTGTTCTCGTGGTGCCACCCTCCAAACCGTTCTAGGAGGGGGCACACAAAGGAGGGCCTCAGAAGATGGTCTCAGGGTCCGGGTAGGTTCATATGGAAAGAGGCGGTGCTTGAGGTATTGCGGTGCTGAGCCATTTAAGGCTTTATAGGTATAAACCGGAACTTTGAATTGGACCCATAAACAAATTGGTAGCCAGTGCAGTTGGACCAGGATCGGTGTAATATGCTCAAACCGTCTTGCTCCAGTGAGCAACCTGGCCGCTGAATTCTGCACCAGCTGAAGTTTCTGAACTGTCTTCAGAGGCAGCCCTACATATGACAAGTTGCAGAAACCTAACCTTGAGGTTCCCAGAGCATAGACAACAGTAGTTAGGCTATCCCTGTCCAGATAGGGGTGTAGCTGGGCCACCAGCTGAAGCTGATGGAAGGCCCTCTGGGCCACTGAGGCCACCTGAGCGATAGCAGAGGATCCAGGAGTACCCCCAAGCTACGAACCTGCTCCTTCAGAGGAAGTGTAACCCCATCAAGAGCAGGCGAGCTCCCAGACATCTGGTCTAAGGAACCAGCCCCTAACAGTGCCTCTGTTTATCTGGACTGAGCTTCAGTTTGTTGACTCTCATCCACGGTTTCAGACTGAACTGGGCCATCTAATTTTCTGAAACACAATGTCTGCTGTGTTGTTTAGTCTTTCTTTCTTTATTTGACCACCCTGCTTGCGGTAAGTCTTTGTCAAATCCTCTGTTTCCTTATAAGCAGTCTGATGTTGTTGTTGTTGTTGTTTAGTCGTTTAGTCGTGTCCGACTCTTCGTGACCCCATGGATCAGAGCATGCCAGGCACTCCTGTCTTGCACTCTCTCCCGCAGTTTCGTCAAACTCATGTTCGTAGCTTCGAGAACACTGTCCAACCATCTCGTCCTCTGTTGTCCCCTTCTCCTAGCGCCCTCAATCTTTCCCAACATCAGGGTCTTTTCCAAGGATTCTTCTCTTCTCATGAGGTGGCCAAAGTATTGGAGCCTCAGCTTCACGATCTGTCCTTCCAGGGAGCACTTCATGGATCAATGCCATGTCGTGGCGAAGGGGCTTGAATAACTCAGAGAAGCTATGAGCTATGCCATGCAGGGCCACCCAAGATGGACAGGTCATAGTGGAGAGTTTTAACTAAACATGATCCACCTGGAGAAGGAACTGGCAAGCCACTCCAGTTTCCCTGCCAAGAAAACTCAATGGACAAAGACAAGGACAAAGTCTGACGTTAGCATGAATATTTGCATCCATTTTTGCATTCTGGAAGACTGCGCACGCTTGAGCTCTGTGTTTTGACTCCGGGTTGTCGCTTTGTGCGGGGCTGGGGGGGGGGTTAAATAAACCTTTTAAAATACACTTTGAAAAGGTAGTTCGAAGCCTTACTTGCTTGAAGTTAGCTTTTAGAAGTTGTTTGGCTTCGAGTGGAATTCTCAGGGACTACATAACTTGAAACAGAACGGCAGCTATTGGGGGGGAAGCTAAGCAACACTGCTAACTCTGCGGCTTTTGGCACGTTCTGTTTTTCAGCGTACAACTTCTCCCACAGGATAGATCACTTGTCTTTTGGGGAGCTCATCACAGGGGTTATCAATCCTTTAGATGGCACTGAAAAGATTGCATCAGATCGTAAGTGTCGCTCACCTCACAGAAAAGGATCTTTCATGTTGTTCAATTTTTGGCAATGTCTTCTTACATTATTTATGTTCCCCGAATTCTTAATAGAATGTGATTTCTTTGGGGGGGGAGGGGGGTATTTTTTCTCAATTGCATGGACTGTAAACTGCCCTGAGTTGAAGCAATATCGAAAGGCAGTTAAATAAAATTTAAATAAAATGTTCCGTTAAGCCTTACTTTACAGTTTTTATTTCCTATTGCGTGCTTGATTTTCGTGCCTATCTTTCAGTCATTTTAATATCATCCAGAGAAGAAGCTCTGGGCAGCCCTACAATGCAAATATTATAATTTTATATAAAGACTAAAGTGTATTTAAATTCTGGGTGAGCCTTTTATGCCTTTATGAAAGTTTTTGCTTGTTTTTAAATCACATCGGTGTCTGCAACTGTTTCTTTCCCAAATGGGGAGTCTTGTTTCAATAGGTACTTTTTTATGCCTTTAGACAACCAGATGTTCCAGTACTTTATCACTGTTGTGCCAACAAAACTTCATACGTATAAAATTGCAGCAGAAACCCATCAGTTTTCAGTAACAGAAAGGGTAAGTCTGTGTGGAACGATAACTTAGGGAATGTTAAAAAAAATATGTATCAATAAAATCTCTATCTTGTTATATTGTGACCTGATTTTCTTTTTCCAAAAATTGGTGAATTCAAGCTCTCCCCAAAGCTTTAAATGCTATTGAAAGGTGGTAGTCAACTGTATTTTATTCAAAGAAGACCCACTGAAATTAATGGTGCCAACTCAGTCATGTTTGTTAATTTCAGTGAGTCTTCTCTGAGCAAAACTGAGGCAAGAGACCATCTTGGCTGTTAGTCCTGGAAGACCTGCTCCCTTTTCCTCCTGGCCTGGGCGGGTGGCGCCCTGACTGACTCCAACTACAAAAGCTGAGGCTGCTGATCAGACTCTTGGGCTGGGGTATTATTTAGGGGGCGTTGTTGGGAGGGGTGGGGGTTGTTGCTATTACTGATACTAATTTTTTTGCATCTTTTTACTAGATGTTACGTTTGATGTAGAAATTGTTCAATTTGGTTGTGTGTGTTTCACTGTTTCATTTATTAAAACGGCAAACAAATTATTATGGACAAATGCTACATTTGTTATGTTTAAATTATGTAATTTTGTGTGTGTGTTGGAAGCACAGTTTTAACTTTGGAAAGGAGGTGCGCAAATGAAATGAGCGATTGCTTGATTGATTGGCGCCAACGGCGTGCACGTTTTGCCATCCTCACTAGATAGCATTTCATTTCAGTGTGCCGCCTCACTGTTGCCAAGAAGATGCTCACAAGCTCTATTTTCCTGTCTTGTACAAGCTAGATCCTCCGTCTTTGCTTGCGCACAATCTAAAGTCACTAAACTGTGTCCGGCTTTCCCCCCTGTTGCCAGGAAAGAGTGATAAACCACGCGGCAGGCAGTCATGGAGTGTCAGGGATTTTCATGAAATACGACATCAGTTCCCTTATGGTGACGGTGACAGAAGAACACATGCCCTTTTGGCAGTTTTTAGTGAGGCTTTGTGGCATCATTGGAGGAATCTTTTCGACGACAGGTACAAGCTCAGATTATGTTGCAGGAGTTTAATTAAGTCTATCAAGGGCCTGTTTCCCCCTTGTACTATTTGAACTGTTTCCCTCCTCCCTCCATGGCATAAACAAGAGTAAGTTCTCCCTCTTTCCCCCCTTTTTGTTATTTGTTCCCTAACTCCCACCCTGCTGACAACAATGTCACTGCTTTTAAATCAGTAGCATTGTCACATGGGAGAACAGCCACACACTTCTTAACCACGGGAGAATTTCAGAACTCTCACATGCTGCGTTTTCAGGTGTACATGTTTTAAATGTGTAGGGGAAAGTGGGGCACGTTGAGCCATGGGGCACATTGATTCTTTCCATTTTAAAACCGTACTTTAGCTTTTATACAAAGTTTGTGGCAACACTACAACAACAACAGTGATACTACATACTGCCATTGTGTTTGGGTTTTCAAAGAAGTTTAAACAAAAATCCAGATTTGTTAAATTAGGTAAGCTTTAGTAAAAAAATTATATGTATTGTCAACCATGTAGCTCTAAAAGTTGTAAAGGTAGCTGAAATATCTTTTCATTTATGTGATCATAGTTAATATAGCTGTAGTATGTTCTAAAATATTTGTCATGGCTGCCAGCCTGTTTTGCTTAAAATAGATTTATGTCTTAAATGGTGATGTGGGGCACATTGATCCAATTGGAAATGGGGTACATTGAGCATGGATCAATGTACCCCATGGAAAATATGGAAAGGCTGTGTCAAAAATTATGAAAGAAAAGTTGAATGCGAACCAGCTGTTTGAAAGTGACTCGACTGATTGTGAAACATTTTCTAACGATGAACTAGAGCAGGCATCCCCAAACTTCGGCCCTCCAGATGTTTTGGACTACAATTCCCATCATCCCTGACCACTGGTCCTGTTAGCTAGGGATCATGGGAGTTGTAGGGCAAAACATCTAGAGGGCCGCACTTTGGGGATGCCTGAACTAGAGGAAGAGGAAAATATAGAATTCAACAAGACTGATGTGAAAGAGGGAAACTTTGTTATCGTGAAGATTTTTAGGAAAAACCACAGTTTCCCATTATGTTGCTGAAGTTACTGGAACTGATGAATATGGGGACTTCATTGTAAAATTTCTAAAACGTGTTCTGTCCAAAGTGAATGAGCGGCCCAAGTTCACTCCCTCTTCTGAACCAGAAGCTTTGATTCCTTTTGAGGATATTGTAAAATTGTTGCCTAAACCACTCTGCTTCGGAGGAACTGCTCCTGCTTCTAAGATGGTAACATTTCCATGTTTACTTAATGAGTACAAGTTGAAGTGATGCTGACTCTTAAGAACTTTGAGATACTTTTGAAACTCTTTTGGAAGTTTATACTGTGTAGTAAAAATGCCTTCTTTGCTCTTAAATTGGAATGGCTCAATGTGCCCCAAATGAAGGATCAATGTTCCCCACTACTGGGGCACATTGATCCATTATTTTGGAAAAATTAAATGTGATTTTTTGGGGGGTCATTTTATTCCATCAAATGTGAAACATTCCCACCCACCCCCACCACCCTCTGTATATATATAGGGTCTGACACTTCTGTTTCTAGTGTATCTGAAGAAGTGTGCATGCACACGAAAGCTCATACCAAAATATAAACTTAGTTGGTCTTTAAGGTGCTACTGAAGGAATTTTTTTAATTAACCCTTTGATTTTGTTTAGAATAGTACCTAATAAATGTTAAATTCAAAAGTTTTCTTTTATGTGCATTATTTTGAGGTGTGTAGAGCTTAAAGGAAAAAAATGGCTCAACGTGCCCCACTTTCCCCTACCTGAAATGCAGCTGCATATCATCGGATTCCCAACTCCATCTTAGCAACATCTGAAGGGTCGCAGGCCATAGAGTGTGAATGTTTGCCAAATGGTACCTGTCAGGATGGGTTTCCATTCCCTGTTGTGTGTGTAGCTGGTAGTTGAACGTACGAAATGGTTCTAATTTTATGACTGATTGCAAAGCTATGTGAACAATGGAAAGAGCAGAATTTCCATACCATCCAAATTGTTCTCCCTTTTGCAGGAATTTTACATGGCATTGGGGGATTCATAGTGGAAATCATTTGCTGTCGTTTCAGACTGGGCTCTCATAAATCTTCATCTGTAAGTGTATTCTGAGGAATGGCTCTCAGTGCTTCAATATGTGTTTTGCATGCCAAAGAATAAAATAAAATAAAATAAATAGATGTCGTCCTTAGGACTGAGAATAATAGAACACACACTTGCCCTTACTAGCAGCCCAGTGGAATTAAAAGTCAATGGGGACGTGATCCAGACCATTATAAACTACCTTTAAACTCAGACAGGCTACAAAGGGCCTCAAGGAAGCCAGATTATGCAGTTGTTTGTGTATGCTTATTGAGTGTACTTCCGCTTCCAATATTTCATTTTATAAAGCCACTGAGAATGCTAGCCTAGATCAAGGAGTCAGAAAAACGGAGATTATTCCTAGAGGAGGATTATAGAGCAGATGATAATAGTAGCCCTGGGATGGAGATTGGGAATTCTGCAGAGCAATAACACTCCTCATTATTTGAAGTATTGTCCAGCCAGCTCTGTCAAAAGAGACTAATAATAATAACAACAACAACAACAACTCCCCCCCCCCGGATCTTTTGTTGTTGTTGACAATTCTTTTGTGAACTGTGTTGAAGTTTTATTACAACCGGGTGGTCTATAAATCTTGTGAAATAAACACAGAAAACCCCCCTCATTGCCTGCTGCTGAGACTGAGGGCTTGTGCAACACTGGGGCCAAGCCATTGCTCACACCAGGTGCCCAAACTCAGTTCCCCACTGCCTTTATGGGTTTTATTTGTAGAAAAATATCAGAAGGAAGCGGGCGGCAATAAATGAAAAACTGATAGAATCAATAAAGTGACTTTTTTTCTTCTTCGCGTTCTCCTTTGTAGGTCCCGATCCAGGATGGCCATCTAAACAACCACGTGCCTCTGGTGACAGATGACGCTATGCAGTAGCACCTCCTTCAAAAACTCTCCCCCTTTCTTTCTGACTGATGCAGAAGACATTTTTATAACTAAACATTGTGCAATATGTTAAGACAGTGCTGATGGGCAGCAGAAATAATCAAGCCTTTGAAAAAAAAAGCAACCAACCAACCAACCAACCATATCTGTGTGACTTGTCTGTCCTTTTAAGAATTCAGGAAAAGGCCATGGAATCTTCCGGAATGAGCAAGACTGTGGATGTGTCTGTAGTTCACAGCAGGACTTGACTGTTCCACATAAACAGCATTTGGGCCTTGAAATACCAACATACAGCACTCTAGATTCCAGGTTTTGTCTATTTCTGACCAAAACTATGCGCAGACGAGTGAAATGTGTATTTTTCAATTTACAGTGCAGCAGGATAATTAACAGAACTTGCTTAAGAATGGAAGTTTCATTATGGGTTTTTGTTTTTTTAAAGAAAACAATAACAGCAGCAGGTAACATAAGATGTATTTTAAGTGCTATAATTGGAATGTGGAAATCAAACACATGAAAGGAAGCAAATTGAAACACACTACCGAGAGTGGGTGCAGTTTTTTTTTTAATGGGATGGCTCTTGCTTGAAACAAACGCTGTTGGGAAAACAACCCCATCGCTTCTAAAGGGAGAACAGATAAGTCAGAAAGTCACGTTGCCTCTTCATAATTTCATACGTTGTCTCGAAGAACGGTGGCTTCATTTTGCTGGGGCCCGTGGAGGGGCGAATGCAAAAGCAGCTGATGGGGGTTATTCAAATCTGGGGAATTTCTGGAAATTTGGGGCCCCTTTATACTTGGCGTTTAAATCATTTCACTAGCCTGCTGTGAGGATCACAATGTGTCTTACATGCCTGCACGCTAGATGCAAGTTGTCCTGAATATATGGACGTTTATAAGTGTTCAATGTAATTACAGAAAAGATCAGAATGGAGCCTACTCAGAAAAACAGGGGCATTTCGGCGTACTGAATGCTTGACAATTGCAGTCCCAGTGCATTCAGTGGGGCTTATTCCCAGCATAAATGTTGCTAGGTTGTGGTCCCGTGACCTGAGATTGGTGCATATACCTGCATTGAACATAAGAGATGAACATGACAGGTTCTCATTCAGGGTCCCATGACATATATAGCAAACTACAGCTGGCTGATATCTATTTCCCAAAGACTTATTTGAAGAACTTGATGGAGAGAAAAGAAGGGTGGAACGCTCTCAAAAGCGTCCCTTGCATTGCAGAAATTAGGCTATAAATTTAATGTGCAATGCTTGGTGCTACTTGAATATCAATGATACCAAATCTTCCATATTAGATGGACAGGCCAAAGTGGAAAGACCATTCAGAGTTTTGATGTAAAAATTGGGGTTTGGCTTTTGTTGCCGAACTCTCCAATGGGACTCTTGTGTCCCCTTTGTCCATGATTGGTCAGACGAGAATGGATGGAGGCAGGATCCAGTGGAAAGCAATGCAGGTATTAATTTTTCTCTTGCAACAGAGTTCTCTCCCCTCCTTCCAAAGAGGGAGAGACCCTGAACAAAAGTGTGCAGGAACTTTTAAAGACTTTTGACATTAGCCAAAGACCACCCCAAAAGCATCATACATAAACCATAGGAGGCGGTCTGCGTAATGCATTTAAGACTACTTTTAACCCAGGGAAATCTTCTCAAAAGTTGGGGGTCGTCATATACGCCCAGTCTTATACTTTAGCTCCTGAATCCAGGTCCCAGGCTCACCCTGTTCATACACAAAGACACCCTTAAGACAGGATTTGTGTGAAAAGGCAATGGGAAGGCTTCCCCCATTTGCCTCCCTTGCTGCGGAGGAATATTTGAGGTCATTGGGAGAGTCAGAATGGCTTCAGGATTGCTCTCCTGTACCATTTCAGACATGTGGCTTATATATTTAGATATGTGTGCATTTATTAATCTTTCCGTATTTGAGACCTTAAAATTCTTATAACAGTTAGATGCTCAAGGATAAGGAAAAGTAGATAGCACTGAATATGATGGTAGCTATTGAAAGCCTCTTTCCACAACAATACTCTCTGGAAGGCCAAGCAGATAGCCAAAGACTAGGGGTACATGGGGTGTGTGTTTCTCATTCCGATTGTCAAACCACATGGGAAATTTCGTTCAGACAGCTTTTGGGTAGAATGCTACCTTGCAGACACCATTTTCAATGGCTTTGATGCTGAGGTGAAAACACGTGAAGAAGTTCTGAGTGATGGAAAAATGTCTAGTTGCCTAACAATGTGGCTAAGATGGTCTTTGAGTTGGGAAAGTTGGGTTGATGCCACCCCCCAACCTTAACTTCACTAAAACTGGTCTATCTTCCCAAGTTTGCCCATCTGTAAAATGGGAATAAAACTGACTGACCTGCAGGCTCATCGTGAAGATGAAGATGATAAGGATTTAATAGTGTGTCGAAAGTATTGTAAAAATGATAACCACATTCTCAGAATGACATTTTATTTTTGCCCATAGGAACGCATTAATGGAATTTCAATGCATTCCTATGGGAAACCGCGATTCGCCAGACGAAATTTTCGTAAAACGCATTTGTCTAGCGAGGCAAGCTCCGTTCGAAAAATCCTTTCATTAAGCGGAATTTTCGTTAAGCAGGGCATTCGTTAAGCGAGGCACCACTGTGCTTGGAAATGCTCCTTGCTTGGAATTATGGCTGTGTTCTGAGTCATTTTATCTGATTTGTGAAGCAGGCTTTCCCAAACTTGAGTCTCCAGCTGTTTTTGGACTACAACTCCCATCATTCCTTGCTAGCAGGACCAGTGGTCAGGAATGATGGGAACTGTAGCCCAAAAGCAGCTGGAGACCGACGTTTGGGAAACCCTGCTGTAGAGATTGGCAGCATCACTCTGATCCATAGGAAGAACATCACAATTGAGGCCATTGAGAAGCCTTGTTTGGCAGCATTGCTATGTCATCACACCTACTCTTGTCCCTGGGAATAAGGTATCATGATGTTGAACGACTTCCCAAAGGTTGCCTATAGTGAGTTCATGGATGCTGAACCTGTGGTCCTCTGGGGGGTTGCTGTAGCACTTCGGCTTCCTTTGGCCCCAGCCAGCAAAGCCAGGGTCCAGGGCTGATGCCAGTTGGGAGCCCAGCTATACCCGGAGGGCTGGAGGGTAACACAGGTTCAGAGGTTCTTAACCCATTCTTACATAAATGCATGTAAGAAGCACTCTGGTTATAAGCAGAAGAGAACAGACCAGCTGCGTTGGCAGCAGTATAATAATGTATTTTATATATTGGCAGTCAAAAGGAGAAAGGCGTAATCTGGAACAGGTGTCCTAGAGCAAGTCATAAGGTGATCTCATGCGCAAGATAGAAACCATTGACATCTTTGGACTGTAGTCTGTCGATTTCAACGGGCAATATCCAACCAATTCGGTCAGCGTAAGGATTTCTGCTTTTGCAGTGGAGCCCCGCCCCCATGAACCCCCTTAATCTGTTTTGGTGCTCCCCCCCCCAACCCTCAGAGAGCAGATTTTTGTTTATGTAAATCCCTGTACTGATGGAACGAGTTAGTTGGATACAGCCTGTAGTTCTGTGAATATGACTTAATTTGAATGTTGCCCATAACCATTCACTTTTATCAAGCATTTTCCTTTACAGCCTTAACCCTTCCCCCACCCCGCAAATATTCTAATAACACCAGTAATGGTCAGAATTACAGAAGTGCTATGGAACAAATACAGGTTATATAGGGTGACTTACTCCACTGATCTTCAGCATAGTTAAGAGTTAGAATCATAGAATCATAGAGTTGGAAGAGACCACAAGGGCCATCCAGTCCAACCCCCTGCCAAGCAGGAAACACCATCAAAGCATTCCTGACATATGCCTGTCAAGCCTCTGCTTAAAGACCTCCAAAGGAGGAGACTCCACCACACTCCTTGGTAGCAAATTCCACTGCCGAACAGCTCTTACTGTCAGGAAGTTATTCCTAATGTTGCAAGGAACAAGCGTGTGAAATGTTCTGCTTTCATATTTTAGAAAAATATTTTGAACCAGTTAAACTCCTAAGGCTTTCTCTATGTAGAAAGTAGCCTGTGTATTCATCGAGGACCAAAAATGATAGGAAACGCCAACAGCTGCTCCTGCATTGCATGCTATCTGTGTGCAGGAGGGGAGTTTTCTAACAGAACTTCAAAGTTACCGGTAATTGCTTTCCAGCAATAAAGCAATCCTGCAGAAACAGGATTCTTAAGATTCCAGTTTTTGCCCGAGGATCTTATTTTGTTTGTTGACTGCTCTCCGGTTTGAGATTCATCTGCAGGAAATGAACCACTTTCATTTACTTGCAAATTGAATGCAAACTAACAGCTGTTGGTTCTTGACAAACAGGGCCAGGTTTAGGAATATGAGCTTTAAAAAATGGTCTACGTATGAAATTTCAGGAGGTTTCAGATGGCTTCATTTTGAGGTCCGCAAGGTGTGCTTATTTATCAAGGTGGTATTCAAGCTTGTTTTGAGAAACCTCCTGATTACTGCATTGCACTTCCTCCTCTAAACATATTTCACTTTGAATAGGACTCCTTTTCAGGTGAGTAGTTGGGTAATATATTTCAGGATCAAGCTTTCATCCAGCCCAAGGTTTCCCAAACTTGGGTCTGCAGTTGTTTTTGTACTACAACTCCCATTATCCCTAGCTAGCAGAACCAGTGGTCAGGGATGATGGGAACTGCAGTCCACAATCAGCTGGAGACCCAAGTTTGGGAAACACTCATCCAGCCATAAGTTACCTCAGACAGATGATGTAACTTATTTCAGTCATGGCCTAGGCCACAACAATGGAACCGATCGCACAGCACATCTGTTTAGTGATGCAAGTAGTCGCCAAACCAACACAGAACTGGGAACAGCTATTTCAAAATAAAATTTATTTTTCCGTTTCGATTCGAGATTTCGGAAGATAACGACGAAAACATATATTGTGGAATTTTCTGAAGATCGAGGCGTCTTAATTGCATAGATTATTGAAACCACTGGCTGTGGTTACATAGGAAATCTCAAAACCACATTTTATTCATGTTTGAGAGTATGGGGCAAGGGCGGATGAGAAACCATTTAAAATATGATTACGTTAGTGACCACCACAAGTCTGGCAGCTGCAGGCAATAGTGTGCTGATATTTATACTGTGCCATTTTTCCTGTGGGCCGCAGATTGTCGTTATGTTCTCTCAAAATTGTGATTCTGACAACTGCAGTTTTGAATCACAATTTGGATCACGGCTTCAATATGCTTATACCACAGGAGCAGCTTTTAATGATGATCCAATTTATCTCCCCTCCCCAGCTACAGGCAATTTGTTTGCCACATGGTTCTAGAAAATGGCCTTCAACTGAATGCTAATGAAAAAGAACATTGCTTTGCATTAAGTGCTTGCTGTGTGTCCAAAGGACAGGGTCAGTAATGAAAGCTTTTACGCAGAACTCGCTGTGAAGCATCACATCTACTACGAGACAAAATTCAGCTCACCTGGTAGTATTTATTTTGAAACCGACATGAGGTTGGTACTGAATAAACACACACACACACACACACAGAGAGAGAGAGAGAGAGAGAGAGAGAGATCATTATTCAGCTGCTGCAAGCACATACCACACATTTATGCAATAGTAAATGCATTGCTGATAAACGGGGAGGCTTGCTATTCCTACAAAATAAAACTAATGCGCCTTGGGCCCTGCCCAATCCACTCCACAATAATGTCATCAGAGAAAATCAGGCTATTTGCTATCCTATCCCCTCTAGGTTTACTCTGAAGTTAGCCCCTTTGGGATTAATGGGGATGATTCCCAGGTAAGTGTGTGAGAGATTGCAGCCCTTACCACTTAAATGGGTTGGTAAAATCTTACTTGCAAAGTAATAAATGCTGATATATTTATACATACAGATATATTTATACATGCATATATTGGGTGGGGGCAGGCTTTAGATTAGGTGGGGCAGAACCTCAGTTATTGAAGCATTTTTATTGACCGCTTGATTTTTTTGGGGGAGCCGCCCCCTTGCCCCTCCCCTAGGCTACGCCTATGAGTCTCATCTGTATAATCCACCAGTATACTATAAGTCTGCACCACCAAGAATTAATAATCCATTCCTTTAAGGAGATGCTACAGCCAGCCTCCATGTGAAGATCTCTCATTAAGCAGGGGCGGAAACTAGCCTTTATTTCACCCGGTTCAAAGACCCAGTTTGGCACCTACCCACCCCACATTTGCATACACACACTCACAGGCTGTGAGCCTCAGTGGTGCCCCTCTGGAGACTTCACCTGGGGCCAAAAAAAGGCTACCTCCCCCCCCAAATAGCTACAGCTCTTGGATTCAGTTTTCTGCATTGCTGCTTCTAATTGATCTTTCTTTAAAACTCTTAACTTCTTGTCACATATGGAACAAATAAGAAGAAAACGTACCTGGAAATATAGGTCATTCTGTACGAAAAGGGGAAAGCAAAAGCAAATTAGTTATGAGCTATACTTTCAGAGGGGAAATTGTACGGTGATCAAGGAACAGTAAGTTATAACTGAGATAATAGCAGTACCTTCTTTAATAGAGAAAGCCTGGCCACTGCTGCCCAAGCACTGGCAACCTCTAAATTGTTGCAGGGAGCTACTGGCTGCTAGTCTATTTTGGGACACATTTCAGAGACATCTGAAGATTTCTTTGGTTGTCTCTGATGATTTTTCTACTGGTCTATTTTCAGGCACATTTCAAAGTGTTGGTGCTTGCGTACAAGGGGCGGGGACCCTGTGGCCTTCCAGATGTTGCTGGACTCCAAATCCCAGCAGCCCCAAACAGCACGGCCAACAATGAGGGTCCTTCATCTCTGCTACATTCCGACTGAACTTTGCGACAGTAAGAGCTGCTCAACAGTCAAACAGACTCTCTTAGAAGGTGATGGTCTCTCCTTCCTTGGAAGAGTTTAAGCAGAGGTTGGTTGGCCATCTGTCATATATGATCTAGTCGAGATTCCTGACCTTTCCAGCTCTACGATTCTATATTTTGTGACCTGGATTCCTAAAAGACTTCATTTTGCTGCATGAGCCTGCCCGAAAAAACCTTGCATCCACCCTCTGAGCTTCTCCTCTGGGTCCCCCTTCTCCCCGCTCCCCAACAATCTGAAATTAAGTGGGGGTGGTGACTGCAGAGAGAAGGGTTATTTTATTAATTTAAAACATTATATCCTGCTTTTCTTTATAAAGCCAAAGCAGTTTAACAAAAAATAACTAAAATAAATCATGAAACATAATTAAATGGCTCGAATGACAGTAAAATCACTTCACATTACTACGATCCACGAGCAGATGGGCCAAAAGTCACCACCACGGGGCTGAAAGTGTAACAATCTCCTCACACAAAAGCAAAGCTATTTTAGGACTCCCCACCAACCACCTCAACATCTGCCCAAAGAGGTACGTGGAGATAACCCTACTATGACCCCAAAACTTCCTTGTGGAAAAGCTTTTGAGTCTCCAAACCCTGATCTTGGGGTGCCTCTTTTAGGAAACAGGCCCAGATAAACACACACAAACACATGCATATGCACACAAACACACTCAGATTGTTGTAAGAAAAAAAATGCCTTATCTCCTGCGTTATGCCAATAAAGAAAACTCAGGAGACTGGGGCGGGGGGTAGAAGTCCAACGTTGTTTATTGCAAAGCAATACGTTATAATGGGATAGCTCCGCAAAAGTGGCACCAGTGGTCTGGGCAATGGTCTTTATAAAGTTTCAAACAAAGCATTTCAGTTCCCAGCAATAATATACATCATTACCTCATTTAAGCTGACGGACCAATCATATGCATAAGCATTGGCTGTTTCTGCTGACTAAGCTCTGATTCCCACCGTGTTCTGCGATGACCTTGCATGAATACATTGCGTTAGCGTGCATGCTGGGAACCTGTGTTATATCATGTAGCCATTTGCATCATGTAGCAGCTTATGTTCTAGCTTTGTGCTGTATCTTTGTGTTTTACATACCTTTATGGCTACGTCTTATTTTCGGAGAAACAGGGTATTAGCTGTATTTCTGCCCCCATGTTGCACATGTTGCAAAATCATCAGTTTCATAAAGTAACAGGCTACCATAACTTCTCTATTAGAAGCACACTCAAGGATTTACAGGGGTACACATTATCACATTTATTGTGGCCCCTTGGGCTACTCCCACAAGATCACCACACACTGGTTACACCCAGGGAACACATTGGGGGGAAATAAACAGGTTGTTTTTTTTAAAAAATAATTGAGGAACGGAATTCCAATCAACAGATTTATAGGGCAGGGCTAACATCTAACTAAAGAATGGCAACTTCAACAGATGGGATATGCGCAGCTTGCAGACCTAACATATAGAATAAGAGAACAATAAGAACATACTTTTAAAGAAGATTGGAAGATGTTGATTGAATATATGGGGGGAAATGTGTATCCTTGAAAACGTTGGCAGGATTAAGATAAATTCAACAAGGTGAATAAGTTTTGATGCATGTGATAATGGAATACTGAGTAGTTTAGTTTATGTAAAATATGCGGTGATTTATGTTATGCAAAATGAACCACGGAAAGAGAAAAAGGGAAGTCATTGGTATTTTAAGATTGTTTAAATGAATATTCTAAATTGCAAAACAGAAAATTTGATGAAAATTGTGTGTGTGTGTTCATTACAGGATTGGTGGTTTGTTGTTGTTGTTGTTGTTGTTGTTGTTGTTGTTGTTGTTGTTGTTGTTGTTTGTAGTACAAATGTGTTTGTAGTGTGCACAGGGTAGACAGATGCCAGGAATGAGGTGTGCACCTTCGACGAGGTACCACATTAAAGACATGCTTTTGAGGAGTGAATGAACTAGGTCTCCAAGGACTGAAGCAGGCATATAGAAAAGTGATGCTGCATAAATCTAACAGGACCCAGTACAGAGTACAAGCCTAGAATTACAGAATTGTGGAACTGGGAGGGGGCACACCAAAGGCCATCTAGCCCAACCCCCTGCAATGCAGGAATCACACCTGAAGAGTCCCTGACAGATGCCCCCCCCCCACAACTTTCTCTGCTTCAGGACCCTTTGCCTGTTGCTTCTTTACAGAAGCCATAATTTTGCTTCCTCTCATATTCAATATTTTTGTACATACTTCCATTGTTGTATATAAATTAGGGGCTTTTCCAAATCGTCTTCTAAAAGGAGAAATTAATTGTTGGTCTTGTGGAGAAGTTAGCTTGGTTGTCTTCAGGGTAAAAGACTTAAGAGGAATATTCATAGGAAACTGCCTTGGACAGTCAGTCATTGACCCATCCACCTCAGCATCGTCTACACTGACTGGCTGCAGCTCTCCCGGGTTTCAGACAGGGGACATTCTCTGCCCTACCTGGAGATGTCATCCGGGATTATCTATGAGGATGATGATGATGCAAAGCAGATTGTCTAATCCTGTGCTATGGACACCCCCAAACTTGGGAGTCTTCTACTGCATTTCAAGGGACATTGGGATCGTCTCCCTTTGGAAATGTAGCTGAATGAAGAATGATCAGATATAAAAACATGAACTCCAAAAAAGAAGATTCCGCAAACCTGCAGACGGAACAGCAGGTGCTTCAAAGTTCTGAAGAAACATCAGGAGGGGCAAGTTTGGCCCAGGGTCAAGGTGGGTGGGTTGCCATGGGAACAATGACCTGCCCTCCTTTGTGACATCTCTTGCTTCTCCCTTAAAAGCCACCAACTACAGGTGTCCATTGTAGGTTAGTGAGGAGAGGTAGAGAGAGAGGTGGGAGTGCGGAAGGTGATTTAGCAGAGGCTTTCGATTTTCTTATTCTGATTTTGATTTTCTCATTTTGACCTTTATTTGATTTATTAGATTGATTTTAATTGTTTTGATTTTGTGTGTGTGTGTGTGTGTGTGTGTGTGTGTGTGCGCCAATCAGCCCTGCAGGGAGGCGGGGCCAGACTGCTTAGGAGACGGAGCTGGCAGCAACCAAGCTCCAGAGCTTCAGGAATAAGAGAGGATCAGCGGACTTGTTATTCGTGGGACGGAGTGGTAAGTTTGTGGGGCCCCATCTTTGCCACATCTCCTTCTCCCCAGAACGATTCCCGTAGGTTCATTATCACATGGTGCTGATAATTCCACGGTTGTAGGCTCTGTCCCTGCATGGGACAGCTGGTTTAGGCTTAGGGCTGGGGTGGGGGTTGGAGTTAGGCTTGGGTGGGCATCTTCACTAGTTAGGTAGTATAGACAGGAGGGAGGGACTTTTACTGGACACCCTGTTCAGACTATAAATAGGATTTCTTCCCCTTCTCAATGTCTCCTGGGGTGGGATCCTGGAATCCCCTGCACAGCCTCAGCTTCCTGAAATCGTCTCGGCCAGTTACTCCCCTCCCGAAGAGCTCAGCTCCTCCACCCTCTTCCAATTTCCTCTCCTCTCCCATCTCCTCAATTATATTCATTATTTACATTCACAAGCCAGCTATCCTCCAAGGAGCTCAAGATGGCATGCATGGTTCTACCTGCCACCAGTTTTTACCCTCACATCAACCCTGCAAAGTAGGCTAGGTGGAGGAAAAAAGACTGGCTGAAGGTCTATCAGTGAGCTTCATGGGGATTTGAACCCTGGTCTTCCAGGTCCTGCTAGTCCAGCACTCCAACTACTACATGTCTCCTCGCCTCCATCTTCCATCTCTCCAACGGTCAAGCCCAATAGACATGCTCCCCCCTTTCTGTCTCTAAGCAAGACTCCACCACCTTCCTCTCTCAGCCGCCCAACCTTCTTCTGTTCGTCTTCTTGGACCCCTAGATGCTTGGAGGACCCACCTAGTGGTCTCCTACCTCTCTGGGCAGGGCTGTCCTCAAAAGACTAGGCAGAGGCACCCTTTGATTGCTGGCAATGCTTCTCTTTCCTTTGGGGTGGAGTGTTGCAATCCCTCATGAGATATAGCATAGCAGGAAAAGGGGCTTCGCGCCAGAGCAAAGGCCTGTTTGATCCAGTGGCCAACCAGATGTCTCCAGGAAGCCCACAAGGAATAGCCCAATCCTGTTGATTGTCCTCTAACAGGTGGCTTCAGTGGTAGATTGCCTCCAAACCTGGAAGTTCTACATACTGTGGCTATTTCAGATCACAACCACAAATACTCTCCTCCTCCTCCTCCTCCTCCTCCTCCTCCTCCTCCTCCTCCTCCTCCTCCTCCTCCTCCTCCTCCTCCTCCTCCTCCTCCTCCTCCATGAATAGGTGTGACCCCCTCTTTCCAACCTTGCAAGGCAGTCGTCCTTTGCACATCTTTTGACTGCCAATTTCACAAATCAATTAAGTGTTATGCGAAGAAGTGCCTGTGGCGTTTGCCCATTCCTGGGGAAATAAGACTGTGCAGGAGGGGGAAAAGGGTTAACAGGCTGACCAATAGGAAACAAGAGGCGGAGCTTAGGCGCTTTAAGACACAGCCCAAGGGAGCAGTTTGGCAGTTTAGAGTTGGCAGTGGGAGTTGGTGGTTGTGAGGGTTGGTGTGTGGAAGTTGGTGGTGGTGGGGTAGAGGAGTTATGTTATGAAGTCCTACAGTTCATTCAACTGCAGAAAGAGGGAAGGAATTGGTAGGGATGTGCCGGCAATTCTCTATTAGGCTAGACATATTTCTGTTCTGCATCATCTCTTCTAGGCTCAGCCAACAGACGTTTCGTGCAGCTTGAAAAGAGCAATGAAGTGGCCCCGCTCGAGTGCCAAGAGCAGCCTGTGACACCAAGTGAGGAAGTGACCCCCCCCCCGCACCATTTTTGGAAGGGAAGGGCAGGAATAGGCTAGGGTGGCAGCTCGGGGTATAGGATTTGTGGTGGAGGGGAAGCTAGTAAGAAAAAAAATTAAAAGAGCCAGACTACTGGATCCGACCCAAGGCTCATCTGGTCCAGCATCTGGAAACCCACCCCAGTGGCCAGCCAGTTTTGTGGGGTTGATGAAGATGCTATTGACTGAGAGAGGAGAGGAAGCATTTCTAGTGGAAGCAGGAGGCAGAGACAGCTGATAGGACAGGGCTGGGGACAGTGGGCAGCTAGGGGGCCACATTCTCTTGTGAGCCACATTTGGGGGGCTGCAGGCCAAGATTGCCCCCCAAGGCCTGGGGTTTGCCACCCCTGTAATAGGAGTGTAGAAGCAGGGAAATAAAGGAGATTATTGGAACAATCTTGGAAGCTGCTAAGGGACGAACTAACCCAGGGGTCCCCCAAACTAAGGCCCGGGGGCCGGATGCGGCCCAATCGCCTTCTAAATCTGGCCCGCGGACTGTCCAGGAATCAGTATGTTTTTACATGAGTAGAATGTGTGGTTTTATTTAAAATGCATTCGTTCATATATATTTTTTTCAAAATATAGTCTGGCCCCTCACAAGGTCTGATGAAAAAGTTTGCTGACCCCTGCTCTAGAACATATATCTCTCCCCTAAACAAAGTCCTCTGTATTTGTAACAGAGGCTAACAGCTGTTGAGAAACTGGGATAAAATTATGTGCAAAACGTTTTCTAAGGATATGCAACTTGAGATTGTATCAGTACAGTACTGCTATTTGTGAATATAATTAGAATTTTAAAGAGATTATTTTGTGTGCTATCCCAGTAATCTTCACTCAGAAAGGACAATACTGTGTATACAAATACCCATCCAGCAAACAATGGAAGAATTAACCTGGGTCATTTTGCAAAGCAAAGCAGAATGCTTGCTCTGCCATTGAGCTCCTACACCCCCAGAAATCTGTATTACAGTATATTTATATTTGATGGACCAACACTGGCAGAATGTAGGAATAATAAATATAACCTATAAACAGAAACAAGACCAGAGCCTGGCATGCTCTGGTCAATGGAGTCAAGAAGAGTCAGTCACTAGTAAACAACATAAATAGAAAAAACAGAAATCCTCCTGTACTAGAACATATCAGGTTTAAAAACACAAACAAAGATCTTAAGGCTATTTTTAATACATTCTTTAAAAAGGGAGCGCGCCACTCAGTCCGTGTTCTCTCCCTCCAACCTCCTTAATGAAAAGGAGGCGGAACGGTCATCAATAACAGGCAGCAGCTGCAAAATGCAACACTGCCTGCTCGCTTCGCGCTCAGAAGAGAACACTTCGACTCCTCCTCGTGGTTTGCGCGTCCAATCACTTTCGAGTACACTTCTCTAGTTGCAAACTATAGAAATGATCCCTGAAAGTATAGTCTTAACTTTGCACTCCGCACTTCAAAAGCCAGGCGGCGGCTCTCCGCTTTCCAAGTCACGGTAGCGCAACAGCCTCCGATCGGTTCTTTCCCCCTCCCCGCCCACGTCCCCGACACTCTCCCCCCAAAGTTGCACCCGGAGGCAGCAAGGCTGCTATTCCCGCCCACGTCCGCCGCTCTGGCTCCATTCCGGGCGAAATAACCGAGTTTCAATTATATTCCCAGCAAAACCCATCGGAAGCAGGACGCGGGGCCACGCCTCCTATTTGCATAGTCACCGCCCCTCAGAATAGGGCACGCGTTTTCGTCTCTCCTTTAACCTTGATCCAAGCAAGATTTATTATTCTACTTCATAATTTACGTTATTTACTATTGTTGCTTTTATATACAGTAATGTACAGATGCCCTAGACTAAGAGAAAGCAAGTCCACATATTTCCCAGAGCTCAAGGGGGAAATGCTATCAGGAATCAATTACACTTTTTGTGTTTACATAGATATTTATCTACAGCTGCTCTCTATCCTATACACACTTGCCAAGGAGTAAGTATCATTACAGAGGCATCCTCCTCAGTATGCATATTACAGTATTGCAGCGTGCAAGGGTTTCTCACAGGCTTAGCAAACTAGCTACCCTTCAAAAGGAGCAGGACCATTTGTTTCCTATGCAGCTTACCCATGCGCGTAGCCAGGATTTGGGGGGGGGGCAGGCTTCTGTTAGGGCGGGGCAGAACCTCAGATCTGTATTGATATGTATTGATTTAGGGGGAGTAGCTCCCCCCCCCGCTACACCTGTGAGCTTACCACCAAGTAAGCATGCATTGTGTCACTAACAGCAAGTAGTAAATACTGTAACAAGATTTCCTTCTAAAAGGTACATCATGGAGAGTGAAAACATCATAGCTGCCAAGTTATCCCTTTTTTACAGGGATTTTCCCTTATGCTGAATAGGCTTCCTCGCGAGAAAAGTGAAAACTTGGCAGCTATGGAAAACATTTTCCTCAGAATTGAGTCCAACTGTGTTTAAGGGAAATAAAAAAATTCCTTCAGTAGCACCTTAAAGTGTGTTTAAGGGGATTTTCTTCCCCTGCATAGGATCCCAGCCTTAATCAGACATCCTGTTTCAAAACCTTTCACATCCACAAACTTTGCAAGCATGGAAGGGATTGATCCCCCCGCCCACTTATTTTACCACAATGCATTTAGAAATAGGTAGCTCCTCCATATGAAGGGTGCATTTTGCTACCATAGCTAATGTAAAAATGGTAATAATAATTTATAATAATTTATTATTTATACCCCGCCCATCTGGCCGGGTTCCCCTGACAGTTAAGTTCAGTCACAAACAACTCTGGGGTTGCAGCGCTCCTCTCGCTTTACTGGCCAAGGGACCCGACATTTGTCCGCAGACAGTTTTTCTAGGTCATGTGGCCAGCATGACTAAGCCGCTTCTGCCAAAACCAGAGCAGCGCACAGAAACGCCATTTACCTTCCCGCCGGAATGGTACCGTACGTATTTATCTACTTGCACTTTGATGTGCTTTCGAACTGCTAGGTGGGCAGGAGCTGGGACCGAGCAACGGGAGCTCACCCCGTCGTGGGATTCGAACCACCAACCTTCTGATCGGCAAGCCCTAGGCCAGGCATCCCCAAACTAAGGCCCGGGGGCCAGATGTGGCCCAATCGCCTTTTAAATCCAGGCCACAGATGGTCCAGGAATCAGCATGTTTTTACATGAGCATAATGTGTCCTTTTATTTAAAATGCATCTTTGGGTTATTTGTGGGCATAGGAATTTGTTCATATTTTTTTAAAAAAATATAGTCTGGCCCCCCACAAGGTCTGAGGGACAGTGGACCGGCCCCCTGCTGAAAAAGTTTGCTGACCCCGGAACTAACCTGTCCCCATGTCCTTTTCTTGTTACATTTCTGCAACAGCTGTTCAAGGTTTTACCGGAGCCGGAGGTTAGTTCTGGGGAAAACAAAAGACCCTCTGCCCACTTCCACCCCCACCCTCCAATAGGTTCCCAAAGCAACTAATGCAACTAATGCAGCGTGTGTCCCTGGGGTGTCAGGATGATGCCAGAGGCATGTCCTGCCCTCTCCCCTGGTGCTGCCCTTCCACCTCTGCCCAGGAGGCTGCAGGGCCCATGGAGGTCCTCTGGGGCAAGGGATTGGGCCCAAGCCTGAGGGAGGCCAGTCTTTCCTGGCTTGGGCCTGCTTGTGGGCTCTCTTGCACCCGTAAATTGTGGGTTTTGTAATGTCACAAAAGGCGTCTGTTCCAGCTTTCTCTTTCCTCTGCAAAAGGCATAGCCCAATGACACCGGGCACGAGTAGAATCTCTCATTTGTGAGAACAGGTAAGACTCATGATTGCCTTATACTTTGTAAGCATCAACATCTAAAGGGTGGAAAAAGAAAAATGAAGCACCCTCCCAAAATGCCTTAATGAAATTTCCTTACCTTTGACATACCGGTAAATGTTGAACATCAGAATTTGGTACAACACTGTCAATTTCATAATGGTCATTTATGGTTGCCACTCAAGACTAATATTTCCATCTTCATTTGGCTTTTTATAATCTACTACTTCCCCTTGTTTTTCTATCTTATTTCCTTGATATGCTGATATCCACAATGGTGATAGCTGAATAAACAGCTAATTTGCCTAAAGGAAAAACTGGTATTTTCCCCACAAAGTTCAACTAGAACTTGTAAGGTTGGCGCTGTTACTTCTTGGGATAATCTCAATGAGTGCACAGCTGCTTCTGATTCATCACTGTTCTGTCACAAGTTGGCAAAATACTATTGCCAGTGTCCCTTTGTTCCTGTTCCATTATTTTGAGCATCAACGTTCTAGGAAGTCCAATAAACAAGTACAAAATAAAAATGCCAATCAGAACATGGGTTTGTCACTTTCCAGAACTTGTCCTGGCCAGGAGAGCACTTTTTAAAGCTCTTTTTCAAGTACTGAACCTCTGTGTGACCATATGAAGCTTGCTTGTGGGTAGTTAGATTAATCCACTTTCCATTACTTTCAATGGGAAAGTTCACTTCAGTTAAGTACACTTCAGGTTAAGTACAGACTTCCGGAACCAATTGTGTACTTAAACCGAGGTACCACTGTACTGTCCAGCAACTTCTTTAAATGTTTGATGTAATCATTGCTTGACCTACAACAAAAAATTTAGTGGGAGATGTTGAGAATTAAAGCAAAGACCCTCTGTATCCAATATATACACAGTGCCCTCCAGATATTCTGACTCCAACCCCCATTAGCCCAGCCAGCATGGCCAATGAGGGGTTATATCTGGAGAACCATATTGGCTACCCCTGTAGTCCCTTCCAAATTCCTGAAGCCCTTTCATAGGAGCTCTTGGCAGTTTCAAAGGAACTTGTACGTATTTGCCAAGATAATTAGAATACAGTCAGTAGGCCATTTTGCGTATGCTATTTTCACTAATTTATGTGTTTCAGGCACACTTTACCCTAACATATTTATTTTGTACACATTACTTGACTGGAGTTTAATCTTTTGTATTTCATCTTCCTGTACACCATGCAAGCAGCTTCTAGCTGTAAGGCAGTTTATAAATCTGTAAAAAGAATCTGTGGTGAGAGCAGTTTAGGGGAGAAGCAAGGCTTCCTGTCTGTGCTTCCATCATCAGAGTTCCCCAAAGGAAGCAGCTGTATGTGTGGCTTTGTGGAGGTCCTGATCTTATTTGGGGGAGGGGATTACTGGCATCATAATTTGATAGCTCCAATTCACCTCATTTCAGATACATCATACGTAATGAATAAAAATTTATACGAATTTCAAGTGATATACACACACACAATATCTCATTAATATAACTGATTAATTACTAAGAACAATTTGATTTTGATAGAAAACTTCACTCAACTTACAATTATGTGTGGTATCTGTCAAAAGACTTATAAAATGAAATTTGTGTGAAAGTTTAAAAAATGTTTATTTTTATTACATAAAGGTCATGTACAGTCTGCAAATTATACATTCATATATACACAGAAAATTTGTGGTATATCAACAAGAATGTGTTAAAGCAGAGAATCTGTATGTAGCCATAACATTACAAATAGACAAAAAACAGAAAATGGTAGCACATTATTTTATTTAAAGAGAAAGGCAGTTTTAAAGTATAAGATATGAGAAAGGACAATTGGTCTTACCCGAATTGGCGCTTTAATAGGTTGCTGATGAGTCGAATGGGGAACATCCTGAACTTCTTGTAAACTATCCAGCAATTGGGGAATTTGAAATCCAACACTGGCCTCCTCTTCTTGTGGCTTTTTTTGGGAACCACAAAGATTGAGTAAAGTCCTTGAAATCACTGCTCTGCTGGCCCCCATGTTTAGTAGGTGAGACATGTGAGCCTCAACTGCCTCTCAACTCTCTGGGTGCTTTGGAATTGGAGATGGAATGAAGCTGGACAGGGAACTTGCATTAAGTTTTATGCCGGGGGGGGGGGGACGGGGACGGATGGAGTGACAAACTGCTCCATCAAGGCAGGAGGGAAAAAACTGACGAGATTCAGGCTGCCTCCCACAATTCTTTGCTCCTGCCTCAGTCACGTGGTGAGAAATTACCCAATCCAGTGGCTTCATCATCCACCATAGTAAATTAGTCTTCAGCACCCATGTCATTCTTGCTCAATCCCTAACAAAAACTGGATGGCGTCCCAATCCTCATCCTACTTATTATGCCAATAACCCATCTATCAAAACAACGCACCTACTGCTAGCACCACTATTCCAGATACTATTTTGACTTTTAATCTCAGACACCTTCATTTTAACATGAATTGGTGTTCCAACCCGTAGAACACCAATTCATTATTATTGGCCAATTAGCTTCAACATTCTACTTCACAATCTTTCTTCTCCTCATACCTATAGCCGCTATAATAAAAAACAAACTCCTTAATGATAACCAGCTCAATAGCTTAAATAACCTAAAGCACTGGTCTTGTCAGAAATGAGAACCCACCATCCTAGGACATCAAAAGAGAAGACCACAACCCCTCATCGCCAGCCCTCAAAACTAGCATTTTTATTAAACTATCTTCTGTCCCATTCCACCCAGTCACCCCAAGTGGCTTTTTTGCCTCCACTACCCAAGCAGGAATACATTTTTGCAGTCAACCCCCCACCTGGCTGGCTGTCCCACCATTGGTTATGGTTTTTGGGGGACTTTTTTTTTTGAACCAGCAGCGCTTGGAAAACACTGGGAACCCTGTCTAGCTTAGAATCTAGTAGCTACGTAAGTTTTTCTTTATTTCTTTTCTTATGTAACTGTTTATTCCTAGGTGTCGTTCGAATTAAGGATGGGAAATGTACTTTTATCTTTAGATGCAATAAGCACATGCTTCAGGGACCCATCCCCAAACAAGTGACTCCCCTCAGAAATGGGACAGTGGCCAAATTGACTTCTGATGCTGCATCTGCCTACCAATTTTTAAACCATGTGCCACGACTTGAGCTGACATTGCCCTGGCAGAAAACTGAGTCACACCCAAGGTGGCATGAGTCATAAAGGCTTGTGCCTTTAGTGATTTATTTAAGGTCAGCCTTACAATATCCTGCGGTGGATTTGCAGTAAGTCCTCCAATCAAACCATGCATGCCTTTGCACAAAAGGCAGCTGGGCAAGCCGCCTACATAGACAATGCTGTGGCCTCATGTACCTTATGCAAGGCAAAATCCAAATGCCTATTCATCATATTCTTCAGTTGCGCATCAACTTCCTGAGGCAATAAATTGCAAGAGAAAAGAATGGCAACCGGACAGTCCACAGAGTCTTAATATAAGCCATGAAATCTGTCTCCAGAAAATAAATATTATCTGCCAAATTGGTGCCCTTTCTAAACTGCAGAGGAACATCCAGCTCAGTCTTAGCCACCCTCTTTAATATAAATGGCCTGTGATCGGCTATCAGTCAGTAAAGAAATATCACTAGTAGTTGAGGCCTCAGCAGACTTGTCTTTCTGCAAAGCCAAACCTAAAGTAGACATGACCTTGTGGAACAGAGTTGTAAAGTTAAGATTCTGGACACATTCAAGTGGCAACTTACTCATCCTGTAAGGAGCCATCACTCCATTCATGGAGTTTTTCCTCTCCTGCCTCCGTCGTGTGAAGAGGGTTCTAACCAAACCCATTCGGGTCATCAGCAACCGTCTTATATCCTGACTAAGTTATAGTCAGAGCAGACCCACAGAAATCAGTGGAAGCATCCATCAATTTGAATGAGTGTACTTCGAGTACGACTTACTTGGATTCCACCCTATATATATAGGAAAAGCAAAGAGCTAAGTTCCATTGCAGGATTATACTGCAAGGTACTTAATATCTGAATATTTAACATAATGCCTGAAACAGCAATCAAACAGGACCTGGACCTCAGCATTCAGGTATGCAAATGAATAACAAAACCGTATATTTAGATGAGTAGGGTTTTTTTTAATCAAAAGCAAAGGCAGACTGTTTGACTTCCTATATTTAAATAGATGCATTGTTCTATAACATGCCTTTATTTATATCATAATGCTTCAAAAAGTTACAAAGTATAAAAACATCACTTGATTAAATATACATACATAAATACAGCATGGGATAGTGGAATTACTCTAAACATGGAGTGGTATAAAAGACATTGAAAACCAGATGAAAGGAGTTCAGGTTACATGTTACAGCTGGGCTTCCTACCTACCTTTCACCACTGGAAAATTAAGGCACTGCCCAGTCAATAATATTCTCCGTATTTTCAACAAAACTGACGCTGATGCATTCTGAGAAATATTGACACTGCATATTTCAATGGAGCTAGCACACAACCCTCCCATATGAGCATAGTGAGATAAGTGTTTTCATAGTTAATCCAAAGAAATGCTCTTCATTTTTTCTGCTAACTCTTGTCTCAGCTCAATATGTTTTCTCAGGTTTTGTACTTCATGTGGCAGATTAATGTCCCATACAGTCAGACATGACTGTATTCCTGTGAACAAATTGAGGGAAATATGGTTGAAGATATTAAATAAGAAAAATATCTCAAGCATTTTTTCAGCTGTTGGGCAACTTTTTTTTTTTTATAAAGAAAATAGGAGCGGAAACCATCACTTGGGCGGAAATCCTATGCACACAACTGGGGGAAAAGTGCCATCAAACTCAGTAAGACTTACTCCTGAGTAAACAGGCATAGGATTGCTCTGCTAATGGCTAGCAATATGTGCTTTAAATGTACGGTGTGTACACAGCCTCAGTCTTGTAAACATTCCTGGATACAGTAGTTTGCAAAGGGTGCTGGGAAATGTAGATAGGCAAACCACAGTTCCCAGGATTCTTTGGGAGAATTCATGAGCTTCAAATATATGGTGTATATGTAGCCCAAGTGTGAGAAAGGGACAAGCCAGCCATAATGACAGCAGATTCATGTGGGCAAAATTTATCTCCAAGCTTATTTTTCATCAGTCTGCTTAAGAAAGGAAAACCTTGCATATACAAGACCCACACGTGAGTGTGATTCCTGATCTCAGAGTTCTATGTTATCTGTAAGTGAAATAGTTCTCATGGTTGCCTCACATGAGAAAAGTCCTGTCTTTTAACCAAGAAGATCCAGCCTTTTACGTGGTTGCATGCAGAAGGTAGGAAAGACCTCTGCCTCCTGAGGCCTGGGAGCAGCAATGGGCAAATCTGCATTTCTGGCCTGTATCACTTTTGCGTGCTTTTACCCACAATTCCATTTGATTTTCGCATTAATTTATGAACATTTAAATTAAAATCTTCTCAAAGCAATTATTTAAATGTGCATTTTGCATGCTTACATGAACTGCATCACAATATTCAGACAAGGGCAAGCCAAGTTCTGATCTGCACTAGTCCAAGAGGTGCATAGCCGGTCATTTTGTGAAGGAATTTGCCAAGTTGTGGGCTGGACGGACCTACAGCCTGACGGGAGCTTTATACTGTAGGTGGTTCTTTATTCAAACATAATGGAAAACCACAGTCTCCTTTGTTTATAAACAAAGTCTGAATTTGGACATAATCAAGAACTGAGATAAGTTTCAAAGCAGAATTGAGAGCTTTAGATCCCGTTTTTTTATTCATCGAAGAGCAGGGAAACATGTATGAAGAGCCCTGAACAATTGTGCTTCACAACAGAAAACCAAGGTTTCCCATTACCTCTGAACTGGACCTTGGTCTTTGACTGGTGGACCTAACAATAGCCATCAGTCAGAATGCTTTAGTCAGCAAGTTAAGCAATAAACTGCAATCCTACACACTTATCTGGAAATAAGTCCCATGGAACTTACTTCTGGGTAAGTCTGCAAAGGACTGCACTCCTAGTTAATCAGCATGCTATGTGGCACATTTAAACTTGGGGTAGACGGAAATGGTCCCCGGAAAGACTATGTGGGGCTTTCTATTGTGTATTATAGCATTCTGTTGTGTACGATTGACGCTGTGTAACATAAACCTGCCAAGAGTCAGCAGGAACAGAAGACTGAATAAACAGCGATGAAAATATTATCATGGCATGATCTCATAAAAGCTGTACAGATTCCCTTTAAAATGTTTAATACAGAAGGCACTAATCCTTACCTGTGGAGTATTTGCTGTCTTTGCTTTCACCTTTATGACAGTAGCCCAACACCAGAACTACATTCTTCAGGCTCCCTTTTATCAAACAAACAAAAGAAAGATATAATCCAGTATTCAAAGTTAAACTTTAATTTGGAACGAAACAGTTTCAGTATTAAAAGTACATCGGCTTGGATCCAGCCCCACCCTCTGTGTGCAAATGGAAAGTACCTCAATGCATGCATTGGCGGCAGCAGCAGCAGGCAGGGATTGTCCTATCCCTTTGACTGTAGTCTCTAATGCTACCCCCAAACCTTTGGCAGGGTTTTTGGAGGAAAGCAGGAAAGTTTCTTTGTGTAAGTAGAAGCTAACTGAGGCTTCTTTATATTCAGACCCTGTACTTTGATGATGTATTATAATTTAAGGCTGCACTTGAGGAAGGTTGTCAAGAAAATAAACAATCAGGAAAGTGCAGAGGGCAAAAATAAACTACAGCACATATTATAGAATTATGACAATTAGTACTATTGCTCTAAATTCCATACTCAAATTTTTACAATCAAGAGGAGGAGACTTTGGAGCTCGACTTTCAGCTCATGCAGCAAGCCATAGTAAGCCTTACCAACTGCAGTTAATGTTCAGATTTTTCGTTTTGAATCTAAACACTTACCCGGGAGTAAGTTCCACTGAAAACAATACTTACTTTCGAAGAGACATGTATAGGATGACACTGTAGGAATCATGTGGGTAGAGCAATGAAAAAGGTTTTTATTAATATCTAACTTGGGAACTGAATACTACAGATGTGTTTCCCACAAGCAACGTGGTCTTGCTCAACTAACACATATTAATTTTAATAATAGAGGTTAGTGGAAAAGGTATATCTGAGGGTAGATTTGCTTCGATATTTTTGAAATGGTTCAATATGGTCATGGATCAGATGTTAAAAACTACACACATATGTGTGTAAAGTACAAATGAAAATGGTAAACATGTGTGCTCAGTTCCTTGAAGGGCGCACAGGATAAGCCATACATAAATACATTTCATTCCTGGGACCATGATGATTTCCTGTGAAGCCTTCACTTACCGAATTGGGCTGTCATCATGAATCTAACAGAATCACAGAAATCCCTTATTATTCTTATGGGCCGACGAGTTGAGAGGTCAAGCAGTAAGATATGTCCTCCCCCTGTGCCAATCCAAAGGGCTGTATTCTTCTGCAGGCAGATGCTCTTCACTCTTCCCAAAATAGCAACTTCTTGTTTTGATTCTTTATTCAGGTTTGGCACCTCCTCTCTAAAACAATATGATACCATTGTATGTTAAAGTTGCAATGGATCATGCCTTTCCTTTTGTTTCCCCGTATATTTTCACATAAACATCTCATTAAGTGGCCATTTGTTTAACTGAAGGACAGAAAGAAATGCTTTAAGCTACACCAACTTCCTATTCTCTCTTTGCACTATCTTTTATAATACTAAAAGCAGACACCTAGCAATCTCTGGTCACTTCCTGCCTGTCAGAACAACTGCCCAGTTTGAGTAGTTGCCAACATATGTGCTTCCTGCAATAAAGTGTACCTTCATAATAAACCTACACGAAAAGTTTGTGCATTGTAATACATAGCAAAATCTCTACTGCACTACAAATCCACTTTAAATGGGCAAATATATTACAGTAAAAAAATGATGGGGAAAAGCATAGGAATGTATCAAATAACTACCACACTGTATAACCTCTGTGCAATCAGGACAAACAGGTCATCTAGAAGCCTTTTTATTTATTTATTTATTTATTTATTTATTTATTTCTATTAAAGCTTTGCTTGTGGAATGCATTTTAAAAATCAGCTTAACCACCCATGATATCCCTGATTTCTCTGTGACAGCTGTACACAAAATATCAAACACTTACTTTAGAAAATGCATGCAATCGATTAGTTCACAAAGCTTCTCTGTCTTTTTATCCCAAATTTCCACAAAATAGCTATTTTTCTTTGCCAGGTAGATGGATTTGTCTACTGCTATTGAAATGATATTGGCATCACTGTGAGCCTTATGGCATAATCTGAGGGGTAGAAAAGAAAAATCAGTATGATGTATGATGGTACAGAACATATAACATGTGTTTGCAAAGATGGGAAGTTAACAGTAGACACCTCTGAAAAGCTCAGTGGACTCCTCCCATCCCCGCAATAACCTAGATCCAAAGGCCTACCTGCCTTCAAAAAAATGTGTGCCACAGTGGGAGAGGATCCCAGCAGCAGCTCACACAGGTAAGTACTTTCTGCTCCTACACAGAAATCTCTGGGTACTGGCCAATATTCGCAGTTATCCTCAGTGGCTACATGCTTGAATTTAATCTGTGTCCAAACTAAAAGCCTTCTCTGTGGTGGCACTTCAAATGTGGAATGCCCTCCTCCTACAAGTCTGTCTGGCATCAATATTGTCATCACTCTAGTGCCAAATTAACCCCCCCCCAAAAGTTGATGGTTAAGCTGATGGCTGTTTAGCCTCCTCTGCTTTTTGAGCTGCCTTTGCTCTGAATTTCATTGCTCTGTTGTGGTGTACTTGATGTTCTATGCCAGTGGTTCCCAACCTTTTATTGGCCATGCCACACCTAAGCATTTCTAAAATCCTGATGCCCCCCTGTGACATATAATTACTGTATTATTATTATTCAAAAAGTGAACTCCTATTCACATGAGGGAAGCCTAAAAGGCCATTAACTGTTAATAACTCATTCTCAAATTGCCCCCTTAAAAATCAAATTGCCCCCCTGTGGGGCATGTGCCCCATGTTGGAAACCATGGTTCTATACCCAGCCTAGTATCTGTACGTTGAAGGGTATGCAACTCCTATAATCCTTTCACACTGAAAATGCTGGCTGGGGCCAATGAGAGTTAAGAGTTCAACAACATCTGGAGGGTATCACATGACCACCTCTGATGTAGATAGGTGCAGATAATGTGCAAACATTTATACATGCTCAATGAGGGCTTGGTTTATTGCCAAATGACGTCACTCCATGACATCCAAGGATTTGTTCAGATCAGCTTCTGAGCATCCAAAGATCACAAGGAAAAAGCAGTGGGAGTTCACACCAAGATGTATTCCAGGGCGTTTATAAGAAATACACATGGATCAGCATGATAGAAATAAGTGGAAACAAATACACCTGAAAAAGGTGTGTAGTATTTATGCAAGCGTGAAAGTACTTGGGACTCCCTGACCCTCAGTCATATGAATGTAAGACACTCAGCATTTGTTTGGAAACTGTAAACAGTTTGGTTAACCTTATCACACAATTTATATTTTACAAGTGATAAGGCCAAATAAGGTTTCTCATGATTGGTCGAGGAGAATCTTATTCTCCTCATTCCACCAAAAAGATGCAGATAAGGTAACTGTAAAGAGAAGTACCAGTCAAAAAGAAAAGCAAGATACTTAAAGAATAAATGATGTATTTTAAAGAACACAACCAGAAGAGACAAAGGCATGTAGTTAAAATTAAAACAAATGAACTTACATTTGGCTTGTTTTTGTCTCAATGATTTTTTGGATGCAGAAGTCATTAGAAAATGATATAATCTTTGTTCCACAGCCTCCCCAGATTGTATTTTTTTCACATGAATAAACAGATTCTCTTAAGCACATAAGTGGGGTGCTGCGGTTTCCAAGTTGTAAAATCTTCAAAGGTGCAGCATCTTTGCACTGGAAATATAGCAAAAAACATTGGTGAGAAAATCTCCAGGCATGAATAAAACACCAGTACCTGCTGATATACATAACTTTAAATGTTGTTGCATGGTCATTCAACACTAACAACAATAATAAAATACCCTTTCCCCCTGGTAGTACTCAAAGCAGCTTACAAATAAAATTAAGAACTGCTAAAAATATAGGGGGAACAATCATTAAAAACAATTAAACACTGATAAAATTAAAACTACATACATATATAAAATCTGTTTGAAACCTAAAAATAATTACATTTTAAAAAATACTGGGATACCATTTACATGATATGCAGAATCTAAAATATCTAAGCATAAAAAACTTAAATATAAACCAAGGTGCATTCATAAGCCTTATGGAAAATGAGAAAATATGAGGAGACACAATTGTTGAAGAGGGAAACATGACTAGTGAAGGAATGAAACTCATTGTGTATGATCCACAATTCTTCTGTAATGCTATAAATGAATTTAACATTGTTTATAAAATGGATTTTGATTAAAATGAATCATAAATCCTGTAGAGTTTACTATATTTATAAGCAAAGAGAAGAGCAGGTTGGCCATGATTTGATCATGGTGCACCAGCCCACTGCTCATTTGTGGTAACCCATAATTTGTTTTAGGCTATGGCTTACCATAATGTGTGAAAGGGGCCTTTATGTAGCTTCCCTGTTCAGTGATATTTCAATAACATCTACTGTCAGAGAGTTTTAGAAAGACCTCTAACCTTTCAGCACAAATGAAAAGGGGGAAGTGCATCAAAAACTATGTATGTGTTTCATTGCTGCAGAATTATTGGAAGATAGTGCTGCAGATGTACCTTTATTGCTGTGTCTTTAAAAACCGCTAGCTGTCCATCAGCTGTACCAGCACAAAAATAGTTCTGTTTGCTGAAATGAAACAGGGAATTTTGCAAGAATATCATTGAAATAAACTGATCATATATATATATCTTACTAAACCACTGCATGATTCTTATAGAAATAACTGTTCACTGCATACTAAATGAACCATTACACATGCATAATTTTTAGTGAGATGCACCAATATACGTGTGCAGTATTATGATTGGAAGCACAAATCAAAATGCATTCAACTTCATTTTTTAAAAGTCTACCCTTCAAGTAATATTGCAATTAGACACCTGCACAAAGGCGATAATAATTCTCACAACACCCATTTAAGCCATTTGAATATGTAGGTATGAGTTGCACAGGTATGTAAAATTATTTCCGGGTGGATTTTTTTTTCCTAACAGACTGTCCTAAAACTATAAATCAATTATGAAATTTCATCTATACTTAGATACAACCATACTGTACTTTTGCTTTGCATGAGAGTAGCAGTAAAGACATGTGACAGAATCCGACATCTTCTGAAGTTGGTGCCTGGGCTTCTCCTCTTCTGCGTGAAAGACCCACAAACAACCAGAATGAGTTCCTGCTACTATCCAGTTCTCCTCCTCTGCAGAAAGTGTTACCAAGGCCATATACAATACTCTGTTATCTGCAATTTCCTGATGGGGAACAATATATATAGTAAACCTCTGGACACAATTCCATAAACACATGTTAATACTATTATGATCTTTTTATTATACCAATTCCCTTGAACTGAAACTTCTAGAAAAAGATCCATCCGACTGACTACTTTATCTTTCCAAAATTAGTAGCTACCATGGGGCTATGGAACATGTAAATGCTTCGTTTTCTCTAAGGACAACTGGTCGGGTGCACTTTCCCTTTCTCTGAACATTACATTTTTGTAAGCAGCAGTACACTAAGGAGCAAAGATTAAGTTACCAGTTCCCTGCTGCCCTTCCTCTACTCATAGTAGTAATGAACCTGGATTCCTGAGTGTCCAAGGGGGAAATGAATCCACTCACTGGGACCATCCTGAGTAAGCCTACAAAGCACCAGATTCTACATACAGCCTTCAGAGGTATAATAATAATAATAATAATAATAATAATAATAATAATAATAATTTGTACCCCACCCATCTGGCTGAGTCTCTCCAGCCACTAAGGGGGGCTCCCAATCGAGTATTAAAACAATACAGCATTAAATATTAAAAACTTCCATAAACAGGGCTGCCTTCAGATGTCTCTTAAAAATAGGATAACTGCTTATTTCCTTGACATCTGATGGAAGGGTCTCCTCTGAGGAGCAAGAGAGCCCTGCACAGCTTCCGCTAGCCAAGTCCCAGCAGCGTGAAAAGGCTACCACCTGAATATAGTACTAGGCTCTCCTGCATGACTGCTGACCGTGGTCCTGAAACACTCCTCCTTTTATTTTGAACCAAAACCCTTGTTCCTGTTCAGGGCCCTGACCTCATTCCAGCGAAAAGCCATATGGGGCCTGCCTCCTATCATCTCATTTGGGCTGCCCTTTTTCTCTCCTCAACAATTAAAAAACACACCCCAAAGGCTGAAGCCTCTTAATGTTGCATTTTATTATTCTTTTTTCTAAAGTCAGGGTTCCTTCCATACATTTTTATTTAATGTTTTATTTACCTGTAAGATTATAGCACTTATTTACACATAAAGAGGTTTAAAAGATAGGACTCACTGTTGCTAGGCTAACATTGAAAACTGTAACAGCTATGGTAACAATTATTGTTCCTCTACCAATTGAGTATGTAATTGAATGCTATTATGAGACTGATAGATCTGAGATGTAAAAGAAATCTCTATTACAAAATGCAAAACAAAACAAACCTTTCTATGGCATGCAGGTATATATACAGGCTGAATTAATTGCCCTTTGGGATTCTACTAATTAAAGCATGAAGTTTATTATATAAGTACTGCATCTACCAGGACTGAAGCATTTGTATTAAGCACCAGCTTTTACACCTACCTGACACCTGTGTCCATCTGTATTTAAATCAATAAATGAGATCTGTGCTGCTTCTAAGTTTCCACTACCTATCCAGATTCCTGTCTTCTTACAACTTGGATTTGTAGCAACCATGCAATCTGCTCCAAAAGGAGAGGGTACTGAGATGTATCTCATCAAGCAGACAAGTTCTGCAGAATTCAAAATATCATAAACCTGCAGAAATACCACATTAGTAGCAACAGTGAGTAATGGCTCCTTCTGAATTCCTTTATACATTAAGTTCCTTACACCACAGAATGTAAAAATTAATCGTATAGTAATAAAATGCACTGCCAATACTGCATATATTGTTTAGAAAGGCATTTAATGACACATTCATTTATGCAGCAGATCAGATGGTCTTTTCCATTAATAATGTAATTGAGAGACAGATGGAAACTTATAAACACATAATCCACAGCAAATGCCTACCTGAGCAGATGTAGGTCTTTCCTGAGGATTTTCTTTCAAACACTTCTTAATTAAATCTTCAACTTCTGGCCAGGGGGTGCAGCTATATTCTTTGACAGGATCTAGAATTTAAGTTTTTGAGTTTCAGATGAAGAAAAAGAACTACATAGACCAGTGTTCAGTATACAGTCCTCTGAGCACTAGAAGTGGTTTAGTCATGCTGGCCACATGACCCGGAAAGCTTTCTGTGGACAAACACCAGCTCTCTCGGCCTGAAAAGCCGTCCAAGGGTCCTTTACCTTTTTAATAGTAAAATCAATTGCTTTTAAATTCTTGCTTACTGCAAGAATTCCTTCAGTCAAAATGGGTTTGAAAAGAATGTCCATCTCTCCCATGTACCATATTTTTCTGTGTATAAGACGAGGTTGTGTTTCTTTTTGCTAAGTCTTGGTTCTTTCACAGAAGAGCCCAAAATTTACTCTCAGCATCAAGACACAGAGAATTAAACCAAATTACAAATTTTAAAATATTGGCCCTGACTCATGAACTCCAAGCAGTGGATGGTACACTGTTATTTAACAGTGTTATGTAACCTTGTTCTCTTCAGTGTAAATATTTGTTGCTAACACAAGTATTTCCTTAACTTTGCTTTAATGTTAAAATGGACCACCCACACCCATGCAGAATTGTGTGCACACATAATACACATAATGTCCTACATACCATCTTATATGAGGAGGACATTAAATAATGAAAAATAAACTACCAGTGAACAACCTGATTATATCAACATAACTAAGGAGGCACTGTGTATTCTGTAAACCTACACGGCAGGGGTTGAGCCAGATAATATTAGCTGCCCTGAATTTCTGTTGGTTTTAATAGAACACTGTGCACTGAATATTTGCAGTGCCTCCAGTTTCCAGGCCACTTGATATCTTTATTCCAAACCTTTCCCCTTCTGCCTTTTTGGCTTTCAGTACTGTCTACTGCTCATGCAACAACCACTGTACAGTACTGAACACTAGGAAAAGTAAACATACCTGGCAATTTTCCATGGATAGCTAAGTCATCAAATTCATTAGGAAATTTCATGCCTTCTGATATTCTCCCACCAGCTGTTAAAATGTCATACAGGAGCAAGCCAAATGAATAAACATCAGCTTGCTGATTGTAAATAACATTTCCTCTTGCAACTTCTGGCGCTCTGAAGCCTAAAAAATAATATCCAAGTCATTAATTGTTATGCTTCTTACCATGCAGTTGCTGTATTTGTTGTTTTAATTTAGAAATCTCATGTTAAGCGGCATAAGAAACTTCACACGAACACCAACTATTTTGGGCCTAAAATGAGCCAAGAGCTTTCAGAAAGCAATCATGAACGTTAATAAGAAAAACCATCTCTTACACTCAGTCCATCTCTCTTTCCACAGAAGCATAATATACAAAGGAGAATAAGAAAGTCACTGAAAGACTTTATACACAGGCTCTCATACCCAGCTGGCTATGGAGTCAACAAGCAACAACCCCAAAAAGGTAAATTGAAACCTTTGGCCACGAGAGGCTGTCCCATACTAATGCAATATGGAAATCTTATACCAAGTCAGACCATTAGTCTATCTAGCTCAGTAGTGTTTACACTGAATGGCTCTCAAGTCAGGGGATTCCCCCAGCCAAATCAGGATATGCATGGGATTAAACATGGGACCTTCTGCATG
This sequence comes from Zootoca vivipara, assembly GCF_965207765.1. Lineage (NCBI taxonomy): Eukaryota > Metazoa > Chordata > Lepidosauria > Squamata > Lacertidae > Zootoca > Zootoca vivipara. The sequence continues at coordinate 7,827,900 of NC_142592.1, forward strand.
CAAAGCATATCTTTTTTCAAATTCAATAAAGATTCTGTGCCTGTTTTAAGCTGCAACCCCACCACTACTTACCCGAGAGTAAGCACCACTTAACCCAATGGAACTTATTTATGAGTAGACATGACTAGGATTGTACTCCAAGCAATCTTATTAAAATAACGCATGTTGAAACATCTTATTCTGTATCTCTGTATCCTGACATAGGATACAGAAACATATTCTGACATAGGAAAAGAAGCAATCGTGTATGTTCAAGGAAAGGATTATGAAGATGAAAAATTGCCATCACTACCTGCAGGACCCTGACAGAGTTCTAGGAAGCAGGAGGTAACCCTGTGTTCCCAAATGGAAAAGAGTAATCGTTTACTTTAAAGCCATTTCCCCTTAGGATGGGGAGAGTCAGGCTGGTCACTGGCTTTGGAAAATTTAGTTCTTCTAACTTGCATTTCTCAAATGATGTTAACCTTGTTACACTACAACAGATTCATGCGATACCTTGATTTGATTAAACATGAAGTCCTTCATACCTGGTGTGCCCTCAGACGTTTTTATCCCCATTCTACAGCAATACTGGGCGATACCATAATCGGCAATCTTTGCAATGACTGCTGAATTGGGATACAGTGTAAAGAGAAGCACATTGTGGGGCTTTAGATCACGGTAGATTATCATTGCTGAATGCAGATACCTGTAAAAAAAAATGTATTGGAAATATTGAAAATGAGAGGTAGTGCCAGTCAAGGCAGTTTCAAAACATCTACTCATAGATGTTTTGTCAGAGTGCACAACACTTCAGATTTATCAAATTTAAGAAATCCATTAGAATAAGTGAAAATTATTTAGCAGAAATAGAATATTCAGAAACATGTATTCCAATGGGGAAAAAATCCATTTTGATTTTTTTGTGCTGAAACAAACATTTAAAGATAGTTTTACCTTAAGCCATCGGCTACATGTAGAGCTATCCTGTGCTGGAGTGTTCTAGTTAGACTGGCATTGTCTTGTTGAAGCAATCGATCTAGAGACCCTTTTGGTGCTAATTCCATGACAAGCATTCGGGGACGCACTGCGGCAGCCAGCAAGAGCACTAAACTAGGGTGATGAAGATGGCAAAGCACTGCAAGTTCCTAGAAACAGTAAAATTAAAATGAAACAACAGAAGCACAAGCACTGGTTTTTCAGTGGCAGTTCTATGCTCAGGTGGGTGGGAGGTCAAATAGATTATTGGAGCCAGCTCTATCTTGTATGCACAAAGTGTCAGAAAACAATTTGGGAAGGGCTTCTAAATCTCTACCTTGCCAACATTATATGACAAGTTATTGTGTTAACTTGTAATAACTTCCCCATAAGCCAGAAACACAAATTCTTAAAAGTTAAGATAATTCAAATATTAATAGCCCCCATTTCTTTTACAAAGGAAATCCAATATGGCCAAGCACAAGCAATTAAAATATAAACATAAAAAACACAAAAATAACCCTGGGACACAAAAACCTGGGGATAACCAGTTTCCCCAACTACCAGTACTGTCTTATCTGGATTTAAATTGTTAACCCAGTCCCCCAAAGCATTCAAAAAGTGGTTCACAATATTTAGAAAGTAAGTTTTTCTTCTTTTAAGCTGCTGAAACCTTCGGAATGGGTGCTTCTCCCGAACAAGCTCTTCAAAGACTTACTTGTCTTAGAAGTCTAAGAGATGTGTGCTTATTAAAAATCTTTACAGCTGCCTCATTTCCACTGTAAAAAGCACGGTATACAGATCCAAATCCACCATCACCTTTCCCGAAAGAAAACAGAACACAATGTTAAAAATATATAAACTGTAATCCATCCCTAATTTGCCAGGGCCCGTTCTTTAAAATATACAAAAAAAATCATTTTTGTATTTTCTACAATATAGGTGCTCCCTATACTTTTCGAGAACTGGTCAATGAACAAGTTAAATTAGGCCTCATATAATTTATCAATCAATTTGCACAGTTAATCTATTTTATTCAACTCAGAATAAAATAGGATGTTAATGGATGTTAAAATGTTATGTACAAGGTTACATCAGGGTGTTCAGTGCCAATAGCCCCGCTCTCATAAAAGTTCCTGATTCAAGGAATGTATACCAATTTGGAAAATTATACAAGCTGGCAGTCTCACAGCTATAGCAACAATAATAGTTACCTAGAAGAAATTCTGGTGTTTGGCAAAATACTAGTTCCTCATTTTTCAACATTATATTTCTAGGTAAATCGGCCAGTATCAGGTCTGGAGCGATTTGGGCAATTGCAATGGTACATTTTGGCTGATCTGGATTCACCAAGAGGTCACCTATATGGATAAAGAGAAACAGAAATACAAAAGATTGAACAAAGAGATTGTCACGGTCTGGGTCGTTGGCAGCAGCAGTCCAGACCTGACACGCCGGGACCAGGGTATAAATGGTAACAATGGTAGCAGTTCAATGAAGGGTGGAAACTTGATGGAACAGAAACTGGAGGAGAAGGAACTGGAGCAAGGCCAGGAACGCTGAAGCAGGATCAGGAACTAGATCAGGAAATGAAGCAGGATCAGGAGCAAAAGCAGGAACTGGCAACAGCTGGGAATAAACCACGTTGCTGTGGCAAAGAACCAGGGGAAAATGCAGCTCCTGATCTGGCCACACCTGCCAGGCTGCACCCAACTCCCCCAAATCAAGCACAGCAAGGGCCTGGTTCTGCAACTCCTTGCTGTGCTCAGGGCCTGGCCCCTGCAAATACTCATGGTACTTCTTACAGAAATAAAACAGTGTATCCATTATTCCATGCATCACTACTCCTAATACATATTAAATTCTATGTACCTTTGAATAATAAATGCCATGTATTTAAAGTAAGGTTACCAGACGTCCCCGTTTCCCGGGGACAGTCCCCATATTTACAAATCAGTCCCCTGACAAAATCCATCTATTTAGTAGGAAGTTGAAAAGTGTCCCCGGATTCATTGAAAAAAATCTGGTAACCTTAATTTAAAGAGGTTAAATGGCAGCATTTGTTGTGAAGCATAAAACGAAAACACTGATCTGTTGTTAAAGGTCCTCTGGACAGGTTTCTGTAACTAGAAAGATCAACTCAAACTGCTTATTACCACTGTGAAACTTCTGTTATTTTGGAAGATGCAAAATCTTGGCTTATAGCTGTAGGTATACCGTATGTATTTGTGTAATGCAACACTGTACATCATGGGAGCTGAGAGCTTCTCTGCCAACAGGTATACAGTATACAGAAACCACTGAAGTGATAAATCTAATGATATCCAGAGCTGCAGTACGTATTATATTTGTACTGGCAGTTAACAGAAGCTGTTTGGAGTTTACCATCCAGGATGAAGTTGATCAGGAGTTCCTGAGTGCAGCTGATCTCAGTGGTGTTTGCATTCGGTGCTGAATTTAAATTCAGTACAAAAACGAAGTTGTGCCACTGATGGATTGGCGGCACTTGGGAGGCTCCTGAGTGGAACCAATCGCAGTGTGCCTTGTATTTGGCACCCAATGCAAGTTTTGCTTGCAGAGGAGCAATTGGGAGTGCACTGTTATGTTCACAATAGTTCTTTTGCAGCCATGGCTGCATAAACTCCATGCCTGATATCAAACAATGTCAGGCGTGGGGCATCTGGGTGGGACTTGGGGAAAACAGCCTCATGACCAAATTGGGATCCTTGGTGGTCCTAAATCATGCCTCCCAGGCTGAAGGACCCCCACCTGTGAATTAGGCTATCTGTGTTAAAAATACGAGTATATTGATGAGAACAGATATACATTTATTTGCACACTGAAAAGGTATTTTAGGACAGCTTTGTTAAAGTACTAGGATACCTTCTTCTGCTCTTTTCAGAAGCTCATCAAGTAATATTTGCTGGTGCTCCTCACCATCCTCAAAGCTATACAAAGCCCATTTTTTCAAGAGTGTTTCTCCTTCACCACAAACATCCACTTCTAACAAGCCCGGAAACCATTCTTCCATAAGAGAATCAATGTGATCAACAACTTGCCCCAAGAGGATGCAACCTGAATGAGAGTCAAGAAAATGTTATTCGGACCATGGCGTGCTACAGCTGCAAAGTGCAAACCCAACAGCATTCTCCTCCCCAAAATATTCACTCTGATATAAGTTTAACCTTTTCTGCAAGAAGGCACAGTAATTTTGAGGAAACTGTTTGGGTTGTTTTCAAAAACTGCTGATTCCACCAGGCAATAGGCTTCAGGTGACCAGTTCAGATATATGCCTTGCCTCCAATACATCCTGTTAGGACGAAGAGCTCGTTCTGCAGAGAAAGAAAAAAAGGCTTTGCAAAACTATTTTCCTGCTGTGAGTCTGCACAAGTTATTTTACAAAGCACGCCACCTCTTACCCTATGCATTGCCATGATTTTATATCACTGCATGAAAGTGTAAAGCATAAACACATAAGTAACTGCATATTTGCATGTTAGTATGGCCTCAGAACATGTATAACAACATGTATAACATCTCATGAATCAGTTGAGAAAGCTAAACTGAAATAATGAAATATTGATTCAGCAAAGACTAGGGTTCAACTATAACACAATAAAAATTAGTAAGCAAAAGAAGTAGCTCCACCAGTTATTTCAACCTTTCCTCCCCCGTGTCCACTCCAATTTGTAATTTTTTTAAATAACATACTATCAGGAATCTGATTTATACCAGTTCAGAATACTGATTTATACTGGATCAGACTACCACTTAATTCCTTATTGTTTATTCCTGACAAAGGCATTTCTGTTAAATAGAGATCCTAGGGATTGAACCTGGGGCTTTCTGTATAGGCTTACTTCCCCCTTACTAACGCCATGTTAAAATAATAGAAATCAAACAGAAAATACAAAAACCCCAACAGATTTTTTTAAAGGAAACAAAAAGAAGTCAGCAATTTCAATATTAAGAGTTCTGAGTTACTTTCAACATTGCATTGGGATACTGTCCCCTCTCCCACTCAATACTCTCTATGTTTAATAACGTTTTAGCCAAGGAGAGCAATAATGGAGCCATGTGAAAATTAATGTACCTCTTCCTGAAAGAATAAACGGCGACACTTCAAGCAACCTGTTGATTAGCCTGGACCAGAATCCCATGGGAAAGTAGGGCATTTCATACAGCCTAATGATAATTTCAGAGTTTTCACAGTGTGGTAGCTCTATCACAGGCCTATTATCTGACAAGCTGGAAGAAAAAGTAAAGTTGTTCTTAATATTTCTTATTTTATTTTTTTCCCTATAGTGACAGCAGGAGTTAGA